>NC_136967.1:17279401-17491901 GCF_032717465.1 Coenobita brevimanus
AAGTTGGGTTGTAACAGGGATGTGTCATGTCTCCATGGTTGTTCAATCTGTACATGGATGGGGTAATAAAAGAGGTACAAGGTAGGGTAGTGGATGTTGGAGTGACCCTGGTGAGAGAGGATAGTGTTTGGAAACTCCCTGTATTGTTGTTTGCAGATGATACTGTGTTGTTGAGTGAAGACGAAGGGGAGCTGCAAGGCTTGGTGGATGAGTTTGGGAGTGTGTGTAAGAAACAGAATCTAAATTGGGAAGAGTAAAGTGATGGTCTTTGAGAGAGGTGAAGTCAGTGAATGTACAGTGAGGTTGGATAGTGAGGAATTGGAAAATGTGAGTACGTTGAAGTACTTGAGTAGTGTGATGAGTAAGGATGGAGGTTTGGAGGGTGAAGTGCTTGAAAGAGTACAGCAGGGAAGAAAGGTTGCTGGTTCTTTGAAAGCAGTGATAAGAAACAGGGAAGTGAACATGGAAGTGAAAAAGTTACTACATGACAGTATTGTGATACCAACTCTAACGTATGGAAGTGAAGCTTGGACGTTGTTGGAAGGACACAAGTCAAGAGTGAGAGCAATGGAAATGAGTTATTTAAGAGGAGCCTGTGGAGTCACATGGAGAGACAGGCTGACGAATGAGGATATAAAGGAGCATTGTGGTGTGGATGTGGATGTGATAGGAAGCGTTATGAGGAACACACTGAGGTGGTTTGGCCATGTGGAGAGGATGGAGGGTGAAAGACTGACAAAGAGAGTGTATGTGAGTGAGGTGGAGGGGGGAAGAGGGAGAGGGAGGCCGAGGATGAGATGGAGGGATGGGGTGGAGAGGTATATGGGAGAGGGGGGTGTGAGTTGGAAGCAGGGCAGTGAAAGGGCGGGGGACAGGGCGACGTGGAGGCGATTTGTTTGTGGCCACCCCAAAAGGGATTGAGGCATGTGGCAATAGATAGATAGATAGAATATATATATATATATTTCGAGCCAGCTGATCCAGTGTTTGGCCGTTGGCCTTTGATTGATACTGCTACTGTGAGTGAGGCAATAGGTAGGATGTAGGTGAGGAAGGCAGCAGGTGTGTCTGGGTTGACAGCCAAAATGTTGAAGGCCTAATGAGATATAGGGGTGAGGTTAGTCACTGACCTAATATATATGATTACTGTACTGTATATATGAGTGTGTTGTCCCAGATGATTGGTTGAAGAGTGTAATTGTAAATGTGTATAAAGGGAAGGGTGATGCCCTGGAAAGAGGAAATTATAGAGGTATAAAGCTTTTAGATAAGATAATGAAGGTAATGGAGAGAGTTCAAGAAGGTATGATTAGAGAAAGAGTGAATATTGTTGAGACTATGTTTGGGTTCATGCCATGCAGGGGGACCACTGATGCCATATTGATTGTTCGACAGCTTCAGGAAAAATAAATTGGGAAGAAACTGGATATATTTTGTTTTTGTTGGTTTGGAAAAGGCCTTTGACAGAGTCCCTAGAGAGGTGGTAATGTGTGCAATGAGAAAGCTTGGTGTGGAGGAGTGGCTGGTTAGGGTGGTAGTAGTAGTAGTAATTGTTCCCCAGGCAGTCTGGCTGAACAGCCCCGAGTCCCTTAGCAAGGCCATGGCCGAGACCAGGCTTTCCCACAGCGTTCTCAGAGAGTGTATGTTGTGTTGTTGGCATAGGTGATTGTGTGCAATGCGGTCTTCCATAATGTGCTTAATAGTATGGGGTGCTGTGCTACATCCTGGACAGGCATCAGCGACAGAGTCATCTTCTGGTAGCTTAAGAGGGCTGGATGGTGCCCACATCTCAGCCTGGGCAGGTGGACCCTGTTCTCACAAGGAAGATAGAATTCAGAAGGGTGGATGTCAGGAGGCCGTGCATGCAGCTGTGTGTTGTCTTTAAGTGACTGAATGGAGCGGCGAGTGATCTGAGTGTGGATATGCTTCTGGAAGCTGGTCTGAGGTGGGCAAGGGGGGAGAGATGACAGTATTTGTGTATGGTATCGTGTGTTGGGTGTTGTTTTGATGTTCCTTGGTGTGGGTGGATGTGCTGCCATGTACTGTAGTGGATGTTGTGGGTTTGTGGAGGCTGCAGCAAGAAACTGGGTGCCTCTCATGTCTAGGTGATCCTTGACTCTGAGGACTTTGGTGTCTTGATGTAGGTGGTCTGTGGGTGTAGTAGCTGTGCAGCCTGTGATTATTTGTAAGGCCTTGTTCTGTGTGGTCTGTAGAGTGTTGTAGTGTGTTTTGGTGAGGTTAGAAGCCCAGGCAGGGCTTGCATAATTCATCACTGAACGTATGTATTGTTTGTATACTGTGGTGGTAGTTTCTTTGTTTTGTCCGAATGTTGTATGGGCAAGTGACTTCAAAGCATTGAGTCTTGGTGTTATTTTATTTTTAATGTTTGTGATGTGTTGTTTAAATGACATTGATGTATTGTATGTTACACCAAGGATTTTGTGTGTGTGTGTGTGTGTGTGTGTGTGTGTGTGTTAGGGGAGTGTTGTTTATGGCTAGGTGTGGGATGTGACTGTGTTCTGCTGTCCAGTTTGTGAGAAGAGTCATTGTAGATTTGGCTGGGGCTATTTTGAGCCTGTTTGTGGTGAACCATTCATGTAGTGTATTGAGGTAAGGTTGAATGATGTGTGCAGCTGTGTGGTTAGGGTGGTTATGGCCATGTATGTGGGTGCTCGCACCCAAGTAAGAGTGAATGGAGATCTGAGTGATGAGTTTTTCGTGAACATTGGTGTGCATCAGGGGTCAGTTTTGAGTCCCATGTTGTTTATCATGGCACTTGAAGCCCTCTCACGTGACTTCAGAAACAGACTCCCATGGGAGATATTGTATGCTGCTAATTTGGTGTTGATTGCAAAGAATGAAATGGATGTGGAGGAAAGATTTAGGAAGTGGAGAGATGGTATAGGGCAGAAGGGCTTAAGGGTAAATGCAGATAAAACAAAAGTGATGATATCTAGGGTTGGTGGTAGTTCTGTCAAAGATGAGGGAGAGTGGCCACATGCAGTTTGCCACAAGGGCATGGGAGGTAACTCCATTTTGTGTAGTGTTTGTGATAAATGGGTGCACAAGAGATGTAGTTGTATCAGAGGTAGACTGCGAGATAATGCTGATTTTTATGTGTACATTGTGTCGGGGAGAGCAGGTGGAGAGTGTCAGGTGTGAAAGGGTTGAACTTGCTGGTGAGTCTCTTGATTGTGTGAAGGAGTTTTGTTATTTGGGAGACATGTTGTGTGCTGGGGGTGGGGCTGGAGTGAGAAGTGGTTGGAAGAAGTTCAGGGAGTTGTTGCCTCTCCAGATATTGAGAGGACTCTGCCTACGTGCTAAAGGGTCTTTGTATGCATCATGTGTTAGGAGTGTAATGCTGTATGGCAGTGAGACCTGGGCAGTAAAGGAGGAAGGTATTCGCAGGCTCAGACGTACAGAAATGACAATGATTAGATGGATGTGCAGTGCGTCCATGCGTGGAAGGCCTGGGGGGGCTGGGTTTTTGATGGAAGAGTTGAGAGGTAGGATGGGACTGGAGTGTATTGGTGTTGTGATGAGGAGAGGTAGATTGAGATGGTTTGGGCATGTGGAGAGGATGGAGGATGATAATTGGGTGCAGAAAGTGAGAAGTGTTAATATTGAGGGTGGGGTTGTGAGGGGTAGACCTCGAAAGACGTGGGACGAGGTCATTAAGTGTGACCTCAGGGTTAAGGGACTGAACGGGGAGGCTGCCATAGATCATGCAGCATGGAGAACTTCCATTAGGTGACCAAGGCCAACTCATGCAAGCATGTTGGAACCTTCAAAAACAAAACGAAATGATAACAAAATGATACATATAAACAAAATTATATATATATATATATATATATATATATATATATATATATATATATATATATAGTATATATATATATATATATATATATATATATATATATATATATATATATATATATATATATAGATATATATATATATATATATATATATATATATATATATATATATATATATATATATATATATATATATATATATATATATATATATATACACACACAGACACACACACACACACACACACACACACACACACACACACACACACACATATATATACAGTAAAAGCCCATTAATCTAAACACCATTAATCCAAAAATCCCAATAATCTGAATTTTTGAAGACGGCTGACAAAAACTTCAAAAGTAAGAAAAATTAAAATTAACAATTCGAACTAGGCGCCAAATACGCCGAAATGCCGAGGGGTGTGGTAATGGATCAGGTAATGCATGAACTGGCAACTCCTCGTGAACCACCGACCACTTTTGGATGGTTTCAGGACAATTCGCCGTCTAGTCAATTCGCCGTCACACTATAAGAAGCCAATTTGCCGTTAGGACAATTCCACATCGTTTATTTACATATCAGTTTATATAGGAAGTACACTTTGTTTTTGAATACTTGTACCTCTTCAAAGTCATTTTAAAATACACCCAGGATATTGTAGTACCAATAGAAATTAATGATGACAGCTATGGGTGATGCTAAAATATAATTTAGAGTCAACTACAGTGAGGTAGAAACAATTATTGTCTAAAAGTGCAACTTATAAATGATATTCAAAGCCTCTGCTATTGAATGAACATAGACTTTGATATATCCCCCTGAAAATTGAGTTATTAAAGTATCAGTTAATCAGTAATAATTATATTTATAGAATGACGGGGAATTGTCCTAACTGGGAATCGTCCATGTTTTGACAGTGAATTGTCTTGGAACCTTTTGGATCTGTGCCATAGGTTTAAGGAATTTTCCACGCTAATACATATTAAATTTTTGTGCTTTTACTATACGTGCATATTATTATTAACCCTGGACTTACCCTCTCTAATTGGATTTACCTGCCTACTACAGCTGTTTTCAACACTACGCATTACTGGTGAGTTAAACAACCAGTAACATCTCATAATTTACCAATTACAGTTTGTGTCTTCGGTAATACAATATTAAGTAAAAAAATTTGTGTAATACGGAATGTTAATATCTGCCATATTGTATTATGAACGAATGAAAAGTGATCCATTCGGTAAAATTTCAATTGAATGATGAAATTAAGTGTCTTAGGGGTCCCACCCAAAAATCCAAAAAACCTGATAATCCGAATGATTCTCTGTCCACTGCCATTTGGATTAATGGACTTTTACTGTATATATATATATATATATATATATATATATATATATATATATATATCTATATCTATATATATATATATCTATATCTATCTATCTGTCTATCTATCTATCTATCTATCTATCTATATATATATATATATATCTATCTATATCTATCTATCTATCTATATATATATATATACACACACACACACACACACACACACACACACACACACACACACACGTACAATAATCTCTCAATTATCCGGATGTAATAGAGCCAAAGGCATATCCGGGTAGTGGCAACATCCAAATAATGAACACTATTCCCCTATCACACACAGACTCTACTGAGACCCACTTCCAACCTATACCTACCTTATTTTGTACAGTACCTTTGCTTAATTTGGCAGTGTTTTATGGTCATTCAGGCATATTTAGACATCCAAACACACATAGGCATATCAAAAGTAATGGTAAACATCACGAAAACCATGCAGAAAAAACTATCTATCTATCTATAGCCCGATGCCCTAATCCCGCAAAGGGTGGCCGCAGACAAAACGCCTCCAAGTCGCTCTGTCACCCACCATTTGACTACCCTCCCCCCAACTCTCCCCCCCCTTCCTCATATACCTCTCAACTCCATCCCTCCACCTCATCCTTGGTCTACCCCTCCCTCTCCCTCCCTCCGCATCACCTACATACACCCTCTTAGTCAGTTTTTCATTCTCCATTCTCTTCACATGTCCAAACCACCTCAGTGTATTTCTCCTAATCTCAACCACATCCACCCCACAACGTTCCTTTACTTCTTCATTCGTCAACCTGTCCCTGCACGTCACTCCACATGCCCCTCTCAAGTAACTCATTTCCACTGCTCTCACTCTTGACTTGTTCCCCTCTTGCAAGGTCCACGCCTCGCTTTCATACGTCAGGGTAGGGATCACAATACTATCATGCAGTGACTTCTTAACTTCCATACTATCTATCTATCTATTGCCAGATGCCTCAATCCCGTTTGGGGTGGCCACAAACAAATCGCCTCCAAGTCGCCCTGTCCCCCGCCATTTCACTGCCCTGCTCCCAACTCACACCCCCCTCTCTCATATACCTCTCCACCCCATCCCTCCATCTCATCCTCGGCCTCCCCCTCCCTCTTCCCCCCTCCACCTCACTCACATACACTCTCTTCGTCAGTCTTTCACCCTCCATCCTCTCCACATGGCCAAACCACCTCAGTGTGTTCCTCATAACGCTTCCTATCACATCCACATCCACACCACAACGCTCCTTTATATCCTCATTCGTCAGCCTGTCTCTCCACGTGACTCCACAGGCTTCTCTTAAATAACTCATTTCCACTGCTCTCACTCTTGACTTGTGTCCTTCCAACAATGTCCAAGCTTCACTTCCGTACGTTAGAGTTGGTATCACAATACTTTCATGTAGTAACTTTTTCACTTCCATACTCACATCCCTATATCTCATCACTGCTTTCAGTGTACCAACAACCTTCCTTCCCTGCTGTACCCTTTCACACACTTCATCCCCCAAAGTTCCATCCTTACTCATCACACTACCCAAGTACTTGAATGCACTCACATTCTCCATATCCTCACCATCCAACCTCACTGCACACTCTGTGACTTCATTCCTCTCAAACACCATAACTTTACTATTGTTTACATTAACTTTCAGATTCCTCCTCCTACACACTGTCCCAAATTCATTCACCAAACCTTGCAACTCCCATTCATCTTCACTCAACAATACTGTATCATCAGCAAACAGCAACAACGGAAGCTTCCAAATCTCACCCTCATTCATTAGAGCCACCCCCACATCCACTACCCTACCTTGCACCTCCTTTACAACCCCATCCATGTATATATTAAACAGCCATGGAGACATCACACAACCCTGTTTCAGTCCCACATTGAGATCAAAGAACTCACTCAGCTCACCATCCACTCACACCGTAGCCCTAGCTCCTTCTTACATACTCTTCACAGCATTCAACAATTTCCCCTCCACTCCATATATTCTTAATACCTTCCACATACCATGCCTATCTATTCTGTCATAAGCTTTCTCCAAGTCCATGAAGGCAGCATACACTTTCCTTCCCTTCTCTAGATACTTCTCCACTAAACATCTTAGAACAAATATCTGATCTACACACCCTATTCCCTTCCTAAATCCACCTTGTTCTTCTCCAACTAGCTACTCTGTCATATGTCTAACCCTATCAATGAGTATTTTACCATATATTTTACCAGTCACACTAAGAAGACAAATACCCCTATGGTTACCACATACTTCTCACTCTCCTTTTCCTTTGTATAAAGGAACAATTATACCTGATCTCCAGTCCTCTGGAACCCTTCCCTCTTCCCAAGCCAATCTACACTACTTCCATATCCACTCCACAGACTCCATCAATTCCTGGGGCCTTTCTCAACTTAATCTTCTTCATCGCTTCCACTACTTCCGTCCTACTGATCTCTTCCTCTCTCCTCTCATCTCTTCTTCTCCCAGCCATTCCCCAACTACTTATACACTGGGGGGGGGGGGAACTACCTAAACACTATGTAAAGTACCCCTCCTTATTTTGGTAGTGTTTTCAGGCCATTCTGGCATATTTTGGCATCAAAATATACGTAGGAATATCCAATAATTTTCAGCACCAAGAAAACCTTGGGGAAAAAAAAAAAATGTAAACAAAAAAACATCCTGGTTAAACAAAACTGTATGTACAGTACCTCTCCTATTTTTGGCACTGTTTTCAGATCAGTCTGCCATATTTAAACATGAAAATACACATAGGATTATCCAAAATAATTTTCAACACAAAGAAAACTATGCAAAAATAACACTGAAAACAAAAAAAAAACACCCTGCCTATATGCTACTGTTTGTACAGTACTTCTCCTGTTTTTGGCACTGTTTTTTTTTTTTTTTTTTTAAGGTCATTCTGCCATATTGTGACCTCAAAACATACACAGGAATATCCTAAATAAATTTCAGCACCAAGGAAACTATGAAAGAAGCCTAAAGCTGCCTGCAAAAAAACATTCAGTTGGGGTACTTACCACCCAGTGCTGTTGCAAGTGTGTAGTTAAGGATGTGTGGAAATATTTGGGGACAGGAGCCACCATTCAAACAACCTGGTTGTTCAAGATTATGTGTCACCCAAACATTCTCTCCATATCATATTGCCCTTTGTGAACACAAATAATGTACAAATAGCATTCTCAAGTGAGTGTGTAACCTAATGACTCTCTGTCTCCAGGAATATTGCCATGCAGCAGAAAATTTCCAGGGAATGGGGATAAATTTCAATAAAAGCCTTGGAAGAGCTTTCTTTTCATTTCAGGAATTCAGTGAAAACATGAATACCTACACATCAACCTCTGTGGGTATGATCCCACTTAATTTTGGCAGTGGGTTGTGAGAGAGTTAAACTTCTATTCCTATTGGTGTTTCCATCTTTCTCACTGTGAGAGAAAAAGTGTGTTTCTTTCCCCCATACACTTTGTTTTTCCTACACAACTCTGTGCCTCCATTTAGCCACACCATATCCACTAGTGAATTAGAATGATGGATGGTGATGCTGCTGCTGTTGCCAGATGATTTTATTCAGCTCAGGGTAGATAAACATCTCATGTAAGGGGTTTAAAACCAGTCTGAATTAACCGTTCTTCATTTGTTAAAAATTACAGTTACTGCCAGATAGAAATCTTAAGCCAGGGAGGACTAATATGTGAGAAAATTATTTTATTCTTGCCACAGGCAGATTGTATTATTCTATTTAAAGCCTACTTCAGTTTAATCATTTTGAGCAGGTTGTGACTTAGGTGTTTTTGTTTGATGTTGTATATGGATAAAGAAGACAGAATATTACCCATATACTGTACTATATGTATGTGAATCAGCTGAAAAAGATGGTAGACTAAGATGGGCAACCTCTCCCTGTGTTCTTGTTACTTTAGTATAGGAAAGTGATGATTCCATTGGTTAGCACCTGTATTTCAGTAAGCTTCATATCTCATTGTACAAGAGTTAGGAGATTTTGTATTTTCCACTTTCATTTTCCTCCAGCTTATGTTTCCAGTAAGATAAGGAGCTGTAATCTGAATCTCCAAACCTCATATGAACATGAAAGGTTAGGGTAATAATGATGATGATGATTTTGTCTGTGTACTATTTAGGGAACAGGGGAAATTTGTTTTAATGGGGGACTTGTGAAGCTGCGTACCGCAAGAGGTCACCACCGTTAACAGCTCCTCTGCCCCGAGTTCGTGTTAAGTTACTGTGATTTTGCTCTGTTGGTGTGAGAACCTGTGTGGCAGAATACCGTCGTGCACTGTTGAAATATTGAAAAAGCTTCGTAACAAAAGTATAACAGAGCAGAATACATTGCTTTCGTTGTTTTATTTCCCCAAAAACAAAGCCTGAATTTTGAAAACCTGGCACTTATATACTGTACTGTATTTCTTTTCTTCATTTTTAATGAAACTGCTACAAAGCTGAGTTAATTTTTGTCCCCTGAAATGTGCGATTTATACAGTCCTGTAGTTTTAGCCAAGCACTTGCTTTGTTTGTGTCACTCTCTCTTTTGGCAGAATTTTAATGATCTGTCTATCTATGTATCTATTGCCAGAATTTTAATGATCCTTCTATCTATGTATCTATTGCCAGACACCTTAATCCCGTACTGGGTGGCCATAAACAAGTCGCCTCCACGTCGCCCTGTCCCCTGCGATTTCACTGCCCTGCTCCCAACTCACATTCCCCTCTCTCATATACCTCTCCACTCCATCCCTCCATCCCATCCTCTGCCTTCCCCTCCCTCTCCCCCCCTCCACCTCACTCACATACACTCTCCTCATCAGTCTCTCACCCTCCATCCTCTCCACATGGCCAAACCATGGTGTATTAAATTATTCTACATTAGGCATCCATGCTCAGAGACAGTCCCTGTTTCAAGATTTGATTAGAGTTATTTGTAAGTGGTGGTAGCATGTTTTCCTAGGGGGATACGTTATATCAAATTTTGGAACCAAGACTGTCTCTGAGCTCATATGGCTGATATAGAATAATGTAATACATCACCAATAAATTTCTGCCAAAAGAGAGACTGACAAACAAAAATGCTTGGCTAAAACTACGAGTACATTATAAATTGAACATTTCAGGAGGAAAGATTTAAGCTAACTTTGTATCATCATCATCATCATCATCTGGACCTCCTTTCCCACCTAGGGCAGGGTGAGGAGTAGCAACATCCAGACAACCAAAGCTTGCCCAGTTCAGTGGGCCACGCTTTCATTCCTTCTTCATTCAAGCCCACGGAATCCTGGCTCCATCAGATAGGCCCCCCAAAAAAATTTCACCATGTTCTGGAGCTTAACATATAGCTATTTGATAGTCAGTCTGAAATGAATGGATCTCGAAATGAATGGATTTTGAATTTGGCTCCCGCTTGTATTTTGTTTTTCTCTTGGAAGGAACAGTATATATTGTTGCAGGCTCATTGCCTTTGGTTCCTTCTTCCTCACATAAAAAAAAAAAAAAAAAAAGGGGGGGGGGGTGCCAAATCCCTGGTTATGTGGTTCTCCTCACAAAATTTTTCCAGCCAGCTCGGTCTCTTGCCAGTCCCTTAGCATCACCATACCTCTCTTCTACACACACTCATCCACCATATTGCTGCACCTTCTTCTTGGCCTACCACACCTTCCTCCTCCTTTAGATGCACTCAGATATACTTTTTTTCACCACCCCTTTGTCATCCATTCTTTCCACATGACCATACCATCTCAGTACACTCTATGTGATTCTGGTGACCACAGACTTCCTCACTCTGCTTCTTTCATGAATCACATTATTCTATATCCTATCCACTCTCTGTAATCCACATACATTCCTCACCAGTCCCATCTCCACTGCTGTTACTCTTGACTTTTCATTTTCATGCCGCACCATAGTCTCACATCCGTATGTTAAAGTTGGCACTTACACTCCTTCATGTAAGCCTCATGCAGCTGCAACACTCAAACCTCTATTTGTTTTTCAAGGCCTTCACAGCACCAACTACTTTTCTTCCTTGTGTCACTCTACTTTCCACTTTTTTTGCTCATTTTCCTCTCATTTTCTGTCGCTGTGCCCAGGTATTTGAACTCTCTCGCCAATTCTAGTCTCTCACCATTCACTGTAACATCGCACTGGGAGTTGCTTTCTCTCTCAGTAACCATCACCTTACACTTTTCTGCTTTGCTGTCAAGACACAATGCTCACAGACATCTACAGAACTCTGCACTAGCTTGTCTGGTGTTTGCAAGTAGCACTGCATCATAAGCATACAACAAATTTGAGGTATTCCATCCATCACCATTCATTACCAATGCCATCCCTTTTTCGATTACTCGTGTTTTTACTTCTCTCATCACGCTATCCAAGTGTATATTGAACAACCGTGGGGACATCACATAACCTTGTCGCATGCCTACATTGATCATGAGCCAGTCACTTGATGCCTATTTATCCTTGCACATGCCTCACTACTGTCATAAATACTCTTGACGGCACCTAGCAGCTTACCATCTACATTGTACTTGCTCAAAACCTTCCACAATCCTTCTCTGTCCCTTTTTTCGTATGTTTTTTCCAGATCCACGAATGCCATAAACAGCTTATAGCTATTCTCACACACCTTCTCCACTGTCTGTGTAACTACAAATATTTGATCCACACATCTTCTGCCACTCCTAATGCCGCCCTGTTTGTCACTCAATAGGACTTCTGATATCTCTCTTACTTTCTCTATAATTATTGTTCCATATGCTTTCCCAACCAAACGTAATAGACTTGTACCTTGATAATTCTTGCACTCAATTCGCTTACATTTATTTTTGTACAGGGGTACAATCACAACCTTTGTCCACTCTGCTGGCACAGTTTCATTCATCCATGCCTTCATACATATCTCCAAAAAGCACTTCATTCTGCTCTCTCCACTACACTTAATCATCTCTGCATACACCTTATCAACCCCAGCTGCTTTCCCATTTTTCAGCTGCTTCACAGTACTCATCACCTGTGCAAATGTAACATTTCCTGGCACTGCATTCCTTCTCTGCACACCCTCCAAACCAACCAAGTTTACAGTGGCTTTGCTTTCTCTATTCCCATTCATCAGGCTTTCAAAATATTCTTTCCATCTTGTCCGTATTTCATCCCCACTTTCATCCTTCACACTTCACATTTCTTTCCACTGTGGCTTCTACATTTCCAGACCTCTTTCCAGAATAATTTCTATTTTCAGAGTAATTTGCATTCATTTTTCTTCCTCGATCATCGTTTACCTCTTTCTTTTCCGACTACACTAGTCTTTTTAGTTTCATTACATGCCACCTGATCTCAGTATATTTATTTCTTATTTCAACTGAACCCCTGTGTTGTATCCACTCTATCCACTTCCTCCTCTTTTCCTCCACTGCTCTCTTAGAATCTTCATCCCACTATGCTGTGCCTTTCATCTTTGTTGTTACTCTTGCCACACAACACACCACTTTAGTATTCCTAAGCAGTCCTTATATACATTCAGCAAGCTGTCCAGATCCATTTCATTCCAATTCACTGATTCTAACTCTTCCCCTACTTTGGTCCTGTATTCATCTGCCATTTCTTTGCTCCTGAGCTTCTTGACTTTCAGTCTCTCTCCCTGATAGTTCCTCTCTGTCTCTTGGTCTGCTTCACTCCTCTCATCTTGATCTTGCTTACCACAATCATATCTTTTGACAAACCTCCAGATCTTCCTCCCACGGCCCTCGTAGCAGCAACACTACGCAGCATCAGTTTCTATATGAGCACTTAATCAGTCGGGCTCCTTTCAACATGATCTCCTTTCCCTCAATACCATGTATATTTATATGCATTTATGTCTTTAAAATAAGAATTACAAATGCACAACCTCCTTTCTTGACACTTGTCCTTCAGTTGCTTCCCATTTTCATTCTCTCCTGGTGCTCCATTATTATCCATTGTATCACTCACAGGACCAGTGCCTACTCTACCATTCATATCACCCATTACAGTCACTTATAACTCCTGGGTATTTCCCATACTACTGTACTTTATTAAGCTCGTCCCGAAACCTGTCTTTCTCTGTCTCACTCCTGCCATCACATGGTGCATACCTTACAATCACTTGAACGTGACATACATACATCTCGAGCTGACACATTTGTAATCTCTCATTCCACTCTTCCACACTTCATTCATCAAAAAAGCAACTTCTTCCTTGCATCTTCCTTGCCTATTCATGCCTGGCCTTACACACTTTACACTCTCCCACACTCCTCGATTTCACACCCTTTCATCATAGTTTCACAGAATGCCATCACGGCATATCTCGCACTCTTGGACACATTCACCGCTTCCACCCTCTTACTTTTCTCATTCACACCTCTCACATTCCACATGGCCATGCAATTCAGTCCATTTGTTTTGTGTCCTGGGCAGGTATTGGGCTCTCCGAGGCTTTCCAAAATGTATGCCATAATTTGTTGATTTTAGATAGGGGTATCTGGGGGACACTTAATCTGGCCAAACACCCCGGTTTTATGGTTACCACCCAGTGTAGTAAATGGTTTCCTGGATACAGCTTTGTAACAGCTTCATTAATAATGACAAAAAGAATTATATAAGTGCCAGGTTTTCAAAATTCGGGCTTTGTTTTCGGGGAAGTAAAACAACAAGAGCAATGCAGTCTCCTCTATTATATTATTGTTACGAAGCTTTTCAATACCTCGTTAGTGTATGGTAGTATTCTGCCACATAGGTTCTCACATCAATCGAGAAAAATCACGGTAATTGAACATGTACTCAGGAAGGAGATGCTGTTAAATAGTGAGAGACATCTGGTGGCAGATGATTTTCACAAGTTCCCCATTGAAAATCAAACACAAACTGAGTACAGTGCTTTAGTTTAATATTGGCATTTCAGTGTTAAAATAACAGATCAAAGAATGAAACTGTATGCTTTAATTTTAGTTTAGAAAATTTTAAAATGTGTTCCATAACTGATAGTAGTAATATAGATATATATATATATATATATATATATATATTTTTTTAGGAGAATGTAGTTAAAACATCTGAGGAAGTAACGAAACCCAAGAGATCTCGGAAAAAAAATAAGATGCCCATATTATCAAGATACGGTAAGCGGAGTAAAAAGAGAAGGAGGTCTTCCAATTCCACATCATCGGTGATTCCATCAACTAGTGTGCGACCTCCCATGCGTAGCCAAACATCCCTGTCCTCTCCACAACCCTCACCAACTACTCCACAGACTTCCCCACATTTCTCCACTGCATCATATACAGGTTAGTCTACCCCTCCCCCCATCTCTCTCTCTCTCTCTCTTTCTCTCATTACAATGGCTCTGTTTGTGATGATTCGGATTTACAACATTATAAAAGTTAGGAACAGATTCAAGGTAAACTTTTATGTATTAGTCTTTACAATGAAATTTTGCCATTCATAATTAATGAGGTGTAAGGAAAGGATAAAAACAAAATGTGAGTTGCAGCAGTAATGGCACCAGGTGTTCATGTGATCAAGGAAGCAGCCTCACGTGGGAAAGGATGGAGGCAGTGATGTGCAGTTCCAATCTATCCTCACCAAAACAATGAGAAGAACACTGTCGCATATCGCACATTACAGCATATACAGTAACATTAAACACAAGTGGAATAAAGAGATATTGAAAGAGATGGAGTTAATAACAATACAAATACTGGAGTAGCACCAGTGATCTGGGATGGTCTGACACCTCTTTTAATCTGGACAGAATTACAAGGGGACACTTGAAATTCTTGTGCCTGCCAGACTAGTTAATCGGTAGGCCACACATAGTGTTGACTGTAGTGTGCGATCACTTCAATTACTTACACATCATGTCTTGGTGGTGATCCCTGTATTTAGTCTAATTCCTGTCTCATTTTACTTAAATTTAATCCTAGCTATGGTTTTTTGGAATGATGCACGTGTCATTGGTGGTGTCAAGCATAAACGCCATTTTTTTTTCAATGCAGCGTAGTCAAACCTCCTTGATTGGGGTTAATTGGTCCACCAAACTCCTGCAGTGATGAAACACCTCAGTAACCAAATCAAGCAATAAAATGGGAGTTAATGTTAATTAGAAACTTTTCCACAAAACGCCACTAAAGATCTTTGTGGTAGGTGGGGGCACTCACAATACACTCACTCGATGTAGTGCTGCTCTCGGATATCTGCCCTTTCCTCTCCTCCCTCTATTCCTTCTTTTCTTTTCTGTCTTTCTTGACTTCATTCCTTCCTTGTCCTTCTGCCCATGGGTGACTTTACGCTCCCTCTTTTGTCTTTCTTTCCTTCATTCTTTCCTGTTCCTTCTGTCTGTGGGTTACTCTACACAGAGTAACAAGCCAAATGGTTTCCTGTACACCGGGAAACCATTTACTGTACTACGCTGGGTGGTAACCATATAACCAAATTATGGCACCTGCTGATTTAGTGGGTAATTGTGGCACTCCAATTGGATTGAGCCAGTGAAGGGTTTATATCCAAGGGGTGGTTGGGGTTATTCCTCACGTAATGCCACTCAGGGATTAGTGAGGCCGCTCACTCTCATCTTAAACGTCAGGACCAACTTGCCTAGCCCTGGGCTTCTGCGCTTCTCATGGGGCAGTGTAGGAAATAATGTTAATTAGAAACTTTTCCACTAAACTCCACTAAAGATCTAAGAATGAATATCTGATCTACACAGCCTCTTCCCTTCCTAAAACCTCCCTGTTCTTCTCCAACTAACTCCTCTGTTATTTCCCTAACTCTGTCAGTAAATATCCCACCATATACTTTTCCTATTACACTAAGAAGACAAATGCCCCTATGATTACATACACTTCTTTTTCCCCTTTTCCTTTGTACAAGGGAATAATTATACCTGACTTCCAATCCTTCGGGACTCTACCTTCCTCCCAGGCCAGTCTCCACATCTTCCACATCCATTCTGCTACTATCTCTCCCCCATGCTTCAGCATTTCACCACACACTCCATTAATTCCTGGGGCTTTCCCCATTTTGACTTTCTTCATTGCTTCCACAACTTCCATCCTACTGATTTCTTCCTGTCTCCTCACATCCCTCCTTCTCCCAGCCATTCCCCAGTCACTTATATTTCCATTACTTTCATTCTTTATGATCAACAATTCCTTAAAGTGTTCTCTCCATCTACTGACTTTTTCTCCCTTCTCCACTAGTAATCTACCATTTTTATCTTCTTAGATCTTTAGCGGATAAGTTTCTAGAGAAGGGAAAGAAGTTATATGTGGCCTTCATGGATTTGGAGAAAGCATACAACAGGGTGGAATGACAAGGATTGTGGAAAGGATTAAGAATATATGATGTAGATGGGAAGTTGTTGAATGCTGTGAAGAGTATGTATGAGGGTGCAAAGGCTGCAGTACATGTGGATAATGAACTGAATGAATTTTTCTACTTGAAGGTTGGATTGAAACAGGGATGTGTCATGTTTCCATGGTTGTTCAATCTGTATGTGGATGGGGTTATAAATGAGACTCAAGGTAGGGCAGTCGATGTTGGAATGGCCCGAAGGAGAGAGGGCAGTGTTTGGAAACTCCCTGTATTTTTGTTTGCGGATGATACTGTTTTGTTAAGTGAAGACAAAGGGGAGCTGCAAGGCTTGGTGGGTGAGTTTGGGAGAGTATGTAAGAAACGGAATCTAAAGGTGAATGGAGGGAAGTGTAAAGTAATAATCTTCGAGAGAAGTAAGTCAGTGAATGTACAGTGAAATTGGATGAGGAGGAAATAGAAAGTGTGAGTGCATTTGAATATTTGGGTAGTGTGATGAGTAAGGATCGAACTTAGGAGAGTGAAGTGCTTGAAAGGGTACAGCAAGGAAGAAAGGTTGCTGGCTTCTTGAAAGCAGTGATAAGAAACAGGGAAGTGAGCATGGAAGTGAAAAAGTTACTACATGACAGTATTGTGATACCAACTCTGACATATGGAAGTGAAGCTTGGACCTTGTTGAAGAGACAGAAATCAAGAGTGAGAGCAGTGGAAACGAGTTATTTGAGAGGAGCCTGTGGAGTTACATGGTGAGACTGACTGACAAATGAGGATGTGAAGGAGCGTTGTCGTGTGGATGTGGATGTGATAGGAAGCGTTAGTAGAAACATGCTGAGGTGGTTTGGCCATGTGGAGAGGATGGAGAGTGAGAGATTGATGAGGAGAGTGTATGTGAGTGATGTGCAAGGGGAGAGAGAGGGGGGGAGGCTGAGGATGAGATGGAGGGATGGAGTGGAGAGGTATATGAGAGAGGGGGGTGTGAGCTGGGAGGAGGGCAGTGAAATGGCGGAGGACAGGGTGACATGGGGGCGATTTGTTTGTGGCCATCCCAACAGGATTAAGATGTTTGGCAATAGATAGAGAGACAGAATGTTAATTAGGTCAGGAATGTAAGGGGTGCAATTTTTTTTTTTTTTTTTTTTTTTTTTTTTTTTTATGCGAGGAAGAAGGAACCAAAGGTCATGAGGTGAAGGAGAGAGAGATTGTCCATGTGCTTGAGGATGCAAACGTGGATGTATATGGAGTAACAGACAAAATGGAGAGGTGACTGTGAGAGAATGGGAGTATGGATGGGGTGTATGCACTGGAGTAGGTGAGAATGAGAGGACAAAAGGAGGAGTTTCTATTATTGTGTGCAATGAATTGAAGGAGAATATAAGAGAGTATGGATCTGTTGGCTCTAGGATTGTGTGGGTAAGATTGAAAGCTGAACTACAAATGTGGGCAATTGTGTTTGTGTATACTCCATCACAAGATCGTACAAGTAGAGAGAAAGAAGAGTTCTGGACAAATGTGGAAGCATGCATGGAAATGTTTGACAGGAATGAGAGAGTGTTTTTGATTGGAGGTATGAATGGACAAATAGGGAATGTGAAGGTGGATGGAGTAGCTGGAGAGTGGGGTGTGCCTGCAGAAGTGGATGAGAATGGCAGGGAGGGGGTTGGTGACAGCCAATACCCTCTTTTGACAGAAAATGATCCACAGGTATACATGGCGAGTGATGAGAAGGGTAGGTGGTGAACTGATTGCATGGAAGGCGATGGTTGATTATGTGTGTTTGGATGATTGAATGAGATATGGATGCAAGAGCAGTCAGAGGTTGGAGGAGTGGACTTTCCGGCCACCACATGGTGGAGGAGAAAGTCCAGGTTCAAATGAAATGAAGGAGTAGGAGAAGGGAAGGACAGGTGAAAGTAGTACATACAAGGAGGGTAGAAAGGTTGCAAGAGGACATAAAAAAAAGACAATATAAGAGAGAAGAAGTGGAGGAGTGATTTGGTGAATATGATTTGGAACAGATGGGAGACGTGAAAGGTGTGTACAAGATATTTGCAGACAAAATCTGTGCAGCACGTGAAGTCGTGTGTGGTGTGAAGAGAAGAGGAAAGGGGGTTCAAGGAACAACACGGTGGAATGAAGAGGTGAGACAGGCTGTGGTGCTAAAGAAGAAAGCACATAGTGAGTGGATGAGAAATAGTTGCGTGGAGGAAGTTGAGAAACAGAAGAGAGAGATTTATATGTAGAGAGTAAGTGAGAGGTGAAAAGATTAATAAGAGAGAGTAAGAAGAGAGTGGATGAGGAATTTAAGTGTAAAGTGGAGGGAATGTAAGAAAGTGTTCAGGAAAGAGGTAAAGAGAGTTAGACAGGGTGATAAAGAAGAAAGCCGGGGAGTGAAAGATAAAACAGATTGCAAATGGAGAGGGGAGAAAAAGTGAGCAGATAGAGAGAACGCTTTAAGGAATTGTTGAAGATAGTGAATGAAAGCAAAGTGAGTATAAGTGGCTGGGGAATGGCTGGGGGAAGGAGGGAGGTGAGAAGAGAGGAAAAAATCAGTAGGATGGAAATTGTGGAGGTAATGAAAAAAATCAGAATGGGGAAAGCCTTAGGAACTGGAGGAGTGTGTTGTGAAATGCTGAAACATGGGGGAGAGATAGTAGTAGAATGGATATGGAAGATCTGCAGTTTGGCCTGGGAGGAAGGCAGAGTCCTGGAGAATTGGATATCAGGTATGATTATTCCCGTGTACAGTACCCTCGCGTCCAACTCGCGTTAGTCCAGCACGATTCGGGTCCAGCAAGGAGAGCAATTAATTAGTATTATTTAATACGATTTAATTACTGCAACACGAGTGTGTTAGCATAACACGCACAGAGCCCCGAGAAGTGGGCGAAATCCGCAGAGTTCACTCTAGCACGATCACCCCCGGTCCAACACGGTCATGCTGGACATTCCCATGATGATGATAACCAATGAAAACTTCTGATCAAGTAGCCTTCCCTGCCTGCTATCGTGACGTGATCGTGATGCCGCCCAATTAAAAACGCTTCTGGTGTCACGTGATGTTTTATTTAAATTTCTCCCGCCACAGCGCCACTCAGTCGCATAATTGCATTGGAAGGTGCTTTTTTCTTGCTGCATTTTCTGCCCTTGTTACTGCATTTTACCCTGCTCACGATGCCTAGGAAGCCTTCTAGGAACCCCAAGAAGCGTCGGCACCTCCCTCAGGCCACCAAGCTAGAAAGCATCAAGAGGAAGAAGAAAGGGGAGAGGAAAGTTGACATTGCCAAGGCCTACGACATGAATGAAGCCAACATGAGGATCATAATAAAAAACTAAGACAAGATCCTGGCAGCCGAAGGCTATCACACGGCACTTCATACCAGGTTTGCCGAGGATACGATGGTAAATCAGAACGGTAACGTGGTAAAATTGCTGACGATACCACAGGCATTTGGAATTCATCTGGATGGATTCCTGCCGAGGATACGACGGGCAAAACAGTGTGACCAAAACCCAGGCGACTCGACAGAGAATGTATCGTACTACAGCATTGAACATTTAGCCTGACACTGAATACATATTAATATTTTAGAATAAATAACAATCATTTTGAAACCCTTCTCATTGGCGTGCGTACCAGTTTATAAACAAAGTTGCTTCTCCTTATTCTCTACCGAGTCAGCGACAGCGATCACTTTCCACAGTCACGAGACGGGGCTCTGGCAACAGTGGGAGAAGCATGCACTTTGCCGAGGATTACAGAGTGCTAGGACAGGCAGAAGTAGGACCTTCCATGGCTGTGGACGAAGACAGTGATTCTGAGTGTGATTTCGAAGGATTTATGAGAGAGGTTGAGGAGGAGCAACAGCCATTACCTGCTATGGACGCCAGCAGCCATCCTCTGGGGACCCAGTAGGACTACCTACAGCCTTGGATACCACCTTCCATTCCTAGCAAGCCCACCAACACTATCCTAAAAGGTTAGTTATCATTCATAGCACAGTACCATTTATTATAATTACAGTAGTATCAATATATGTATAGGTATATGGTAGGTACTTAGGGTGACTTTTCATAGGGTTGCAGACATAATTCATTTTTCCCCATAAGCCCTATTGTTAGTCCAACATGTTTTTGGACCAACACGAGACCCATGCATGACAATATTACCGTGCTGGACACGAGGGTACTGTACAAAGGAAAAGGGGAAAAGGAAGTGTATGGTAATCGTAGGGGCATTTGTTTTCTTAGTGTAATAAGAAAAGTATATGGTAGGATACTTATTGACAGAGTTAGGGAAATAACAGAGGAATTAGTTGGAGAAGAACAGGGAGGTATTAGGAAGGGAAGAAGCTGTGTAGGTCAGATATTCATTCATAGCTCTTAAGTGGAAAAGTTTCTAGAGAAAGGAAAGAAGTTGTATGTGGCCTTCATGGATTTGGAGAAAGCATATGACAGGGTGGATAGACAAGGAATGTGGAAAGTATTAAGAATACATGGAGTAAATGAGAAGTTGAGGAATGACATGAAGATTATGTATGAGGGGATAAGGCTGCAGTGTGTGTGGATAGTGAACTAAGTGAATTTTTCTGTCAGAAGTTTGGATTGAAACAGGGGTATGTCATGTCCCCATGGTTGTTCTGTGTGTATATGGATTGGGTTATAAAAGAGGTGCCAGGTAGGGCAGTGGATGCTGGAGCGACCCTAATGAGAAATGGCAGTCTTTGGAAACTCCTTGTACTGTTGTTTGCAGTAGATACTGTGTTGTTAAGGGAAGACGAAGGGGAGCTGCAAGGCTTGGTGGATGAGTTTGGGAGAATGTGTAAGATACAGAATCTAAAGGTGAATGTAGGGAAGAGTAAAGTTATGGTCTTCGTGAGAAATAAAGCTACTGAATGCATAGTGAAGCTGGATGAGGTGGAAATGAAAAATATGAGTGTGTCAAGTCACCTAAGGCACTGCTGATTGGTGCTGGACCACGCCCATGCCATTGAAAACCTTGCCTTACAAATAACTAAACCTATGGGAAAAATGGAATTTGGTTCTCGGCGTTCACCCAAAGTCCCCCTTTTCACCCCACTTTTTCCCATTTTTCCCCACTTTAAACACGCATACACTCAAGCAGTGAGTCAATGCCTATATTACTTGTAACAATAGGCACAAAAAATGGGAGGGTGATCAACCTTGTGTCTACTTGGGCAATACCACATGCCACAGATCAAACGAAAAAAAGCTCAGCCAAGTAGACACAGATCAGCTGACCGACATAACATTAAAGATGGCAAGGGCTGCTTGGTCAAGCACTAATTGAAGAATTTTATTTGATAAAGTTTGTATGCTCAGGTGTCAACAAAACACACATTTAACATATTAATAATCATTCATGTATACATGATGATGATGATGGGAGGTATTATACTTCGTCTTAGCTCAGAGATAGGTGCATCATCACCAACTCATTCATAGCGGTTTTACAAACAAACCTATAAACTAGTCACAATACCCAAAGAATCTTTAATGTTTCAGTACTTAACAGAGTGAATTTGGTGAAGTTTAACCTCCTCATAAGAGAGAAAAAAAGTCGACAGTTGGAGCACTTGTAGTATGGAGCCGAAGTGGTGGCCATCTTCTTTGTTTACAAATGGGAGCACGCTGCCGGAGGAATTTGCCCAAGTGTTCCAAACCTTGCCATACCCGCGCCATAGGTATAGTTTATGCGCATGGTTTGTTTTTTGGGGTCTGGCATCTTGCCTTGTCATAGAAAACCGTGGCATAGAAGCACGCGTCATAGGTGACTTGACTGTACTTGGGTAGTTTGATGAGTAAGGATGGAAGTTTAGATGTGAAGTGCTTGAAAAGGTACATCAGGGGAGAAAGGTCACCGTTTCTTTGAAAGCAGTGATAGGGAACAGCGAAGTGAACATGGAAGTAAAAAAATCACTGCATGACAGTATTGAGATACCAACCTTAAAGTATGGAAGTGAAGCTTGGACCTTGTTGGAAGGACACAAGTCAAGAGTTAGAGCTGTGGAAATGAGTTATTTGAAAGGAGCATTTGGAGTTATGTGGAGAGAAAGACTGACTAATAAGGAAGTGAAGGAGAGTTGTGGTGTGGATGTGGATGTGATAGAAAGCATTAAGAGAAATACACTGAGGTGTTTTGGCCTTGTGGAGAGGATGGAGAGCAAGAGACCAACGAGGAGAGTGTATGCGGGTGAGGTGGAGGGGGGGAGAGGGAGGGGGATGCCGAGGAGGAAATGGAGAGATGGAATGGAGGAGTGTATATGAGAAGGGGGCGTGAGCTGGGAGCAGGACAGTGAAGTGACATTGGACAGGACGAGATGGAGGTGATTTGTTTGTGGCCACCCCTTACGGGACTGAGGCGTTTGGCAATATACAGTATGTATATATTTACATTCAAGCCCCCGGAATCATGGCTGTATTGATACGCCAAAAACTTTCACCACGTTCTATAGCTTCACATAAACATACCCGATAGTCTATCTGGATGCCGTCACGTTAAGAAAGGCGTGCCAAATCTCTGAACATGCACTTCTTCTCACAACATTCATTCAACCAGCTCGATCTCTTGTCAGTCCCCTAGCCTCACCGACGTCCATACCTCTATTCCTCACACACCCATCCACCTTCTCCTTGGCCCACCTTGCCTGCTCCCTCCTTCAGATTTGCTCAGATATACCTTTTTCACCACTCTTTTGTTATCCATTCTCTCCACATGACCATACCATGTCAGTACACTCTCTTTGATTCTTGTGTTCACAGACTTCTCACACCGCATCTTTCACGAATCACATTATTTCATATCCCATCCACTCTCTGTAATCCACATACATTCCTCAGCAGACTCATCTCAACTGCTCTCACTCTTGACTTTTCATTTTCATGCCACACAATGGTCTCACATCTGTATGTTAAAGTTGGCACGAACACTCCTTCATGTAAGGTTCGTACAGTTGCAGCGCTCAAGCCTGTGTTTCTTATCAAGGCGTTTATAGCACTAGCTACTTTCCTTCCTTTTGTCACTCTACTTTCTATTTCATTTGCACATTTTCATCTCTTTTCTTTCATCATACCTGGGTATTTGAACTCTCACCAATTCCAGTCTTTCTCCCATCACTGTAACATCACACTTGGAGTCACCTTTTCTCTTGATTACCATCACTTTACTCTTCTCTACATTTACTCTCAAGGCACGACATTCACAAACATCAGCAAAACTCTGAACAAGTCTGCCAAGTTCTTGTCCAGTATTTGCAAGTAGTACTGCATCATCAGCATACAGCAAATTTGAGATATTCTGTCCATCACCATTCATTTCCAGTGCCATCCCTCTTTCCATTACTCATGTGTTTCCTTCTCTCATTATCCGATCCATAAACAGTATATATTGAACAACCGTAGGGATATCACACAGCCTTGTCACACAGCCACAGCAAATTTGAGATATTCTGTCCATCACCATTCATTTCCAGTGCCATCCTTCTTTCCATTACTCATGTTTTTCCTTCTCTCATCATTTGATCCATAAACAGTATATATTGAACAACCATAGGGATATCAGATCCTTGTCGCACAGCCACAGCAAATTTGAGATATTCTGTCCATCACCATTCATTTCCAGTGCCATCCCTATTTCCATTACTCATGTTTTTTCTTCTCTCATCATCCGATCCATAAACAGTATATATTGAACAACCATAGGGATATCACACAGCCTTGTCGCACAGTCACACCAATTGTCAGCCATTCACATAGATGCCCATTTACACATGCCTCACTACCATCATAAAAACTTGACGGCACCTAGCAGCTTACCATCTACACCGTACATGTGCAAAACCTTCTACAATCCTTCCCAGTCTCCTTTGTCATATGCTTTTTCCAGATCCATGAATGCCATGAATGCCTTATAGTTCTTCTCACATGCCTTCTCCACAATCTGTCTTACTACGATCCACATATCCACTGCCACTCCTAAAGCCACCCTTATCATCACTCACTAGGACTTTTAAAATCTCTCTTACTTTCTCTATAATAATTCTTTCATATATCTTGCTTACAACACTCAATAAACTTATGTCACGATAATTCTTGCATTCACTTTGCTCCCCTTTATTTTTGTACAGGGGTACAATCGTGACCTTTTTCCACTCTGCAGGTAGTTTCACTCATCCATCTATCTATCTATCTATCTATTGCCAGACGCCTCAATCCCGTACGGGGTGGCCACAAACAAATCGCCTCCACATCGCCTTGTCTCCCGCCATTTCACTGCCCTGCTCCCAACTCACACCCCCCTCTCTCATATACCTCTCCACTCCATCCTTCCATCTCATCCTCAGCCTCCCTCTCCCTCTCCCCCCCTCCACCTCACTCACATACATTCTCCTCGTCAGTCTCTCATCCTCCATCCTCTCCTCATGGCCAAACTCATCCATGCCTTCTTAAATATCTCCAACAAGCACTTCATTCTGCACTCTCCACTACACTTAATTATCTGTGCATTCGCTTCATCATCCATATCTGCTTTCCCATTTTTAAGCCGCTTCACAGCATTCTACACCTGTGGAAGTGTCACGTTTCCTGGTACTCTCTGTACTCCCCCAAAGTCAGTAATGTTTACAGCAGCTCAGCTTTCTCTGTTCCCATTCATCAGGCTTTCAAAATATATTTTCCATCAGGTCCTTACTTCATCTCCATGGGCTAATAATCTACCACTTACATGCTTCATACTTTCACATTTATTTCCACTGTCACTTTTACATTTCTGCACCACTTTCTGAAATAACTTCCTATTTTCTGAGTAGCTTACATTCATTTTTCTTTCTAGATCATCATTTACTTCCTTCTTTTTCCTCTGCATGTTTCATGCTCTCAGTACATTCAGTTCATATTTCAGTTGAGCCCCAGTCCTGAACCACTTGAGCCACTTCTTCCTCTATTCCTCCACTGCTCTCTTAACTTCTTCATCCCACCATGCCGTACCTTTCTTTTTTGTTGTTATTCTTGCCAAACCACACGCTGCTTTAGTATTCCTAACTAAGCAATCCCTATATGTATTTCACAGGCTGTCCAAGTCCATTTTGTTCCAATTCACTGATTCCAACTCCTCTCCTACATTGCCCCTGTAATCATCTGCCATTTCTCTGATCCTCAGCTTTTTGACTTTCAGTTTTTCTCCCTGACTACTCCTCTCTCTCCTGGTCCACCTCACTCCCCACAGCAGTTTGATCTTGCATATCAGAATGATATGATCTGACAGACCTCTACATTGTCCTCTCATGGTCCTCGTATCAGCAACCATTCCCAGCATTGACCCCTCTTCTAGCATGTAATCAATCAGGCTTCTTACAACACAATCACAGTTCCCTCTATACCATTATTCATTCGTTATACTCTTTTCGATTCATACATCCTGTCAAGCTACTTTTTGTGATGTCGCTATGTTTACCGAAACTTTTCTTCCAATTTTAATGTGTTTTTATTTTGTTGTCATGGTCTTTAGTCAGGTTTAGTATTTGCCTCAAGTAATTGTACTCCCTGACTTCTTCAAGAATTTCTCTGCTTATTTTGGTAGTGCCCATTGGTGTATTTGGATTAAAGACTAGTGTTATTCCAATACATCATTGGCCCTACTTTCAGACTTTCTCTGTTTAGTTTATTTAATATTTCTCCCTGTACTGTTGTTTGCAGATGATACTGTGTTGTTAAGCGAAGACGAAGGGGAACTGCAAGGCTTGGTGGATGAGTTTGGGAGAATATGTAAGAAACAGAATCTAAAGCTGAATGTAGGGAGGAGTAAAGTGATGGTCTTTGAGAGAGGTGAAGTCATTGAATGTACAGTGAGGTTGGATGGTGAGGAAATGGAAAATGTGATACGTTTAAGTACTTGAGGAGAGTGTTGAGTAAGGATGGAAATTTGGAGGGTGAAGTGCTTGACAGGGTACAACAAGGAAGAAAGGTTGCTGGTTCCTTGAAAGCAGTGATAAGAAACAGAGAAGTGAGCATGGAAGTGAAAAAGTTATTACATGACGGTATTGTGATACCAACTCTGACGTATGGAAGTTAAGCTTGGACGTTGTTGGAAGGACACAAGGCAAGAGTGAGAGCAGTGGAAATGAGTTATTTAAGAGGAGTCTGTGGAGTCACAGGGAGAGACAGGCTGACAAATGAGGATATAAAGGAGTGTTGTGGTGTGGATATGGATGTGATAGGAAGTGTTAGGAGGTGCACACTGAGGTGGTTTGGCCATGTGGAGAGGATGCAGGATGAGAGACTGACAAAGAGAATGTATGTGAGTTTGGTGGAAAGGGGGGAAAGGGAGGGGGAGGCCGAGGATGAGATGGAGGGATGGAGTGGAGAGGTATATGAGAGAAAGGGATGTGAGTTGGGAGTAGGGCAGCGAAATGGCTGGGGACTGGGCAATGTGGAGGCGATTTGTTTGTTGCCGCCCAGTACGGGATTAAGGCGTCTGGCAGTAGATAGATAGATAATTATTTCTTTCAATGTCTGCTGTTTCTGAGATTAGGACATTGTCATCTGCAAATCGTAAATGGTTAAGTTTTCTCCATGTATGTTTACTCTTATGTGGTAGGTGGGGACGCTTACCATCCACTCACTCAATGTAGTGCTGCTCTCGGGTGTCTGCCCTTTCCTCTCCTCTATCCTTCTTTCAGTCAATCTTCTTCTGTCTTTCATTGCTTCTTTGTTTCCACTTCCTTCTGCTTGTGGGTGACTCTACACTTAGTGACAAACCAAATGGTTTCCCGTATACCAGGAAACCATTTACTATGCTGGGTGGTAACCACATAACCAAATTTTGGCCCCTGGTGGTTTAGTGGGTAATTTCGGCGCTTCAGTCGGATTGAACCAGCGAAGGTTTATATCCAGGGGGTGGTTGGGGTTTATTGCTCATATAATGCCACTCAGGGATGAGTGAGGCTGGTCACTTTCATCTTAAATGTCAGGACCAATTTGCCCAGGCCCGGGCTCGTATGCCCCTCAGAGGGCAATGTAGGATTGGATGATGAATGGAAAAAAAAAAAAAGTTGTTCTCCCAGTCTAGCCTTCTGAAAATATTTTGTTGGCTTGCTGTAAATAATTTTGATGAAATCGTATCTCCCTGATGCATGTCGTTCTCAGTCTTAATTTTTCCTGAGTCTTTATGTATTTTAACTGTGGCGGGTCCTTCATTGTTTTCTACCAGTTTTACAATGTTCTTGTTTAGTCCTTGTTCCTGCCATGAATTTGTATTATCTGCACCACTGAATCGAAAGCCTCTTCATAATCAGCAAGGACCAGGTATAGTACTTTATTATATTCTGTAGTTTTCTCAGTTAACCGATTCATTGTGTGTAGATATCGGTAGTTGAATACCTTCTTCAGAAACTTGTCTGCTCATGAGGTTGGTTTTCTTCCAGTTTTGTTGTTTATCTGTTTGTAAGGACTTCAGTGAAGAGTTTGTAAATTACTGGTAAAAAGCTAATGGGTTGATAGTTAGCAGGATCTTTTGAGGTGTCTTTCTTGTAGAACAAAATACAGGCAAACCCTGATTTACGATACCACTAGATAGGACACCCTGGAATAGTGATAGGGTAGAAATACCATCCTACCCTTCCTATCGTAGGCCCATCGCAGTTTTGCGATGGCTCGATGTAGTGCTGCTTTGGGTGTCTGCCCTTTCCTCTCTTGCTCCCTTCCTCTTCTGCCTTTCTTTCCTTCATTCTTTCCTTTTCGTCTGCCTATGGGTGACTTTACACTCCCTCCTCTGTCTTTCTTTGCTTCATTCTTTCCTCTTCCTTCTGCTTGTGGGTGACTCTGCACTGAGTGACATGCCAAATGGTTTCCTGTACACTAGGAAACCATTTACTATGCTGGGTGGTATCCATATAACTAAATTATGGCACCTGGTGGTTTATTTTTTTTTTTTTTTTTTTTTTTTTTTTTTTTTAAACAACAGAGGAAGGAAAAACAAATGATTAAAAAAAGATAATCCATACACCAGATTACTGGTGTCCTCTGTAACAGTTAGACTTGAACAGCTGTGGGTTAAGATTTGGAGGGAAACAACTCTGGGGAAGTGAGTTCCAGAGAGATGCGGTTCAGGGAATGAAAGAATTCTGATAGGCAGAAGTTCTGCAATGTGGCTGAGTGACATTCCAGTCATGAGTGCTACCAGATGCCCGTGAAGCACGAGGGAAGGCATGGAGAGGTGGCACCATGGATGCAACTTCATCTGAGCATTTGCCATAAAAATATCTGTAAAATATGCAAGGGAGGCTACATTCCTTCTTACTTGCAGGGGAGGTAGTTTATTTGTAATGGCAGGGTTGTTAATAATTTTAACAGCTTTTGTTCTGAATTTTTTCTAGTTGTTTCAGTGCAACCTCTCCACATCCATTCCAAAAGGGTGAGCAATATTCAAGCTGAGAGCGCACATGACTCTTATAAATTACAGTATAGCCAACTACTCATCTTTGAAGAAGTTACGGACTGTACAATAATCCAAGTTTTTTTGAGGCGGTTCTAACAAGTGATCTAACGTGAGAGGTCCAGCTGAGGGCATTGTTAAGTGAGATGCCAAGAATTTCAATAGTTTTGAGGATGGGAATATTAGTAGCACTGAAGGTAATGTACTAATCTGGCAATATCTGTTTATTAGTAAATTGTATATGCTTAGTTTTACTAGCATAAAAGAGAGAAGGTTGTTTTGTCCCCATTCACTGATCGTAGATAGGCCTTGATTTATGGTGATGGCTGTACTGAGTTGAGAGGTAGAGATATTAGACTTTGTAAATGGGTGTCTGAGTGTGAATGAACTATGTAGTGTTGAGTCATCTGCATATGAGTGGATGGGATTGTGGGTGACAGATAAGAGATCATTAATATGAGCCAGGAATAGGGTTGGTTCCAGAACTGACCCCCGTGGCACATTGGCATTAATTGAGTGAAAATTAGAATATACATCATCTACATTTACTCTTATTTTCCTGTCACTAAGATATGAAGAAATCAAAGAAACAAAAGACGTTAGTCCATTGCAAGGGCGTTTGGACAGCAGGGAAAGGTGCCATACTCTGTCGAAAGCTTTAGAAATATCAAGAGGTACTGCATGAGTTTCTCCATGTAGATCAATTGATTGATGGATGGTATGAGTTAGGAGATTGAGTATGTCAATGGTGGATCTTTCGTGGCAAAAACCATATTGTCTGTCACTAATTAAGTTGTTGGATTCAAGATGTTTAACAATGTGCTTATTAATTAATGTTTCAAATACCTTACCAAGAGAAGATGTGATGGCTGTTGGTCTGTAATTGGAGGGGTCAGACGAACTTCCTTCCTTCGGAATTGGGTGGATATTGGCTTCTTTCCATGAATTTGAGAATGAAGAAGTACGTATGCATAGTCTGAATCAAAACAATTGGCGGAATTCCATCTGGGCCTGGAGCTTTGTTGGTAGGGTAAATTGTCTAGGATGGATTTTACGTATCTTGTCTGTATTTTAAATGGGGCTATTTCGCGAGGGTCAAGTTCTAGTACTGGGACACTCTGGCTGGTATCGTCTATGGCAGAGTTTCTGACAAATGTACTGGCAAAAATATCCACTTTCCCAAGTGGGCCATTTGTAATGTTGCCATCTAAAGATTTTAGTGGGGAAATGGAAGATGGCTTGTTAGGGTTATTATTGAAAGAATTAAGAGTTGACCAGAATATTCTGTTGTCATTAGGGTTGTTAAGTAGTTTTGATGCTTGCTTTTGAAGAAAGTTTGATTTAGCTAGATTTATTACAGCTTTTACAGGATTTCTTGCAATTTTAAATTGAGAGAGTGATTCAGATGATTTTTTATTTTAAGTAAGAGTTATATGCTAATGACTTTAAGGACATTGCTCTGGCACAGTTGCCATCAAACCATTTTGGAGAGTTCGATCTTTTAGTGAACTGTTGACTTGGTATGAATAAATCCATGCCAGCGAGTATTAAGTCGCAATTGTGGGACTGGTTAGAATTGGGATCACTAGAGAAGAAAGACTGCCATGGAATGTCAGCAAGATAATTTCTAAATTCATCCCAGTTTGCCCTATCAAAGTGCCATCAGGTTCAGAACGTGGAGGTGTGGGAGGGTTAACTAATGAGGCATTGATGAGATTGTGGTCAGAGGAACCAAGTGGTGACAGTACCTCTATCCTGTATTGATCTGGATTATTTGTCAAGAGTAAATCCAAGAGATGGGCATTATGGTCAGGATTATCAGGTATTCTGGTTGGTTGCTTTACCAGCTGGGTGAGATTAACGTTTCTGCAAACAGCTCGCAGTCTAGACCAGCGTCGTCAGTCCTGGCAGAATGCAATAACCATTCAACATTATGTATGTTAAAATCACCCAAAATGACAATTTCTGTGCTAAGGACAAGGTTAAGGTTACTCAACTGTGTGGATATGGAATCAAATACACTGGGTTCCGAAGAAGCATTGGGGGAGCGATAAACTACACAAATATATTTGGTAATATTTTGACATTTTAGTTTATACAATGAGTAATCAAAACTGGATGAAGTGAACTTTAACCCCTTAACTGTGGAGCGTCACTTTTGTGACGCTCAGGCGCAATGGATCATAGGGCGTCACTTTTGCAATTCTGTGTTATTTTGAATTCTCCTGGGCTTTCAAGTGGTGGCTTGTATCATCTGTCAATATTGCCAGTGTCCAATAATAGTCAGCACTGATAGTGTCATCTGTACTCCCATCCATTGTTGACAGTTTAGCTATTTATCCCCGTTCTTGACTCCCCTCCTTACCTCCCCTCCATTACCCTCTCCTCTTGCCTGCCCGGCCGCGCTGCGCTAAGCAAATCTTCCCTGGAATTTTCCATTGATTTCATCCATGGAAATAAGCCCTATGCCCTATTCTTATACAACATAATATATACCAAAAAAAAATAAGGTAACTGATAGTGCCATACACCTGGGGTTGGCTAATTATCACCTGGCAACACCCCACGTGCACTTGTTCGCTAATTTTCCCTGGTAATTTCCCCCTGAAATATGCCGTCTAATCTATTCTCGTAATAAAAATATATATAAGAAAGGAAGGGAGAAGCCTAAATGATATTTACATTCACCTGGAACTACCTAATTTCCTGCAAGTCATTTCACAGCATATAAATTAGCAGCTCTCACCTCGCTGACGTTGTCAACCCTTGGCGGCCCCATATCTGCCTCGTCATTTAGTTCAGTGTTGTTTCTTGACATAAAAGCATGTAGCACTCTCGCCTCTCCATTTCTGCCACTTCTAGAGGGCCCTGTGACCTCTACCCCTACTAAACCTCGTGTGGGAAGGGGTAAAGGACTAAGTGACTGAGCTGTGGAGCATGAACTAGCTAATTTATCCATGATAATGAATCTTTCTGGTGAATTGTGTGATGAGTCAGTGGAGGATATGGTGATAAACTACGAGTGCTTCAGTGTCCCAAGTTCATCCTGGCTCCAAGGGAAAGGAACCCTTTTATACTGGAAGTGACAGTGTATAATATAGTGTAAATAAAATAAAAATGTAAATAATTACTAATATAAGAATATGAGTACAAGTACTTGGAGTAATGACAGTCAAAGCTTTGCTCTCTACACTAGTTTACTGAACAAGAAAGTTAATGCCTGGAGTGAAAATAAACTACTATTATTGAAGGAAACTTATGGATAAATACTGTATATATATATATATAAATGTAATAAAGTAATAGGAATGTAAAGTGTGAGTGTGTTTATGAATAATAAATGACAGAATACCAGCGGGGAACGAGCGCAAGTGGGAAGCTCGTACACACTCGTAATTTTCATTGCTTTCACAGTTTTTTTTTTTTTTTTAGTGTATGGATTCCAAACTACTTGCAAATTATAGAATCATGTTTCTAGTGATAATATCAGGCTGTGGTAATCATATTATGGGGTGTCGGGAAGTGTAAAGTGGAGAATTCGTTACCCAACTTCAGAAGTCTCCACAAGTCCTACAGTACTCGACAAAGGCTCAACAAACATCCCAGGAGAAAGCTGAAGGTATGTGCCATATGCACATACAATTATGATATTCTAGGACTGATAACTGATTTTTGGCAAATATTTTTAAAAAGTCAGTCGGAGCACGAATACCCTCGCGGGACGCACAAGGAGCACAAAAACATGACTGCTGTGTAGGGGTTAAAATATTGTCAACTGCATATTGGGATTTGATATAACAACAGGTGCCGCGCTTGTTACGGAAGTTTGTAAGGAGATGGTAACCAGGAAAACCAAATGGGGATATATCAGTAAAAGGTGAGATTTGTGGTTCTATGAGGAAAAGGGCCAAAGGGGATTTGGACTGAAGGAAAAAATGAATTGAGTTTAAATTTGTGGTAAGACCGCAGATGTTGGTGAAGAATAAGGCCGCACTTTCACTTCTTCGCTGATGAGCATTACCAGAAATAGCAACAGTCGCTGCCGGCACAGTTGTTTGGTGGCGGCCAGAAGGACCCTGTGCTGCCAGCCCTACCCTGCCGGTGGTGGCAATCCGAGGTACCACCTCATTTGTTAGTAACATTGCAGCGGCCATTACTAAAGAGAGTGAATAGGTGTGATATGTTATGCACATGTAGTGTGGTGTAGACATTTGATGGTAGAGGTGGGTAAAAATGGCTCTTCTGCTGGATTGAGCTGGTGTAGGTGTATATCCAAGGGGTGGTTGGGATTTATTGCTTGTGTAATGCCACTTAGGACTTAGTGAGGCTGGTTGCTCTCATCTTAAATGTCAGGACCAACTTGCCTAGCCCCAGGCTCCTGCAATTCTCATGGGGCAACATAGGATTGGATGATGGATGGATGAATAATATTTTAGACTAAAATTTTGTGTCTAAGTTTATTTATAAACTGTTTTTAAACTTTGATCAATGGTGTTTAGTCACAGGTGGAGTGAACGTTGTCATTTGAGGTACGGATTCTCACCCAACAGACAAGATACAAAACAGTGTGGACAACTAGGTGACTCAGCAAAGAATATTTCATGTTTGACCATTGAACATCTAACCTATCGTGGAATACATAATCTATATACCTAGGCTGCTTCCCCCAGGGAAAGGGGAGGTATCCGAGACAGGACGACACACTCCCAATTTACTCATCCACTCAAATTCATTCATAATAATAATAATTTTTATTATCCATCCATCCACCATCCAATCCTACATTGCCGCATGAGGAGTGCAGAAGCTTGGGGCTAGGCAAGTGGTCCTGAAATTTAAGATTAGAGTGACCAGCCTCACTTATCTCTGAGTGGCATTACATGCACAGTAAACCCCAACCAGCCCTTGCATATAAACCCACACCAGCTCAGTCTGATTGGAGCACCTTTATCAACCGCTAAATCACCAGGTGCCATAATTAGGTTATGTGGTTACCACATGGCGTACAGTAGACCCTTGTTATCTGTGGGGGTTAGGTTCCAGAGACCCCCGTGGAAGGCAGATTCCGCGGATACTCAAGTCATCATCACAAAATGGCATATTATTTCCACATAAGTTAAGTACGTCCCTGAAAAAATAAAAACATACAGAGATAGCCCGAGTATCCAGACTATATGGTGTGAAGGGGTGCCCGAATAGTCCGAAATCATGATTAATCCGGTGAAAACAAAACACGAATACTGTTAGATTGATTTATTTACCAGTAAATGTACATTTTAAGCAGCAGAAAGACATTACCAATTCAATTCATAATCCTCCAGCTTGGTTCTTTATTTTTCTGACAACTTTGAGTTTGGTAAATTTCTTTTTCTCGCTGAAAAATTTCCTCCCTGTTATTATCGTCACTTTCCACTTATGATTGTTTCCAGCACAGTGGAAGAAACTCAGCGTGCTCAAAGGTGGATTCCGTTTCCCAATTTCCTAGCTGGAGGTTAGGTTAGATTTAGTTAAACAGTTAAGCTAGGTTAGGCCAGGTTTAGTAAAACAGTTAAGCTAGGTTAGGCCAGGTTTAGTTAAACACTGAGGTTAGAACAGTCCATTCCACTATTATGTTAATGAAACAAACAAGAATTGTCACAGCAGAACAGCTAAAAACAATGGGAAAACAAATTTAACAAGGAACGTTTATTAACCAACCCAGAAATAATCAGAAAAATATAACAGACTACCAGGAAGAACTGATTTGGTAAGGTGCTTTTACTGCTTAACCTGCCCCATCCCGATGTTTTCTGGGCAGTGTTACGCCCCAGTCCTGACATTTTTGGACCTTTTTTTTTTTAGGCTCAAACATTCGTTTTTGGTGAGAAACATCGAAAATTCATAGAGAAATCGCTCACCTGAGGTTTAAAATACTTGATCCAGGTACGAGTACATCCATACCTGACTGGGTTTTCTAACAGGCTGGCACCAAAGAAAACGAGTTCTATGGGAGGGTAACTATTTTATCCACTCATAAACAGTATTTATTTATTTACTTGGTATGAATTTATATGTTGTACAAGAGTATATTGGTTTTCAAATAGTAATATAGGCATTATAAGGATTGTTTCACTCACTAACTCATCACCATTCATGACCTTTTTTTCCCACTTTACCTGATCATCATTTCTGACTGTTTCTTCCTCTAATGCTATGTAAACTTTGTCCTCCACATTGTCATCGATTGGGGAATCACTCTGGCCCTGAATGTCTTTATTGGCTAGGTCACTGGTAACAGGTGACTTGCCGAGACTGGCGTGCAGGGGGGGGGGGGAGGTTATGTGGTGTAAGGCATTGTCCCTGCTTGGCATCTTGTAGAGGAATAGAGGAAGGTGTCCCGTGTATACGTGCCAAAAATCACTCGCGAAATCACTCGCGAAAATTGAAAATTGTGCAAATTAGGGACCTTGCAATGTTGCTACGTTAATTTACATCTCCGGGATATGAGTGCACATCATGTGAGGAAGTGAATTCATGTCTCCGGGACGGGGCGGGTTAAAGTAAAGGGTATGTTTAGTTCCCTCAGTGGCCTTGAGTTCAGAAATTTGTATGCTCCCGTGGTCGTCATCGAGACCATTTTTTCAAAGTTCTGAAATCAATTTCCTTTTCTTACATATGTGAAAGGACTTATCTGGCACACCTGGCTTTTTTTTTTTTTTTTTTCCCCCTAAACCCGTGCTGTGATTCTGTGATTCGTGAAAGAATTAATAAAATTAGGATGCGTGCTACATTAGCATGTAAATATCGGCGAAAACATCTGGAATGAAGTGAACTGTGAACGCCTGACTGCTTGGGATGGTAGAATAGGGTCGTGTAAACACACCAATGACCTTCGTTCCCTTTCCATAATTGCTTGCATTTTTTTATATCTCGCCCTAACTCAACGTCACTGACACTGGTACCATAAAGCGTTGTTCAGGCCCAGCAGCTATGAAAGCAATAATGGAATACATCATTGTATCAGTCCTCTCTCTTTCACACATACACATAAGAACGAACAAAAGGATGAGCAGTAAATGTACACTAACTTTAAGGAGCAGAAATAACTGTGCTCAGTCAGTCCGAAATATATTGGGAAGAGTGATACTGAATGAAGAATATGAAACTGAATGCTAACCTACGAGAACATGTGGGATGAAATAGTAATTTTTTTTCTGATTAGGAAACATTTTTGTTACATTTCGTCTCCTAAAATTGTGAAACCCATAATATTTTGTGTAAGCATACAGCCTAAAGACCTTACCAAATTAGTTCATATTCCTCAGGTTTGTCTTCTGTATTTTTCTGACTATTTTGAGGGTGGTAAATTATCTTCTCTTGCTGAAAGAAACGTACTCAAAATTAGGGCGCTTATAACATAAGCATGTAAATATCGGTGAAAACATATGGAATGAAGTGAATGCCTGACTGCTTGGGATGGTAGAGTAGGGTCATGGAAACATACCAGTGACCTTCGTTCCTTTGCCATACTTGTTCGCAGTTTTTTATAGCTCGCTCTAACTCAACGTCACTGACACCGATACAGTAAAGCGTTGTTCGTGGCCAGCAGCTATGAAGGGGTTAATGGAATACATTATTGTTTGTATCAGTACTCTCTCTCTCACACATGCACATAAGAAAGAACAAAAGAATGAGCAGTAAATGTACACTCAACTTTAAGGAGCAGAAATAACTATATGCTCAGTCGGTCCAAAATGTATTGAGAAGAGCGATGTCGAACGAAGAATGTGGAACTAAATGCTAAGAGTTTTTTTTTTTTCTGATTTGCAAACATTTTTGTTCTATTTCATCCCCTAAAATTGTGAAACTCATAAATTTTTGTCAAAGCATACAGCCTAAAGAAGTTTGTTTTTTGTATTGTTTCTGTTTTGAAGGTGGTAAATTACCCTTTCATGCTGAAAGATTTCCTCCCTTATTATCATCACGTTCTTTAAGCCGTACCAACGATTGTTTCCGGCATGATGGAAGAAACTTACCCAGTGTACTCAAAAGTGGATTTCGTTTCCCAATTTTCCAACTGGAACCCAGATTAGGTTAGGTTAGGTTAAGTTAAATTATTGGGTAGTTTAAGCAAGTTTAGGCTAGGTTAGGTTATCAGTCACCTCACCAAACTCCACCTTACCACCCTTGTAATTGAGTTGTGAACAGGAGGTGTGGGTGAGGGCAGGAGGGGCAGACTCACTCTTATTTACCTTTGCCTTGCTTTTGCTAGCAACCAGATGCTTCCTGTTTAAACTGGAGCTGTCGTATGGATAATTCTACGTACAGTATTACTGAACCACTGAACCATTCAGTCACGGTCCGGATATACCGAAACCTGGGTAATCCGAACCCTGATGATCGAGCTTTCACTGTACTTTAAAATATTACAAATACATATTAACACTCACCAAAAGACTGTGTGTTCTCTTCATAACCTTCGCACAATGATGATGATTGCTGTATGACGATGATGATGCTGTATAGATGACGATGATTGCTGTATGATGATGACGATGATTGTAGTGCAGTTCCTACAGTGCCAATGTGGTGAGGCGACGACATGTGTGGCGGCACTGTAGGTGAGCTGTGAGTCTAGTCTGACCCTTCTGACAGGATGCCAGATAACACCTTACACTCTCAGTTTGGTTTAAAAGGATTGCTTTTATCCTTTACTTGTTTCTTGGGAGCCATTTTTCACTTACACAATGAAAGTGCAGGAGAGTTGTAAACACGAGAAGGGTGACGACGACATAAGTAGTGAACTGACTGGTGTTTATAATAAGACTGGTGGAGTGGCAGGAATGCGCATGGGTGTGGGTATGCTAACTGCTCCTACAAAAGAAGTGCTTGTTGTGTGCCAATTTAAAATTAAGTTACAGTGTATAGTACAATATTAAAATAAGTTTGATCTGCTTAAACTTAAATCCGCAGATGCAAATTCTGTGGATAACAAGGGTCTACTGTAGTAATTGGTTTCCTGGTGTTCAGGAAACCATTTGGCTTGTCACTCAGTGTAGAGTCACCCACAGGCAGAAGGAAGAGGAAAGAATGTTGGAAAACGAGACAGAAGAAGGAGTGTAAAGTTACCCGTTGGCAGAAGGAAGAGGAAAGAAAGACGGAAGAAGGAAGTACGAGAGGAAAGGGCAGACACCCAAAGTAGTACTACATTGAGTGAGTGGATGGTGAGTGCCCCCACCTACCACATTTTAATAATAATGAAAGCCTTAATGAGTAAATATTTCCTACATTGACGAAAACTGTGACATCTGTAAATCATGTGATTACATTTGGGCCGTTCAAGGGAAAACTCCTTGAAAATACAAAGGGATTTCTAAATAAATGTTGGAAAATAAGAGATGAAAATAAAGAAGCTCAGCAGCCAGAACAGTAACTTAAACAACATAAAGAGGGGCCATTGAAAAGGCTCTCCTGATCGCATTCCCGATCAAGAGAATTCCCTGTCAAAACATCAACGCTTCTCCGTCACAACAGTTTACATCATGGATGAATCTGCGTTAATTGTACATTATTATTATGCATAACAGATGTTTTTTTAATTGTCCCCAGACCGTCTGATGGTGGGATTGTATACAGTGCTGCTTCTTATCCTCTATTGAGCTTGAATACAAGTTGGAGAGGGCATTCTGCAGTGACCATGACTGGGTACAAGTGAGACGGGCACTGGTTTAGGTTAGCTTTTTTTTACGGTCGTGAGGCCAGTTAGATTGCCTATAAACTTGTTTTTGGACTCATTTGGGTGGGTTTAGGATTTGGTTGGGGGGGGGGGAGACCCAAGGCTCAAAAACGTATCCCAATACTTTACATGTAAAATCGGCCCTGATTTACGATACCCCGCCTAGTGATGGGTTTTGACGTAACCAATTGCATCGTTAAACTGTAACTTTTGCATCACACCATGTTTTTGGAATTTTCTTCCTCTTTATACTGAGTAAATAAGTGGGTGAACCGGTTTTGCACTTCTGCTCCTGCATCTGTCAATAAATTTGCAGCTATTCTGCCTTCTCCTGAGGCCTTTCCTCATTTCATACTTTTAAGAGATATATGTACTTCATCTGGTGTTACCTCTTTTATTTCACTTGTTTCAGCAGAAAAGTTAGCTTTTGGTACTATTGTCTTTTATGCATACAATTCCTTGTAAAATTTTTCAACTCTCATTACCATCCTATCTCTGCATTTAATGACTTCAACATTTTTGTCTCTCAGTGAAATGATTTGCTGCTTTCCTTGTGCCATTTTACTTCGGACCTGTTTCAGACTTTTTCCTTTTTTGATGGTTTCTTCGATGTGATCCCTTTTTCACTTTCTTTTTTCTTCTCGCTGCATCTTGTTGATAAGCTTGTGTAATTCCACTCTTTCTGATTTGTCTTTCTTTGTTTTTACTTTCATCTCCTTTTGTCTTTTCATGAACTCAAGGGTCATTTTTGAATATATGTTGGCTTTGGTTGTATTAGCTTTCCCTACTACCTCTGCTGATTCTCTTAGCACTTTTGTTAGTCTGTCATTGAACTTATCAGTGTCACACAGCATGACCTACTGTAGAGCCCAAAATCTGTTCGTTGTTCTAACTGAAAGACTTCTTTGGTTTCACTTGTATTGGGCGTATCTTTTTATTTTTATTCAGTCTCTTTCTTTCACTTCTGAAATTGAGTCTGGCTGTGCAACCCACAATTCTATGATCACTTCCCATATTTTCTTTCTTCATAACCGTGACATTTATGATAGTGTTATTCTTATCAGCAGTAATGAAGTTGCTTTCATTCTTTGTTTCTTCATTTGGACTTCTCCAGACCCAGTTTCTCACTGTTCTTTAGTGAAAGAATGTGTTCATTATTCTCACATTATACATTTCAGCAAAATTTACCTCCAGTTCACCTTTTTCATTCCTTTCTCCCATTCTGAAGTTTCCTATAGATCTATCTATCTATCTATAGACTGACTCCCTAATCCCGCAAAGGGTGGCCGCAGACAAAACGCCTCCAAGTCGCTCTGTCACCCACCATTTGACTACCCTCCCCCCAACTCACCCCCCCCCTCCCTCATATACCTGTCAACTCCATCCCTCCACCTTATCCTCGGTCTACCCCTCCCTCCCTCCCCCTCACCTACATAAACCCTCTTAGTCAGTCTTTCATTCTCCATTCTCTCCACATGTCCAAACCACCTCAGTGTATTTCTCCTAATCTTCTCAACCACATCCACATCCACCCCACAACGTTCCTTCACTTCTTCATTCATCAACTGTCCCTCCATGTGACTCTACCTGCTCGTCTCAAGTAACTCATTTCCACTGCTCTCACTCTTGACTTGTTCCCCTCTTGCAAGGTCCTCACCTCGCTTCCATACGTCAGGGTAGGGATCACAATACTGTCATGCAGTGACTTCTTAACTTCCATACTCACTTCCCTATTTCTCATCACTGCTTTCAGTGAACCAACAACCTTCCTTCCCTGCTGTACCCTTTCACGCACTTCATCCCCCAAAGTTCCATCCTTACTCATCACACTACCCAAGTACTTGAATGCACTCACACTCTCCATATCCTCACCATCCAACCTCGCTGTACATTCTGTGACTTCATTCCTCTCAAACACCATAATTTTACTTTTGTTTACACTAACTTTCAGCTTCCTCCTCCTATACAGTGTCCCAAATTCATTCACCAAACCTTGCAACTCCCATACGTCTTCACTCAACAATACTGTATCATCAGCAAACAGCAACACCGAAATCTTCCAAATCTCACCCTCATTCATTAGAGCCACCCCCACATCCACTGCCCTACTCTGCACCTCCTTTACAACCCCATCCATGTATATATTAAACAGCCATGGAGACATCACACAACCCTGTTTCAGTCCCACATTGAGATCAAAGAACTCACTCAGCTCACCATCCACTCGCACCATAGCCCTAGCTCCTTCGTACATACTCTTCACAGCATTCAACAATTTCTCATCCACTCCATATATTCTTAATACCTTCCACATACCTTGCCTATCTATTCTGTCATAAGCTTTCTCCAAGTTCATGAAGGCAGCATACACTTTCCTTCCCTTCTCTAGATACTTCTCCACTAAACATCTTAGAACAAATATTTGATTTACACACCTTTTTCCCTTCCTAAATCCCCCTTGTTCTTCTCCAACTAGCTCCTCTGTCATATGCCTAACCCTATCAATGAGTATTCTACCATATATTTTACCTGTCACACTAAGAAGGCAAGTACCCCTATGGTTGCCACATACTTCTCTCTCCCCTTTTCATTTATATAAAGGAACAATTGTACCTGATTTCCAGTCCTCTGGAACCCTTCCCTCTTCCCAAGCCAATCTACACAACTTCCATATCCACTCCACAACAATCTCACCGCCATACCTCAGCATTTCACCAAACACACCATCAGTTCCTGGGGCCTTTCCCAACTTGATCTTCATTGCTTCCACTACTTCCGTCCTACTGATCTCTTCCTCCCTCCTCTCATCTCTTCTTCTCCCAGCCATTCTCCAACCACTTATACTCGCACTGCTGTCACACTCTACATTCAACAGATCCTCAAAGTGCTCCTTCCATCTCCTCAGTTTCTCTCTCTTCTCCACCAACAGTCTATTATTCCTGTCTTTCACTCCCCTACTATTTCCCCTTTCACACTGCCTTACTTTCTTTACCTCCTTCCAAAACAATTTCTTACTCTCCCTCCATTTCACACTCAGATTCCTCCCAAACTCTTTATCCACTTTCTTCTTACTCTCCTTCACCAGTCTCTTCACCTCCCTTCTCCTACTCACATATACCTCTCTCTTCTCTCTCTCATGCTTCTCCATATTTCAGTTTACCAGCTTTTGCATTGAAGAAGAGAGGTATACAGGACAAAGTCTGAGTCACAGAGACTATTACTTGATAACCTAAATCATGGGGAAAGGAAAAATATGATATTTAGGGTGGCAGGTCAAGTGAAGAGGGATAATCGGGATATTATAGGTGAGCAGTGTGTGAAAAATGATCAAGGAAGGGTAGTGTTGAACAGTGAGGATATTAAAGATGCATGGAGAGAGCATTATAACCGGTTGTTGAATGAGGAGTTTGACTGGGACAGGGAAGGTTTGGAGCCAGCAGATCCAGTGTCTGGCCCTTGGCCTTTGATTGATACTGCTACTGTGAGTGAGGCAATAGGCAGGATGAGGGTGTGGAAGGCAGCAGGTGTGTCTGGGTTGACTGCCGAAATGTTGAAGGCCTCAGGCGATATAGGGGTGAGTTTAGTCACTGACCTGATAAATAGGATTATTTATGAGTGTGGTGTCCCAGATGATTGGCTGAAGAGTGTAATTGTAAATGTGTATAAAGGGAAGGGTGATGCCCTGGAAAGAGGAAATTATAGAGGTATAAAGCTTGTAGATCAGATAATGAAGGTAATGGAGAGAGTTTTAGAAGGTATGATTAGAGAGAGTGAATATTGATGAGATGTAGTTTGGGTTTATGCCAGGTAGGGGGACCACTGATGCCATATTCATTGTTCGACAGCTTCAAGAAAAATATATTGGTAGGAGAAGGGATCTTTATTTTGTTTTGGTTGATTTGGAAAAGGCCTTTGACAGAGTCCCTAGAGAGGTGGTGAAGTGGGTAATGAGAAAGCTTGGCTTGGAGGAGTGGCTGATTAGGGTGGTTATGGCTATGTATGTGGGTGCTCACACCCAGGTAAGAGTGAATGGAGATTTGAGTGATGAGTTTTCCGTGAATGTTGGTGTGCATCAGGGGTCAGTCTTGAGTCCCATGTTGTTTATCATGGTACTTGAAGCCCTTTCACGTGACTCTAGAAACGGACTCCCGTGGGAGTTGTTGTATGCTGATGATTTGGTGTTGATTGCAGAGAACGAAAGGGAGGTGGAGGAAAGGTTTAGGAAGTGGAGAGATGGTATGGGGCAAAAGGGTTTAAGGGTAAATGCAGATAAAACAAAAGTGATCATATCTAGGGCTGGTGGCAGTACTGTCAAAGACGAGGGAGAGTGGCCATGTGCAGTTTGCCACAAGGGCGTGGGAAGTAATTCCATCTTGTGCGGTGTGTGTGATAAAATGGGTGCATAAGAGATGTAGTGGTATCAGAGGTAGACTGCGAGATAATGCTGCTTTTATGTGTATGGTGTGTCGGGGTGAGCAGGTGGAGATTGTCAGACGTGAAAGGATTGAACTTGCTGGTGAATCTCTTGAGTTTGTGGAAGAGTTTTATTATTTGGGAGACATGTTGTGTGCTGGAGGTGGGGCTGGAGCTAGCTCTGTGGCTAGGGTGAGAAGTGGTTGGAAGAAGTTCAGAGAGGTCTTGCCTTTCCTGACATTGAGAGGACTCTCCCTCCGTGCTAAGGGGTCTTTGTATGCAGCATGTGTTAGGAGTGTAATGCTGTATGGTAGTGAGACCTGGGCAGTGAAGGAGGAAGATATTTGCCAGCTCAGACGTACAGAAATGACAATGATTGGGTGGATGTGCAGTGCGTCCCTGCGTCCAAGGCCTGGAGGGGCTGGGTTTACGATGGAAGAGTTGAGAGGTAGGACGGGACTGGAGTGTATTGGTGTTGTGATGAGGAGAGGTAGATTGAGATGGTTTGGACATGGGGAGAGGATGGGGGATGATAATTGGGTGAGGAAGGTGAGAAGTGTTAATATTGGGGGTGGGGTTATGAGGGGTAGACCGAGAAAGACATGGGACGAGGTCATTAAGTGTGACCTTAGGGTTAAGGGACTGAACAGGGAGGCTGCAATGGAACATGCAGGATGGAGAGCTGCCATTAGGTGACTAAGGCCGACACATGCAAGCATGTTGGAGCCTTTAAAAACGAAAACGATTATATATATATACATATATATATATACTGTATATATATATATGTATGTGTGTGTATGTATGTACTTGTATATATGTATGAATCTAACTATCTATCTGTCTGTTTATCTATCTGTCTACCTGTTTATACACACACACACACACACACACACACACACACACACAGTAGAGTAGGCCCTCCACATTCGCAGGGGTTAGGGGACACAGACCACTTGAATGTGAAATTTCCGTGAATGTTTGATGCACCCTATAGCTTTTCTGTCCCTAATGACCTAGAGCAGCTCGTACAGCACCATACCTGTATCCCTGACTGCCTTGGAGAGAGCTCCAACATACTTGAGCTCTTCCTTGCAACTAATCCTTCTGCTCCGTTGGGCTCCTCTGATCACAACCTTATTACCTTAACTTGTCCTATTGCTCGGGTACGGCCTGTGGTCCCTCCAAAGAAACTTCGATTGTGGCACTTTGGAGCTGCAGATTGGGAAGCCTTCAGGCAGTACTTCTTAGATTTTCTGTGGAATGATTATTGCTTCCATGACTGGGAGCCATCTGAGTGTGCCTTGCTCATTACGGAGGTTATTCTCTCGGGCATGGAAGGATACATTCCCTTCTCATGTCCTTTGATTAATGCAAGAAAGCCATTGTAATCTATCTATCTATCTATAGCCCGACGCCCTAATCCCGCAAAGGGTGGCCGCAGACAAAACGCCTCCAAGTCACTCTGTCACCCACCATTTGACTACCCTCCCGCCAACTCACCCCCCTCTCCCTCATATACCTCATATACCTCTCTAATGCTGTCTGCAAAAAGGAGAGGGCCTGTAAAAGGTAACAGAGCCAACCCATCCCTGAATCACATCTTTTTTTATGCTTCTGCTCGGAATGGTGCTAAGTCTGTTCTTTTGCTTTGCCAAAAATAATTTCATCCATACTAAATGCTCTCAGCTCTCCAACTCTAATTCTTACCTCTCCTTCTGGCACCTTGCTGAAAACCTTTCTAACAACTTTACCTCATCATCCTTCCCTCCTCTTTTCTACTCTGATGGCTCTGTAGCTATTTCTTCTACTGATGAAGCAGATCTCTTCGCTCAGTCTTTTTCCCCCAGTTCCATCTTAGACAATTTCGGTGCTGTTCCTCCATCACTTCCCCCCTCTGACTTCCTCATGACTGATGTTAAAATTTCTTCAGGTGATGTATTTTCCGCCATCACTGGCCTCAATACTAACAAGGCATATGGGCATGATGGGGTCCCTCCTGTTGTCCTCAAGAACTATGCTTCTGTGCTTACACCCTGCCTAGGTAAACTCTTTCGCCTTTGTCTTTCAACTTGTACCTTTCCTTCTTGCTGGAAGTTTGGTCTCACTCAGCCAGTCCCAAAGAAGGGTGACCATTCCCAACCCTCTAACTATCGTCCAATTGCCTTACCATCCTGTGTCTCAAAAGTTTTTGAGTCGGTTCTTAACAGAAAACTTTTAAAGCATCCTATCACAATCTTCTTTCTGATCATCAATATGGGTTCCGTCAGGGACGCTCCACTGGCGATCTTCTCACCTACTTTTCAGACGTCTGGTCATCCTCCTTTCGGGACTTTGGCGAAAGCTTTGCCATTGCACTCGACATCTCAATGGCTTTCAGTCGAGTCTGGCATAAATCTTTAATTTCCAAACTGCCCTTTTACGGTTTCTGTCCTTCTGTCTGTGCCTTCATCTGTAGCTTACTTTCTGATCGTTCTATAGCCGCTGTTGTAGACAGCCATTGTTCTTGTCCTAGATCTATCAACAGTGGTGTTCCTCAGGGGTCTGTCCTATCACTTTTATTCATCAATGACCTTCTAAGCTGTACAGCTAACCCTGTCCACTTGTATGCTGATGCTTCTACCCTTCACCTTTCCATTCGGTTCCTTCAACGTCCATCTCAGCAGTTACTTCAACAAACAAGAGATGAGGCTATGGCACACCTAACGTCTGACTTGGCTCGTATCTCTGGAGAAAAAGTAATCTTGTTATTTTTAATGCATCAAAGACTCAGTTCTTACACCTATCAACCTGACAAAATCTTCCACAGGAGTACCCACTAATGTTTAATAATATCCTGCTCAATCCCGCATCATCCTTGAACATACTTGGGGTTTCATTCACTCCAGACTTACCTTAGAATGATCATATTACATTTATTGTAAAATCTGCTTCCAAGAGATTAAGTATGCTAAGCCGACTCTGTACCGTTTTTACCCCTGCACAGTTGTTGACCTTATACACGAGTTTTATTCGCCCCTATTTAGAGTACAACTGTCATGTGTGGGGAGGCTCCCCATATACAGCCCTTCTCAATAGGGTGGAGTCAAAGGTTTTTCATCTTGTAAACTCTGCTTCTCTTACTGGCTCCCTTCAACCTCTGTCTTTTCGCCGCACTGTTACATGTTTATCTCTTTTCTGTCGCTGCTTCAATGGTCACCACTCCTATGAACTGTCTGCTTGCATCCCTCCACCTCTACGACGGGCATGTAGCACCCATCTAGCAACTAACTCTCATCCCTTTTCTGTACAGCTCTCTATTGCAAGAGTCTACCGTTATTCCCAGTCCTTCATTTATGCAACAGGTCAACTTTTGAACTGTCTCCCTCTGTCTGTATTTCCTACTTCCTGTGATTTCCAGTCTTTTAGACGCAGTGTGTCCATGCTTCTCGAAATGATCGGTTCTTGAATTGGGCTTTCTTTTGTAATTTTTTTTTTTCTTTGTTTTCCTTGGAAGGAGTGGTTTGCAGGCTCCTGGCCTATTGTTCCTTTTTCCTTGCATAAAAAAAAAAAAACCTTCCTGTAAATGCCTCTACAGCCACAAATCACCCCCTGTGAGCAAGTGTGCACATACTGTACCTAATAAACCATATCTGGGACCTGAAAGCAGCATATAATATCACAAATAGCTGTTGACTCCCCCACATGTGAGTTTGGGCAAGTCATCAGCTACATATATACTCCAACTTCTTTCAATCATACCCATTGAATTCAGTCTTGGCTCCACAGAGGGGCAATCAGCGAATCTTTGAAGGTCGCGTGTGTTGATGGCTTATTGTGTGTGTATACATGTACAGTATACTGTATATATATATATATATATATATATATATATATATATATTTTTTCATCTATATATATATATATATATATATATATATACATACATACAGTAATCCCTTTAAGACCTGGACGGCCACGGCCTGGACCCCTCAAGTCCTGGAAATTTTGGGCTTGGGTCCATTTGTCCAAGTCTCTGAGTATTCCTTAAAATATCCAGACATCTGGAACACCAAAAATGTCAAAATGCCCCCCAAAAAATAACGCCGATATGTGTTCATCCATACTGTAAATTTGCTGTGCGGTGATGAACATCTGTGTTTTGGCACATAGTTCCGGCAATGTCTGCTAGAGCACCCCTGCATCCTCACCATTTCCCACCTACCTACCGTCATGACAGCACGCTTGTCGCTATGGCTGTCCACGTGCTCGCTTCTGTGAGTAAACTGTGAAAAACCTGCATTACCTTGCCACTAGACTACATGGAAATTTACAGTGTTGTGCGGTGTTAAGAAATTAGAATTCGGAGTGCAAAGGATTAAGTGCAGAGTGCAACACTGACGTGTTGTTACTGGCATGGCGCAAGTAAGAACAGAATGTTAAACAATTATACTTCACAGTGCAAAGGATTAAGTGCAGTGCAACACTGGATTACTATATGTGTGTCAAGTGCACCCTCACCACTGTCAGAGCCATAGAGGAGTCGGGTTAATCTTCACGATGGCCATGGACGTGTCATAAGTACCCTGTACACTGCCAGATATTTTTCTCACTCAGTTTTAATTTCTCATTCTCTGGTTCATTTTATTTTATGGTTTCTGTCCCTTATTTGTGTGAATATGGTCTTAATCCATTGGTTGTGTAATTACCTTTTTTTTTATCCCACCCCGTGGTGTGGGAAAATGAAGATTTTTTTTTTTTTTTTTTCCCCAGTGCGTGTGGATGGTGAACTAAGTGAATTTTTCTCATTGAAAGTTGGGTTGAAACAGGGATGTGTCATGTCTCCATGGTTGTTCAATCTGTACATGGAAGGGGTAATAAAAGAGGTACAAGGTAGGGTAGTGGATGTTGGAGTGGCCCTGGTGAGAGAGGATAGTGTTTGGAAACTCCCTGTACTGTTGTTTGCAGATGATACTGTGTTGTTGAGTGAAGACGAAAGGGAGCTGCAAGGCTTGGTGGATGAGTCTGGGAGAGTGTGTAAGAAACGGAATCTAAAGGTGAATGTAGGGAAGAGTAAAGTGATGGTCTTTGAGAGAGGTGAAGTCGGTGAATGTACAGCGAGGTTGGATAGTGAGGAATTGGAAAATGTGAGTACGTTTAAGTACTTGGGTAGTGTGATGAGTAAGGATGGAGGTTTGGAGGGTGAAGTGCTTGAAAGGGTACAGCAGGGAAGAAAGGTTGCTGGTTCTTTGAGAGCAGTGATTAGAAACAGGGAAGTGAGCATGGAAGTGAAAAAGTTACTACATGACAGTATTGTGATACCAACTCTAACATACGGAAGTGAAGCTTGGACGTTGTTGGAAGGACACAAGTCAAGAGTGAGAGCAGTGGAAATGAGTTATTTAAGATGAGCCTGTGGAGTCACATGGAGAGACAGGCTGACGAATGAGGATATAAAGGAGCGTTGTTGTGTTGATGTGGATGTGATAGGAAGCATTATGAGGAACTCACTGAGGTGGTTTGGCCATGTGGAGAGGATGGAGGGTGAAAGACTGACGAAGAGAGTGTATGTGAGTGAGGTGGAGGGGGGAAGAGGGAGGGGGAGGCCGAGGATGAGATGGAGGGATGGGGTGGAGAGGTATATGAGAGAGGGGGGTGTGAGTTGGGAGCAGGGCAGTGAAATGGCGGGGGACAGGGCAACTTGGAGGCGATTTGTTTGTGGCCACCCCAAACGGGATTGAGGCGTCTGGCAATAGATAGATAGATAGATAGTTTATTATAAACTTGATGCTAAACATCCAGGGCATCATCTGATGAAAAAGAGAATAATCTCTCTCTCTCCATCTTTGGGTAGGGCCATATGGAAGTTTATGTAGGGTAGTAGTGAAAAAAATGAAAAAAATACTTCTTTTTTTTTTTTATTTATTATAAACGTGAAGATAAACATCCAGGGCATCGTCTGGTGAAAAGGAGAAAATCTCTCTCTTTCCGTCTTTGCGTTGCACCATGCATAAGTTGTGTAAGGGCGGAGTAGTTAGCTGTGATGCATGGCCAGCACAGCCTGAGCTGTGGCTTGCAGTGGGATGCTTCCCAGCCTGAGCTGTTGCTTACAATCAACCGGTTAAATAGGTGCTGTGCATATCTGGTAGGGAGTTATTTAGGTGTCTTTCAAAGTTAAGTTGGGTTGGGATCTATAAGTACCTGGCCAGGGGCATTTTACCCAAGTCCCAGACAAGACCAAGTCCCAGATATTGCTTGGGCTGTATTATGTCAGATCTTGGAGGGATTACTGTACTATATATATATATATACTGTATATATATATATATATATATATATATATATATATACACATATACATATATATGGGTGACCGCCTGGGAACACCAGATGCTGTTGGCATCCCTATGTGTGAAGTGGGGTTGGTGGAGGATTAGTGCCCCTCCCTGTAAAACAATTAACTCTAAGCCGTTGGCCACCCCGTGTGGGATACATGGCGTCTGGCAATGAATGAATGAATGAATGAATATATATATATACAGTAAGCCCCCGCGTTTGGCGAATTTCAACTTGGCGAAACTCACTTTTGGCGGTAGGGTGGCCACGGACCACCGAATGCGCGCTTGGCGATTTGAATTCAAACTTGGCGGTCCCCCCCACTCGATGTGCCACAAGAACAGCCCCAAAAGCAGCCGCAAGAACAGCCACAAGAACAGCTGCAACCTCCCCAGCCATCCCAACCTCCCCAGCCACCCCAACCTCCCCAGCGACCCCAACCTCCCCAACCTCCCCAGCCAAGCTTCGCTGCCCTCTTTAAGCTGGATGCTGACTTTTCTGGCTTCGATGAAGTGGATGATCAAGCGAGACAAATGGTTGCTAAGGGGGTTATGGGGGAGAAGGGGGAGAGTGATGAGGAAAGTGGTGGTAGCAACTAAGCTGCCCCCACTGCCACTCCGACGTCCCCAGCCAAGCAAGCCTATCTTCACTCTATTTACGGTTAGTTACAACCTTTATATCATGTCTTATTAGCTCTATTTATTGTTTATTGGTCTGTTTTCTACATGTGTATTAATATGTGAAGGCAAAAGATTTTATTTCAGCTCGAAAGATGGTGTTTTAGGGGTCAAAAGGGGGACTTTGGCAATGACCAAAGACTGATTGAGGCACTTTATAGGGAATTTATATGGTAAAAAGAACTCGCGTTTGGCGAAATTCGCATTTGGCAGTAGTTTCGCCAGACTAATTGGATCGCCAAATGCGGGGGCTTACTGTATGTATATATATATATATATATATATTACGTTGGGTCTGGTTAGTACTTGGATGGGTGACCGCCTGGGAACACCAGATGCTGTTGGCATCCCTACGTGTCAAGTGGGGTTGGTGGAGGATTAGTGCCCCTCCCTGTAAAACAATTAACTCTAAGCCCTTGGCCACCCCGTTTGGGATACATGGCGTCTGGCAATGAATGAATGAATGAATATATATACAGTACCCTCGCGTCCAACACGCGTTAGTCCAGCACGATTCAGGTCCAGCACGGAGAGCAAATAATTAGTATTATTTAATACGATTTAATTACTGCAACACGAGTGTGTTAGCATAACACGCACAGAGCTCCGAGAAGTGGGCGAAATCCGCAGAGTTCACTCTAGCACGATCACCCCTGGTCCAACACGGCCATACTGAACATTCCCATGATGATGATAGCCAATGAAAACTTTTGATCAAGTAGCCTTCCCTGCCCACTATCGTGAGGTGATCGTGATGCCGCCCAATTAGAAACGGTTCTGCTGTCACATGATGTTTTGTTTAAATTTCTCCCGCCACAGCTCCACTCATAATTCGCACTGGACGGTGCTTTTTTCTCGCAGCATTTTTTAAATTTCTGCCCTTGCTGCATTTTACCCTGCTCGCGATGCCTAGGAAGCCTTCTGAGAACCCCAGGAAGCGTCGGCACCTCCCTCAGGCCACCAAGCTAGAAATTATCGAGAGGAAGAAGAAAGGGGAGAGGAATGTGGACATCGCCAAGGCCTACGATGTGAATGAAGCCAGCGTGAGGACAATGATAAAAAACCAAGACAAGATCCTGGCGGCAGTGAAGGCTTACGGAGGCGGGCCACTTGACTCCAGGTGCAGGCCTACTGACCCAGCAATCATTATAATGGAGCGGTACCTCAGTATGTACGTACGGAGGAAGGAGGCAGAGGGTGTTCCTGTAGATTCTTTGAACATCAGGGAGATGGCGAAGAAGTTCTATAGTGTGGCTACGAGGAGGACTGGGTCACAGCCTAACTCATTCCGTGCCTCTACAGGGTGGTTTGCATCGTTTTTGAAGAGGAAGGAGATACGGTGGGCCAAGTTGCATGGAGAAACTGCTTCAGGAGACCACATTGCTGCCTCAGAATTCCCGGCTCTACTGAAGAACATCATAGAGAAGGAAGGGTACACAGCACATCAAGTGTACAATATGGACGAGATGGGACTACAATGGAAGAAGATGCCTAACAACACTTACATCATGAAAACCAGCCGCCAGGGACGAGGCAGGAAGGTCGACAAGTCCCGTGTATCTCTACTTCTAACCGTCAATGCCTCCGGGTCTCATAAAATGAGACCGTTTTTGATAAGCAAGGTGGCACACCCCAGGTGCTTCTACAACCGCTCTGTGGCAGATCTGGATGTTATCTGGCATAAAAATGACTCAGGTTGGATGACGGCAGTATCCTGTATAGAATGGTTTAAGAAACACTTCATCCCTGATGCAAAACGCAAGATGAGAGCTCTGAAACTTCCTGAGAAAATCCTCCTGTTAGCAGATAATGCCCGTGGACATCCTCAGATATTGGCTAACGTAGACCCAGCAGTGAAGGTGGTGTTTTTACCAGCCAACACCACGTCACTTATGCAGCCTCTTGACCAGGAGGTCATAAGTACCTTCAAGATGTTTTACAATCAGAGACTAAGCCAACATCTTCAGAAAGCAACAGAAACGTTTTCAGAAGTGAAGCAGATGGAGGCAGTATTGGGTGGAAGCCCCGATAGTTCACCAGCATCGTCTCGCTCGTCCTCACCTGATCTTGACTCACCTGTACCAGGAACAAGCGCTGCCACACCACTGCCAGCATCACCACCTCAAGAATATCCCCACCCTGCCATGACGTCAACTACTCCAAGTAACCCTGCTGTTATGACTGTTGTACAGTTTTGGAAAAAGTACAACATGAAAAATTGTGTTGACAGTATTGTGGCTTGTGTGTGTGTGTGTGTGTGTGTGTGTGTGTGTGTGTGTGTGTGTGTGTGTGTGTGTGTGTGCGCGTGTGTGTGTGCGTGTGTGCTGTGTGTGTGTGTGTGTGCGTGTGTGCATGTGTATGTGTGTGTGTGTGTATGTGTGTGACTCTGGGCATAGGCTTCACAGCCTGCTATCAAGGCCCAGCAGTCCTCCTACATACCATACACCTCTACATGTCACCACTTCGGTGCTAACACCCACCGTCCATATTGAATACATGCTAGGGCTCTCATACAGAACTGGTGTATTGGTATTAGCGGGGGTATTTTTACGACATGTCGGCGGGTCTTCTGGTAGATCAGTAAAGTCTGATTTAATGAAATTCAAATCCTTAAACTGTTCCCTGCCCCAGCCGGGATTCAAACCTGGGTCCGCTAGGACTGCAGGCCACCTCTCCACCGATTGAGCCACCGCCTGGGATAGTGTTAACGTGGCAACAATCAACCATGCCTGGCGCAAGCTAACTCCATACTTCACCACTTCTTATCAACAAGATTCACTTCAGTGCCCTGAGGACAGCAGGCAGGCAACCTTGGCAGAATTTCAGAGGGTCCCAGGCTGTGAGGAGGTTGCAGAGGAGGACTTAACAGACCTTGTGCAACGCCGAGAGGAGACCACCTTGGATGAAGCTGTTCGTCGAGTTGCTGCAGTTGATGAGGCGCAGGTAGAGGAGGTGAGAATGGCTGCTGCAGACTCCAACGCACCTCCAGCTCCCCCCCTGAAGTTGCAGGATGTTACTGAGATCCTTCATGCTGTTGAAATTCTTAAGGAGGCCATGAACAGGGATCCTAATGAAATCCGATGCCAGGAAGTGATACATACTGTGGAAAACAGTGTGCGTTACTATGCTGATCTGTACAGGAGACACATTAACAAGAGGACTCAGACACTCATCACTAGCTTCTTCCAGCAAAAGGAGGAAGAGAGAAGAGTGCTAGAACAGGCAGAAGCAGGACCTTCCATGGATGTGGACTTGGATAGTGATTGTGAATGTGATTTCGAAGGATTTATGAGGGAGGTTGAGGAGGAGTAGCAGCCATTACCCGCTAGTGACGCCAACAGCCATCTTTCGGGGACCCAGTAGGACTACCTACAGCCTCGGATATCACCTTCCATTCCCAGCAAGCCCACCAGCACTATCCTAAAAGGTTAGTTATCATTCATAGTACAGTAACATTTATTATAATTACAGTAGTACCAATATATGTATAGGTATATGGTAGGTATTTAGGGTGACTCTTCCTTGGGTTGCTGACATAATTCATTTTTCCCCATAAGCTCTATTGTTAGTCCAACACGTTTTTGGTCCAACACGGGACCCATGCATGACAATATAACCGTGTTGGACGCGAGGGTACTGTACATATATATATATATATATATATATATATATACTTGTATATATATATACTTGTATATATATATACAGTACCCTCACGTCCAACACGGTAATATTGTCATGCACAGGTCCCGTGTTGGACCAAAAACGTGTTGGACAAACAACAGAGCTTATGGGGAAAAATGAATTATGTCAGCAACCCTAGGAAAAGTCACCCTAAATACCTACCATATACCTTTACATACATTGGTACTACTGTAATTATAATAAATGGTGCCGTACTATGTATGATAACTAACCTTTTAGGATAGGGTTGGTGGGCTTGCTGGGAATGGAAGGTGGTATCCGAGGCTGTAGGTAGTCCTACTGGGTCCCTGGAGGATGGCTGCTGGCGTCACTAGCAGGTAATGGCTGCTGCTTCTCCTGAACCTCCCTCATAAATCCTACGAAATCACACTCAGAATCACTATCCTTATCCACATCCATGGAAGGTCCTGCTTCTGCCTGTCCTAGCACTCTGTAAGCCTTCACTGCTGCCAGGATCTTGTCTTGGTTTTTTATTATGGTCCTCACGCTGGCCTCATTCACATCGTAGGCCTTGGCGATGTCCACTTTCCTCTCCCTTTTCTTCTTCCTCTCAATGATTTCTAGCTTGGTGGCCTGAGGGAGGTGCCGCCGCTTCTTGGGGTTCTCAGAGGCTTCCTAGGCATCATGAGCAGGATAAAATGCAGTAGCAAGGGCAGAAAATGCAGCGAGAAAAAAGCACCTTCCAATGTGAACTATGCGACTGAGTGGCACTGTGGCGGAAGAAATTTAAACAAAACATCACGTGAGAGCAGAATCATTTTTGATTGGGCGACTTCACGATCACATCATGATAACAGGTGGGGGAGGCAACTTCATCAAAAGTTTTGATTGCCTGTCAGCATCACAGGAACGTCGAGTATGACCGTGTTGGACCAGGGGTGATCATGCTTGAGGCGAACTCTGCGGATTTCGCCCACTTCTCGGAGCTCCGTGCAAGTTATGCTAATGCACCCATGTTACAGTAATTAAATTGTATTAAATCGTACTGATTTTTTGCTCTCCGTGCTGGACGCGAATCGTGCTGGACACACGCGTGTTGGATGCGAGGGTACTGTGTGTATATATATATATATATATATATATATATATATATATATATACACAGTAGAACCTCGGTCCTCGAACACAATCCGTTCTGGAAGGCTGTTCCAGGACCGAATTGGTCGAGGACCGAAATAATTTTCCCCATAAGAAATAATGTAAATCATTTTAATCCATTCCAAGACCCCAGATGCTTACCTGTTTAAGTTTCAGCACTGGTACCAGTGCTTTCCTTTACAAGGTGACTATATTTCTCTTGCCTTTTCACAAATTATATACAGTAATCACTCTAATATCCGGACGCCCAATAACCGAACATCCCCACTAACCGAACCTTATCGTCCTGGGATCAAACATTCCCAAAATGGTCCGAAAATCCAAAAAAATTGGAAAAAAACCCGATTTTTTGCCGTCCGTAATTTGAACTTGCCGCGCGCGCCGCGTGAGAGCATTGTTTTGGTTCGTCATTCCTCCGACGTCCGATAGAGCGCCGCTGCATCCTCCCCACTTCCCGCCTGTCTCTCACCGCGACTGGACCTGCGCTCTTCGTCATGGCTGCCCACGTGCTCGCTTTTGTGGTGGTGCCGTACTTGCTGCAAGGCCTCCTGCTGCTCTCTGCCCTACTCTTAGTGTGTGTGATGATGGCCCCGCCTCCTGAGAAAAGGAAGAGAGTGGTGTTGACTCTGGAGAAGAAACGGGAGATATTGGAGAAGGTTGATGCGGGTTGGTCTTCCTCTCGCATTCTCCGCGAGTTCAACCTGGCCCGGTCGACTTTGTTTGATATCAAGCGTTCCCGAGACAAGCTCATGCAGTACACGGCTGACTTCTCGTCGAGAAGCAAACGCAACGTGGAGAGGAAGGTTATGTTTACTCCCAAGTATGCAGAGATCGACCGCTCCACGTTGATTTGGCATCGACAGCAACGTGCAGCTGGTGTGATGGTACGTGGAACGGAGCTGAAGGCTGCTGCTGAGAAGTTTGCAAGGCTTCACGACGCCCTAGACTTCACGGCATCCGAGGGTTGGCTCTTCGCGCTCAAGTTGCGACATGGCCTTACTAACCGTAAAGCACATGGCGAAGCATTGGACGCTAACGAGGATGGAGGGACGAAGTTTCGGCACAAGGTGAAAGGCTTGATCGACAGGGAGGGCCTCACTCTCGGTCAAGTCTATAACGCTGACGAAACTGGCCTATTCTATCGCTCGGGTGCCAACGAACACTCTCGCCGATGAGACGGAGAAGCGTGTACCTGGCCGCAAGCTTTGTAAGGAACGGATATCTGCTTTGTGTTGTGCCAATGCTAACGGCATGCACCGGCTTAAGCCCGTTATTGTTGGCCGTGCAAAGCAGCCTCGGTGCCTTCGTGGGGTGATGGATGTCCTTCCTGTCGTATGGTACCATTCTTTGAAAGCATGGTTCACAGCTGTGATTTTCAAAGACTGGTTTCACCATCACTTCGTCAAGGAGGTCATACATTACCAGACGAAGACACTGGGAATTCCTCGCGACCAGGTAAAGGCTCTCCTTCTCCTCGACAATGCACCTGCCCACCCGTGCGACAAGGACTTGGTTGCTGAGAATGGCCGTATTAGGTGCATGTTTTTGCCACCTAATACGACTGCTCTCATTCAACCAATGGACCAAGGAGTGATCGTGGCAACAAAGCGCCTGTACCGTCGGAAGTTCCTGGACGAGGTGATGGTGGTTCTCGAGGACGAGGACGAGCGCAGGGAAGGACGTGACACTCGAGGCAAGCGGACTTTGGAAAACCTTCGCCTACAACATCAAGTCTGCGCTGTACAACTGGGCTAGTGCATGGAAGGAAGTCCCTGTGAAAACTCTTGAAAATGGTTGGTCTCGTCTGCTTCTCGGAACAGATGTGGAGTACGATTTCCTAGGGTTTGACGTGGATGACTTCCATGCACGGCTACGTACGCACGGCGACGATGTTGATGTGGACGATGTTCGTGAGTGGTTGGACGACGACGAGGGCGATCCTGGGTATCAGACGTTGTCTGATATCGAGATCGCGTCTTCGGTTGCTGGTGTCAGTCCAGAATTTGAAGATTCCGACGACGAAGGCGATGATGATGCAGACTCCGCCCAGCAGGACACTACTCCAGCCATCCCCAAGCTGAGCGCACTCCGGGAACATCTAGAGTTCGTCCTAGACTACCTGGAACACCCGGACTGCGACAGGGAGATGGGGCCCTTGGGACTCGTGGAGGAAGTGCGTGCTTTCCGGCAGCGCATCATCAATCGCCAGAATCGTCGGTCCTTGCGTCAGTCAACGATTGACAGTTTTTTCAGGCCCGTGACCCCCGCTGTGCCAAGCCCTGGTTCCACTCCGTTGCCTCCCCAAGACAGGCCCTCATGCTCCGAGCCACAGCCCAGCACATCAGCTACAGTGGAGTCACCGCCGACGTGAGTTTGCGGCTGTCTTCAGAGTCTTCTGTAGTCATTACGCCATCAACACAAAACACAGATGCACACCTTGGACGACTGCCAGAGATACACTCGGGCTCTGACAGTGACTAAACAGCAATAACATCTCCACTAGACCACACGGGAATTTTGAGTGTTGTGCAGTGAAAAACGGTGTGTTGTGTTAAGGTTTTCAAGTTGGGAGAAAAGACTAAGTAGAAAAGAAATTTAACGTAACTAACCTTCTTTGTTTTGGCTTTGGAAACTTAAAAAAACTTGGGAAAAGTTAATGTGCAACACTTAAATTTAATGGAACATTATTTGGACTAAAGTGAACACTGTGAAAAGAACGGACTTCTGTGTGTTAGTGACTAAGTTCAGTGCAAGACTTCAGGAAGAGTGTAGTGCAAGTGCTTCAGGAAATCGTTCTTACTGTCAGAGTCCGAGAGGAGGCGGTTATTCATCGAGGTGGCCAGGGACTTGCTGTAAGTAGCCAAAATGTTTCATGTTGTACTATTTTCCATACTATATTTACCAGAATGTTTCATATTGTATTTTTTCCCATACTATACTTACCAGAAAGTGTCATACTGTACTTCTTTCCATACTAAACTTACCTCATGCATGTGCAGTAGGAATGGGTTTTTCAGAGTTCGGTTAGGTTCGGTTAGGTTAGGTTCGGTTAGAGTCCATAAGTACCAGAATGTTTATTAATGTATGAACATACTTCTAAACCCACATTTTATGTGTCTATTGCATTTATTTCAGTCATTTATGTGCCTTATTGGTGTGATTTGGGTGTTAAATAGGTGCTATGCATGTCCGGAGGGAGTTGTATAGGTGTTTCTCTGTGTTAGGGTCCATAAGTACAAGTCCATAAGCTGGGGCCCAATATCCGGACAAAACCAATATCCGAACCTACCGATGGCTCTATTGATCCGGATATTGGAGTGATTACTGTACTCACTAACACTGTCTCCTACTAACTGTTTCTCATTGATGAAGATAAGCAATAATTTTTCCACTTCTTCAATTATTTTCGGCACTACTTTCCTCTTCTCACTGCCAGTAGCTGTACTGGATGAACTTGCTTTCTTTGGAGCCATTATTAGGGGCTAATACTGCACTGAATCAAGAAAAATGTGAAGCACAGCAGGACGACCACGTTGACGAACAACAAAGGTGGAAGCGTGACTGTCGGTCGGCCAGCTTCCCTTCGTTTGGCTACGTTCAGGTTGGTCGTGGTCCGACATTTTGGTCGACCTCTGGAGCAAAAATTTCTTGAATTTTTTGGTCGAGGTCCGATTTGTTCGACATGTGAGACGTTCAAGGACCGAGGTTCCACTGTATACAGTATATATATATATATATATATATATATATATATATATATATATTGTGTGTGTGTGTGTGTCTGTGTGTGTGTGTTCAGCACATGGTGACAACAGCATCCCCTCCTGGCACCATAAGTGTACTGTAATGGTAATCCTTTATACTGTATTCTTATTATTGGTATTGTAATTGTATGTGCAACTTCATATAGTTTTGTGTTTACATGTACAACTTCAGAAAGCATTGGATTCTCCATGTAAAACTTAATAGAGTTAGTTTTTGTTACGTTTGAGCACGTAGGCCTGAGCAACTCCCCTTACATAGTGAGTTCGGTAATCCCTCGGAAATACCGAACCACTTGTATGTAGTGAACTTTCGGATATAGCAACCCACCTCTCCCCCCAATTTGTTTGTTATATCAAGGGTTCACTATATTTACATATTTACATATATATATATATATATATATATATATATATATATATATATCTATCTATCTATCTACCTATCTATAGCCCGACGCCCTAATCCCGCAAAGGGTGGCCGCAGACAAAACACCTCCAAGTCGCTCTGTCACCCACCATTTGACTACCCTCCCCCCAACTCACCCCCCCCTCCCTCATATACCTCTCAACTCCATCCCTCCACCTCATCCTCGGTCTACCTCTCCCTCTTCCTCCCTCCACCTCGCCTACATACACCCTCTTAGTCAGTCTTTCATTCTCCATTCTTCATTCTCATATATATATATATATATATATATATATATACACACACAGTATATGTAAGTTCGGCAGTCTTGGCAAGGAACTCCTTTGGTGTCATGGTGTCCAGAACACAAGTGGGCTCGTCTTCCTCACTGTCCTTGCTACTCTTCTGTGCCTTTTCCATCTGTTCCCTAAGTTCACCGAACTCCTGTGTGAACAGTTGCTCGATGTGGCCAGGGCCACTTGCATATCAGATTCATTGACCTCATTAAATTCTGCTTTGTGGGAAAGGATGAGGATTTCTTGACGGGTGTCCTCCACCGCTGGGAACCCCATGAAGGAGTGAACACTCTCAGCCCAGACTTTCCTCCAGAGGACATGGAGTGTGCTCGGCTATACCTCCTTCCATGCCATGTTGGTGTTTCGAGAGGCATTCTTGATGTTATACAGTATTTCTTGCCAAACTGTTTCACTGCATCAGTCTTTCCGGAGTTGCTCACCCTCACCATTTGCTCCATGGTGCACCATAGGTAGTGACCTTAGCCCCTAAAGACTGTAAATTTCTCAGAGCACCTATCCCCAGAACCGCAGTTAGGGTCCGATTTTTCAGTTTTCTAGGATTGTAAATTTTTTCTTGTAGATTTCAAGAGCTTGAATTTGCACACCTGAAAATGTATATCTCATGCTCCTATATCCAGTGGTTACTGTATTAGTGGCCGTCAAAAATAAAAAAAAGTCTACACTCGAATCTTCCAGAGAATAGCTAATAACCATACAAACATAACTGTAAACAGTATACAGTACAGTAGACCCTCCACATTCGTGAAATCAACTTTCGCGGGCTTCAAAGATTCATGGATTGCTCCTCTGTGGAGTCGACTGAATTTAATGGGTATGATTGCAAGAAGTTGGGGTATATAGGTAGCTGATGACTTCCCCACATGGTAAGACACCAGCTATTTGTGATATTTTATGCTGCTTTCAAGTTCCAGATATGGTTTTTTAGGTACAGTATGTGCACACTTGCCCATAGGAGTGATTTGCAGCTGTAGAGGCATTTATGGGAGGGTGCACCAAACATTGGCAGAAATTTCATATTCGCTGGGGTTTGTGTCCCCTAACCCCCACGAATGTGGAGGACCTACTGTAGTATATACTTCTGGGCATAAAACAAAGTGCAATAATGATTATGAAAGGAAAATAAAGTTTATAGTAGTGCATAGCAAGGGAAAACCCAAACAAAGGGAAAGGATGAAGTTGGAGGGAGTGTGGTGGTGGATGAAGAGAGGAAATATGCTTGCTACGCACACCAGCTACGGTATCCAGGGGGTATATGGGGGTATGGGTGGTTGGGAGGCCATAATGAAGAAGAGGGCCCACTGGGGCAGAGGCATGCAGAGAGCTGTGGGGGGGGTAAACCCCCCCCCCTCTAGAGACCCAGTCCGGCCATACCCCACCAGATGCTGTAGTTCGCATTGGCTTGGTCCCATACATCATAAAAGAGGCTGTGTTGCCTACCAGCAGTTTTTGGTAGACTCTGTACCATTGACAGACTTTGTGCTACATTTTCCAAAATTGTCGTTCAGCAAACATAGGTCTTTAGGGTTAAAAGCCTTGGTCCATGGGCTGGAGCAATGATGCTGTGTTTTGGTTAGGTACATGGAAGAGTTGAGGGGTAGGATGGGACTGGAGTGTATTGGTGCTGTGATGAGGAGAGGTAGATTGAGATGGTTTGGGCATGTGGAGAGGATGAGGGATGTACATATTGGGTGCAGAAAGTAAGAAATGTTAATGTTGGGGGTAGGGTTGCAAGAGGTAGATTGAAAAAGACCAGTAACGAGGTCATAGAGTGTGACCTTAGGGATAAGGGACTGAATAGGGAGGCTGCCAGAGATCGAGCAGCATGGAGAGACGCCATTAGGCAACCAAGGCTGATGCATGCAAGCATGTTGGAGTCTTCAAAAATGAACAAACACCAACTTTATGTTGTCCACCCAATCCTCCATGCCTTCAGGGTGGCTCTGGGCATTGTCCACCAGGAGGAGAAAATGATTGGCCAGATTGCTCCAGGTGGTATGATCACAGAGGTGAAGGAACTGGTAACCTGCCCTGTAGGATCAGCGGAATGCAGAGGTCAGCCAAGCCATGAGGTTACTCCTCCAAATAACTCCTAGGTTCTTAACCCCTTCTTTACCGACCTCTCCCCCCAGTGTAAACATTACGTTTACCCCCCATGCCGACCTGACAGCTCCCCCTTCCGTAGTGTGAGGGGTAGTGTATATTTTTTACAACGTCCAAACTATTCACTCTTTGTGATTTGTTTGTATACTGATGATCACATAAACCCAGCTTGATGTTAGTAATGAAAAATATATATATAAAATAAATAATCATATAAGTTTACATATCTTATGCTGAAGTACTGTTACCCAGGTAACTACTCTACAAACTGGCTTGAAAAAAATGTCCTGCACAGATTGATGGCTTATTTATTTACCTTGTAAGCTGAGCATGAAGTGTGTGGACACACATGATGGTGATGGTGACCTTGACCCACTCTCGTTGCCGAGAGTGTGGCGTCCTTGCTACTAATATCCTCCTCCTCCACACTCACATCAACCTTGCTATCATTTTCAGGATCATAGTACTCTACTGACACATTAGACACTGCTGCATCATCATCTGATATATCTAAATAAGTATCCTCATGAAGAATAAACTCGTCACTATGGGAATCTGCCAGAGACACCATGAGGGAAAAATGTCCTGTACACCCTCTCTCGTTGTCAAGTGCGCGGTACCTGGCCCTCTCAGGCAGGCCAAGGGGTGTAAATTTTGCCATATGTCAGCAAAAAATATAGTACGATATCTGTAGTAGTGTACACTCACCTCTGCAATCCAGACTTTTACATGGTCAAAAGAGGCAGAAATCAAGTCATTATTGATGACCAATGTGTGCTGGAATGGTTGGGAACTCAGATTGATGGAGACTCTCTCCCATTAGCGGCCTCTTCGGTTGCGTTTATTACATTTCAAGTAGCCAAGTTAAGAGTGGTAGCATGCCAAAATGACGAGGCCAGTCTTCGAGTAGGCCAACCCAAGCCCAGCCTTCGCAGTTTCCCAGAATGCTTCTAAATTGCACGTTAATAAACTACTAGGTAATCTCTATACCACCAGTTCTCAAGGGTTATACAAACAATAAAGTTCAAGTGAGAGGGAATGTGTATTAACAAGACCAAAAAGTAAAAATCTTCCCCAGCTACTTGCTTTAACATGAATCAGTTGGCACATTGTTCGAAAAAATATATCTCTATATGGTCCTAATATCAAATGCACAAAACTTAGCTCCTCTGTCCCAGTCCAATGTGTTTCTTCATAATCGTCCCTCTGAGCACAAATTTCACTGGTCCAGTCCTCTGCCACTCCCGACCTTAACTTCCACAACTGGGACCTTGATTCACTGGGACTTCGACCTCCACGCCTGGACTTGGACTCTCACTGGTACTTAGACCTCCACACTTGGATTTTGACTGACTGGAACTTCGACCTCCTGGCTTGGACTTTGACTCACTCATGTACTTCGACCTCCACACTGGGACCCGCTAGAAGTTAATATGAATAATGAATAACTATTCTCTCCAATGCAAGCAATCCCTTCACATGATGAGGAAGGTCTCGTAATAAAGAAACATGAGTTACAACACTCGGCATCAAGTAATAACAGAATAACACATGGCACTACAGACACATAGATCTGCTCAAAATAATACTTATTGTAGGGATAACATGGAAGGAAAAGCACTGTAACAAATACAGTAAGCATGAATAACTGTAACTCTAACCATGAAAATCATCACTGCATCAATATCATTGTGCCTCACAAAGTAACTATGTGAACATTTACTCACAACATAGCCCTAATAAGTACTGAACTACAAAGTCATTCCAACACAATAATAAATAATTCACAGCCCAAGGCACCTGATACTTGGCCTACAAAAATCACACATGTATCTGAGGCTCAGTAGCTAGCATTTCGTATTCTAGTTACTAAATAATAATACTATACAGTACAGTACACAAAAATATGGGAAATACCTCACTATCCAGCTCAAAAATGTAGGGGAGGTGAGCGGGAACACAGGACTCGCTTGTCCAAAGGCTAATGGCGTCACCGTTACACTTCCTGAGGAATGATAACACGATTCTACCCCGAGTCTGTTTCTCTATTTTGTCACTATTACCACTCGTGAGATATCACTATTCGCGCTTCAACATATCAGATATCATTAATATCAAATTACCTATAGAATTCCTTGGAGGGGGGGGGGGGAGTGAGGATGACAACCGTACTGACCAACTGCCATCTATCACGGCCAGTGAGCGAGTGAGACGCCAAAACTGCGTGAGTGATGCAAAGGGGAGGGGGGGATGACGGCGTACGTAATTTAAGATTTTAATTATTACAGACTCGAGATAGACTCAGTGTGATGTCTTTCCCCTTACAATCGATTACTCAAAAAAAATAACATTCTCTAGTTACAATAATTACTCAGCAACCTCTCTCTCTTTATACCCTTACATCAAAAAATAATGAAAATTATCGTGCTTTACATCACTTTGCGCACGCGTACATTATGCTGGATTATGTGAACAAAGGCATATGTTCCCATTGACTCGAGATATTATATTATAAAGAGACTTAATACTAGTGAATTACAGTAGGAAAAAAAAAGTGACTTAGCAACTAGGTAATTAATCTATGTTCTGGACACGTCCGCATGGTAACAGCCATGCCTTGGCCACTCTCTCTCACTTAACTGAACTTTTGGTCATATAAAATAAACTAAATGCAACTCATTATCACTTCTGGGCACTACAGTAGAAATTATAAATAATGATTGGTCTAATAGAGGTTACATCACAGATGAGTGAGCAAGCCATTGGTGCCACCGCAACTCAGTCAGAGTTCGTCAGAACTTCGTCACAGTCTTTGTTGTCAAAACACAGAGCTGTTGCTATCACAAGGACCTCAGAAACAGCCTTACCGGGCTACCCTGAGGCCTATAAACTGCCATTCATTAGAGGATGTATCAGCACACCACGGTTGCGGTTCCAGTGTCTCACGGGTGTTTACTAGCAATGTACGGGGGTACATCAAACACATTTCCGGTCAAGAAAGGGTTAACGTACCCTGCCAGTGCCCTGGGGTTTTCCCTGCGATATATGAGCAGGGGTTTCAGCTTAAGGTCCCCACTTGCATTTGCACCAAGGAGGAGGGTGAGGCAGTCCTTGACATTTGCACCAAAGAGGAGGGTTAGGCAGTCCTTGGCTGCCTTAAAGCCTGGTGTATGCCGTTCTTCCTTGCTGACATATGTCCATCTGGAAGATACATTTCCATAACAAACCCATCTGATAAAAATTCAGGACCTCATTGAGATAGTACCCCCATCCTTGATGGTCACCTTCAGCTTGGCAGGGAAGGTCTCAGCCACCACATGATCAGCACTAGCTGCCTCTCTGTGCATGGTCACATGTTTAAGGCCAACATGGACCTTAAACAGCTGGAACCACCATGTGATTGTCTTGAACTGTTCCTCCACCTCCACTCCTCTCTTGTTCAACCACCTTGGTGTATATGAAGCTACTATGCCGGGACTTCCTTGCTCAGTTAAGTTCATTAACTCACACTGCTAGGAGATGCTCCAACTCATCCATATTGGGATCCCTAGTTTTAGTTAGACTCTTGGTAGTCAGATTGTGACACATTCTTTGATACTGCTAGGACAGCCTTGGACTTTTTATTATGGTGGAGACCATGGGCTGCTGCAAGGGGTTTGGTGATCTTATTCACCCCCTGCCTGGCCTTATGGCACATAACAATGTCCAATTTCACATCAGGGGAAAGGTTACGCCTTAACTTTTTAGGGTTGCCCTCTGCGCCATCAGTAGTGCCATGCTTTCCACAAGGGGTAGCACCCTTGTCAGATATGATTTCCAAATTGTAAGTTTTAGTATTTCACACATTAAAAAGTTATCTGTTTATCTGTCTATCTATTGCCAGACGCCATAATCCCCTAAGGGGTGGCCGTTTGACTTTGAGTTATTTGTTTTACGGGGAGGGGCACTAACCCTCCACCAACCCATTTGTTGACACGTAGGGAGCACGTACGATTTGGGTATATGGTTACCACCCAATGTTGTAAATGGTTTCTTGGCCTACAGGAAACTATTTGGCTTGTCAGTAAATGTAAAGCCACCTGTAAAGGAAAGAAAAGCAATAAGAAGCGACAGGAAAAATGGGAGAAATAGGAAGAGAGGAGGGCAGGCACAGAAAAAGAATGATAAAGGCTAAGGAAGAAGTAGGCAGCACTACATCAAGTGAGTGGATGATGGTCACCACCACCTACCAAAAAGTTATCACTCCCCTAAACATTGAACACTGAACTATTTGTTGTGCACTTGGATTGTTATTTGGTGAAAGCGATGTTGTTTTGATGGCCTTGCACGTGTGAGATGGTAATGTAATGCAGGGAACGCAAAGGAGACGATCATAGCTGTGGGACAAGTGAGCGAGTGGATGAGTGAGATGGGATTTTCAAAGGGATGGTGCGAAATAGGCTGCCTGTGTTGAAACCTCAGATTGGAGTTCTGTGCGTGTAAACACTGGGTGGCCATCATGGCTGAAACGTCTGACTAGCTATCAGCATGCACACACAGGATTGTTGAACTATGCCACCACAGTTTTTGTATAAGCGAATTCTGTGATTGTGAACCCTAAACTGGGTATAACTTTTTTTCATCATTTTATCGATTGATCATAGACCGGTACTCAGCCATCACATACTGAGATGTGGCTGTATAGAGTACCTCTTGTGGGTACAGTCAAGTCACCTAAGGTGCAGCTAATTGGTTCTGGACCACGCCCGTGCCATAGAAAACTGTATCATAGAAATAACTAAACCTATGGGAAAAATAGTATTTGATTTTGGACTTTTGCCCGAAGTCCCCCTTTTCATCCCACTTTTCCCCATTTTTTCCCCACTTTACACACGCATACAATCAAGCAGTCAGTCAATGCATGTATAACACGTAACAATAGGCACAAAAAACGGGAGGGTGATCAGCCTTGTGTCTGCTTGGGCAATACCACATGCTGCAGATTGAGCGAAAAAAAAAAGCTCGGACAAGTAGACACAGATCAGCTGACCGACCAAAACATTAAAGATGGCGGAGGCTGCCTGGTTAAGCACTGACTGAAGAAGTTCATTTGATAAAGTTTGTATGCTCAAGTGTCAACAAAACTCACTTTTAACACATTAATAATCATTCTTATATATGTGATGATGATGATGGGAGGCATGTAGGCTTTGGATATTACTTATAATTTGCACTTGTAGTCAATCGTTTTTTAAAGGCTCCAACATGCTTGCATGTGTCGGCCTTGGTCACCTAATGGCGGCTCTCCATGCTGCACGATCCATTGCAGCCTCCCTGTTCAGTCCCTTAACCCTAAGGTCACACTTAATGACCTCGTCCCATGTCTTTCTCGGTCTACCCCTCATAACCCCACCCCCAATATTAACACTTCTCACCTTCCTCACCCAGCTATCATCCCCCATCCTCTCCACATGTCCAAACCACCTCAATCTACCTCTCCTCATCACAACACCAATACACTCCAGTCCCATCCTACCTCTCAACTCTTCCATTGTAAACCCAGCCCCTCCAGGCCTTGGACGCAGGGACGCACTGCACATCCACCTAATCATTGTCATTTCTGTACGTCTGAGCCGGCGAATGTCTTCCTCCTTCACTGCCCAGGTCTCACTGCCATACAGCATTACACTCCTAACACACGCTGCATACAAAGACCCCTTAGCACGTAGGGAGAGCCCCCTCAATGTCAGGAGAGGCAAGAGCTCCCTGAACTTCTTCCAACCACTTCTCACCCTAGCCACAGAGCTAGCTCCAGCCCCACCTCCAGCACACAACATGTCTCCTAAATAACAAAACTCTTCCACACACTCAAGAGATTCACCAGCAAGTTCAATTCTTTCACGTCTGACGATCTCCACCTGCTCACCCCGGCACGCCATACACATAAAAACGAAAAAAAAAAACGAAAACGAAAACGAAAACTTGTAGTCAATAATTATCTTGCTTCTGCCTCGCTGTAGTCGACTTTGAATTATAATCTGGCGTCTCCCATAGCTGTCTTCAGTAATTTTTATTGCAATTTTTGGATGCAGTCGGTTGAGATTGATTGATTGGCTGAGAATGTAGACGTAATATGAAGATTATTCGTATAATTTTAGAGAATGTCGATCTTTCACGTGAGGTTTTTAGGCATTTATATAAATGCCAGTGTCTCATATATAGCCTTATGTTAAACGATGAAGTGAAACATCGTAAGTCACCTGATTCACGTTTCAATATATTTATATTTTTTTCCATTAATACCAACTATTTGATGCCATGTTTTACATTTATTATAAAAAGAATAAACCACCATCACCTTTATAACTCATATGAATCAAAGACTAATATACTTGCTAAATAAACTGATACGTAAATAATTGACGGCGAATTGTCCCAAAACTGTCAGCTCAAATGAGAAGCGTGCAAAAAACTGTTTACCAGAGAGGGGTTAGTTTGTTTCCTCGTCGCAAGCGAGCGCCCATTTTGAATTTTTCGTATTTCCTTTCGTATCGCTTTTCATATCATTGAGACAGATACTTTCGGATTGTGTTCATCGCTTTCGTAACATCGAAAATTTGTACTTCAGGTTTTCGTTTATCAAGGACTCGCTGTATTGGTATCTTGGTATTTTCAAAGCTGCTGTTTTTATCGAGTCCTGAAATACATAGGCTTACTGTATGTTGATGAGGCGTGGTGGGGGAAATTATGCACCAAGTAGTTAAGTTGTACTGTAAGCCATTTTATGTATACCTGTACTTTATTAGGATGCTAAGTACAGATAGGATTATGAAATGTGTTTATTTTAACCTGTTTGGGTTGTAATGTTAAGGCATGTATTTGTATAGACTCTGTGGCAGAGGGTGAGGAGAGTGAATTTGAAGAAGAGATGGAAGATATGGTAGATGACTTGGATGTTGCCTCCCGTCTCCTTGACCGCAACCTCCCGGATGTCCTTACCAGAATCCCTGACCACGAGTTTTCTCAGCTCTTTGACGTAGCAGGTCAGTCAGCAACATTTGTTATACAGAAATAGTAGTAATTATTATCAGCATAATGTTCATGTGGATGTGTATAATCATATGTCAAAATCTGGTGATTAATGAACAGTTATTTCTGGGGCTGTGTGGGATGTACAAGTAGCGTCTCTTTAGTCTGGGTTATATGAGGGGAAGGGTTATTCGGATCAGCAGATTGTCTGAACAGTCATCCAGTCCATACCAAAAGCATTATCTTATACAGTAAATCCTTGATATACAGAACTCTCATTTAACAAATTTCAGTTTTAATGATTACCTCGAGCTGGCTGAATATTATGTTCATTTAACAAGTTTTTGTTCCTTAAATGAATGGACGCATGGGAAACACTGATCAGCGTGGTATCCACACACACACACACACACACACACACACACACACACACACACGAAAGAGAGTGGCGAGAGTGAGAGAGGAGGTGTGCCCAGTCGCTCTGCTGCTACAGGCCACTGCTGGCCACTACTAGCCACACCTAATAGTATCTTTATATGAGTCACTAGGCTAAATTAAGCGATACTCTAATATTGTAGGGAAAGTATAAACAAAACAAAAATTGTGGTCCAAATAAAAGAATACACTCAAACCTCGATTTAAGGGACTTCCATTTAAGGGATTTCGAATTTAAGGGACTCCATATTCTACCTAACAAATGGACAGGACCATTGAAAAATGATACATAATGTCTAGGTTATACACATTAATATGTTTCTTTATACAGTAGCCTTAAAATAATACTCATAATCATATAAATAAGTAAGACAAGTGAAATAGTCATTGCATTTTATAATAAGATTGTCTTTATATGTGGTAAAACAATGAACATTTTCAAGTAAGAGACATTTCAAGTAACGGACAAGTTGATTCCTCATTTAGTCCCTTAAATCGAGGTTTGAGTATACATCCAAATCAGTGCATTCAAAGGAATTTGTTGATACTATGTAAACTTCAGCTGGGTGTCGTTATTACCAGGCGGATAGCAGGGAGATGCAAACTTTTAAAGTAAAAGTTACCTCTCAAAGTGAGAATTATGTTTCTGAAAGATGAGTACTATCTTTAGTAAAGTGGCAATGGAAGGAGTTGAGAGAAGAGGTAAAGGTAAAAAACAGGATATTAGTAGAGCAAGTGAATAAGCTGGAGAAAGCTTTTCAAATGGAACTAGATCAAATTAAAAAGGAACTATGCATGCAGAAGGAAGAAAATGAAAAATTATTAGAGGAATTAAACAAAAAAGGCACAACAATAGATGAGCCGTCATTTGAGGTAGTTTCACTGAGATAGAAGACTAGTGAAATGGCGAGAACAGTAATCAACCATGAGAGTATGTTGGAGGATTTCAGAAATGATACAGAGACGGTTAGGCAAGCAAGCAGTCTGATAGACCAAGACAATGGTACTGAAGCGAGGATAACCTAGGTGAACGAAATGAGAAATTGCAAAGATGAAGTAGAAACTACGGATGCTAAAATGGTGAAAGTAAGGAAAGACTTAGGAATTTCCTAAGAGTTGAAAAAAAAACCATTAGAAAGGAAGTGAAAGAAATCATTAAAAACAACCTAAAACTGGTTAGAAAATCAGCATATATCAACAAATTTCTAGTAATCACTGGTATAGATGAAGAAGAAATGAGAAACAGGCAAACAGGAGATGGTAAATATAATGAACATATTGAAGAAAGTATCATAGGATATCTGCGATAAAGACATAGAGGCACACAAAAGACTGGGAAAATATGAGAGAAATAAGTCAAGGGTTATGAAAGTAACCTGCCAAGGTGTGAATACTTTAGAGGAAATATGGGGATTACTAAAGGAAAGAGGGAAGAAGTAAAAACAAAAATGAGGAAAGGTCACAAGAAGAGAGGAGCTTTTTTTTTTTGTTTATAATAAATAAATACAAAGTGGTGGGATTACAAGGAAAAAAATGTTACACATACAATGGACTAAGAAAATGGAAGTTAGTAGACTTAAACTATGTCAAATATGTAAACAATATGATTAGATTGATGTACTCAAATGTAGATGGAATGGTACCCAAATTATTGGAAATAAAAAACTATACCAAAGAAATGGAACCTCATATTATTTGCCTAACTGAAACAAAATTGATCCCAAGGATATCAAACAACACCATAAGCTTTGAGGATTACAGTATATGGAGAAGAGATAGAAATTAGAAAAAAGGAGGGGCAGTTCTGGTATTACTAAAGAAAAATCTACAGGTCAATGTGATACAACTTGAAATACTGTCACAAGTAGAGCTGATTGCAATAGAGAATGACACATCTGAAGAGAAAATATCTGGGGAAGATTTATACACACCACACAAAACAAACACTTGGGAAAGTGGCAAATATGAAGACCTGGCAGAAAGGACAGTTCAATGTTAAAGAGCATTACTACATAGAATGGGAGAGAAATCTGAAAGAATTAAATCAAGTGGAGATTTCAATACGAATATAAATTGGAATGCTCAAGATATAAGAAGCTGTGAAAGCTGTTGGGATCAAATGCTCTTAGATCATGTACACAACACGTAAAGGAAAATGTCACAAGAGAAGACTTGATGATCCATCATTACTAGACCTTATATTTACCAGGCAAGATAATGATGTCGACAACATAATGTATCACCCTCCATTCGGGTAAAGTGACCATGCAGTATTAAATTGCAACTGCAGGATTGCATATGATATAGTTCGCAGTATTGAAAGTTACAGAAAGAGCCTAAACTACAAAAAGGGCAACTACCATGACCTAAAGAAGTACTTCATAGAAATAGATTGGGAAAAGGATATCCAGCTCAGTCCTGCATCATCTTTAACCCCTAAAGACTGCATTTTTCTGAGGCTGTCTCACTACGGCTGCAATTCGGGGTCGATTTTTCAACTTTTACCAAGGTAAATTTTTTCCTTGCAGAGGTGAAGAGCTTGAATTTACACACCATAAAAGGCCAGTGTCAGTCCTCTGGCCTAGTGGTTACCACAAAACCGTCCATTGAGGATATATAAAAGTCCCCCCTCATGGTAAGAGAGCAAATAGGAAAACATAATGGAAACCTAATTTTTTTGCAAGAGAATCTTACCAAAATCAATGAAATCAATGTAAAATGTGTTTCTATTGTTGAAAGTACAGTACAATCCCAGTTAACCGGGTGGCTTGGGGAATTTACCTTCCCGGTTACAGATTTTTCCCGTATTTCTGATTTTCAAGTCAAATCTATACAAAGGCTATCACAGCAGTAAATACAGTTCAGGTACTCACCAGTCACATTAGGGGTTACACTAAGAGATTCCGCCTGAAAAACTGCCTTGTAAACACACACCATGGTCATATCGCACGTGCGTGCAATGTCTAGCAATTTGCAGTACTGCAAATTGCACCAGTCCATTGTTTACCGAATTACTATATTCATTATATGTACTGTACTCATAAAAATTGAAAAATAAAATAAAGAAATAAAAGCTTGAACATTTATTAGTGAACTGATGATGTGTTAAGACTGCACTGTAGAATTATCACGACACCTGTGCCCCCACGTGAGTTTTGTTTACGTTTCTGACCCCGACTGTTCTTCTTCTTCCCCACCTGACCTCCATCACTCCACCCCTCACCCGCCACTCAACTGTTTTGCAGAAAATAAAATAAATGATGTACGTATGAAATGCAGGCATATTATTTATTTATTTTTCTTCCAACAAAGTAAACTTTCATTCCTATTAACATTTATATTCAGCCATTAGTGTTTTATAATGTTCGCCTTTTTCAAGTCTGTTGCATATGTCCAGCTTCTGTTTCAAGGTAAGCACGATACGCTTACGTTTAGTTTGCACTTTAGGCATTTTGGAGTGTACAAATTACCCTCTATCAGAGGAACACAATAGCAAGAGAGCTTGTTTACTGTCTGGTGGCAAAAAGCAGACTGGTGATTTTTGGAGGGTGTGGAGGATGACTGAATTCAAGTAGGGGAAAGAGGGGGAGAGGAGGGGTGGTTAAGAGGATTTGCTAGGGATTTACATTAGCCGGAAATGCTTTCACCTCACTTTGTCTGACTTCACCCAGCCTCGCGTGACACGATCAAACGGCAGTTTGGCGGTCCATTCAAATTGGCGCACAGTTATAACTTACTGACATTTTTACCAGCCCTTGAATTTTCCCGTTGTTCTGAGTATTCCGTTTGTCTGGATACCGGATAGCTGGGATTGTACTGTATGTATGGGAGTCAGCATGAGGAAAAATAAATCCAAAATAAAAAGATTAAAAAATAATAATAATTTTCACTAATGATCCTTGCCAAAATAAATGAAATCAATGTAAAATATGTTTCCATTGATGAAACCAGGTGCAGGAGTCAGCATGAGAGTAAAAAAAAAAAAATTGGTGAGTACACAGGCACAGGCTGATCATGGCTGGGACAAAGGATTGGGAGAAAGGAAAGTGGAGGTGGGGTGGGGGGTCTCTGTTGGGGGCGAGGGGGTATGAGACACCTTCCCAGTGCAGGGGAGGTGGTGTGGGGGGTATTATGACAGGAGGAAACTCACACAAGCAATCATAGCAGGGAAATTGCCATGTCATTCCATATGAAGGGAGGGGGTGGAGGAGGGGGGGGGTCCATGGTTGAGGTGAGGGGGGATCAGGCACACACCCAGTGTGGGGGAGGTGGTGTGGGGGTATTATAGTGGGAGGAAACACAGAAAGTGTGGTCTCTGGTGGGGGTGAGAGGGGATGAGACACTCCCCCACTGTGGGGGAGGTGGTGTGAGGGTATTATAGTGGGAGGAAACACACACACTGATCACAGCAGGAAAATTGGCAAGTCATTCAGTATGAAAGGGGGGGTGGAGGGAGGTGAAGTCGGGGTGAGGGGTAATAAAACATCCCCCTATGTAATGTAGATGTGGTATTGTGGGTGATTTGGGTGGGAGGGGGCAGAGCTGACTGTATCCAATTAGCCAGAGGGCATTGGAGAAGTGGCTGGGGGGGAGGGGGTCTCCCCACAGATCAGGTGAGGGGGGGCTGGATTTTCCTTCCTATCACCTCATGCCTTAGTCCTGATTGGGTAGGAACCATTTATGTCATAAAAGGGGCTGGCTTAGTGCTTGGTGGTTTTTTGGCAGACCTTCTATGATTGTCAGTCATAGGACTCTGTGTGGCAAACTAGCAAACTGACAGTTGTCAGTCATATTACTTAGGGGTTTAACATACTGTACTTAAGGTTTCATTCTCTTGGGATTTATCTTGGAAAGATTGTATTACATCGTTTGTAAAATCTGCTTCCAAATGATTAGGTGTGCTAAGCCGACTCCGTACCTTCATTGCCCCTGCACAGTTGTTGTTGACTTTATACACGGGTTTTATTCGCTCCTGTGTAGAGTACAACTCTCATGTATGGGGAGGCTCCCCACATATGGCTCTTCTCAGCAATGTGGAGTCAAAGGCATTTTGTCTCATTAACTCTCCTCTTTGCTGGCTCCCTTCTACCTCTGTCTTTTCGTCTTACTGTTGTATCCTTGTCACTCTTTTATCGTTACTTCAATGGTCACACTCCCCTGAATTGTCTGCCTGTATCCTTCTACCACTACGACAGATGCATAGTACTCATCTAGCAACAAACTCTCATCTCTATTTTGTTCAGCTCTCTAATGCAAGAGTTAGCTGCTACTCCCAGTCCTTCATGTATGCAACAGGTCAGCTGTGGAACTGTCTCCCACTGTCTGTATTTCCAGCATCCTATGATCTCCAGTCTTTCAGACACAGTGTGTCTAGGCATCTGGAAATGAATGGATCTCGAATTTGGCTCTGTTGTATTTTTTTTTGCTTTTTCTTGGAGGTAACAGTTTGTGGGATCCTTGCTGTTGGTTCCTTCTTCCTTTCATAAAAAAAAATCAGATTCCGAATTAAAGGAATTTGACTACCATATACAGTAAATCCTTGTTTTTCGCGCCACAGATGTTCCGCCAAAACCGTGCGAAACGCGAAACGTCAAAATGTGAAGTTAAGAATCAATGGGAATAATAGAGGAGCGTTCCGGTGGGACATGTACCTACCCTATCATAAAGTACTATAACACCAAATTAGCACAGGGAGGGATGGGACACGCGAGGCCAGCAAACATTGGAAAACCTTCGCTGCTACATCAAGTCTGCCATTTACAACTGGGAAAGTGCATGGAAGGAAATCTCTGTCAAGACTCTAGAAAATGGTTGGTCTCGTCTGCTTCTCGGAATGGATGTGGAGCACAATTTCCTAGGTTTCAACGTGGATGACTTCCATGCACGTCTACGTGTTCATGGGGATGATGATGATGTGGACGAAGTGCATGAGTGGTTGGATGACAACGAGGGCGATCCTCGGTATCAGACCCTGTCTGATATCAAGATCGCATCTTCAGTTGCAGGTGTCAGTACCCAGCTTGAAGATTCCAACGAGGACGGCGACGATGATGCAGACTCCTCTCAGCATGGCACTACTCCAGCCATCCTCAAGCTGAGCGCACTCCAGGAACACTTAGAGTTCGTTCTGGACTACCTGGAACACCCGGACTGTGAAAGGGAGATGGGGCCCTTGGAACTTGTGGAGGAAGTTAATGCTTTCAGGCAGTGCGTTATTAATCATCAAAATCGTCATTCCTTGCGTCAATCAACGATTGACAGCTTTTTCAGGCCCGTGACCCCCGCTTTGCCCAGCCCTGGCTCCACTCCTTTGCCTCCCCAAGACAGGCCCTCATGCTCCGAGCCACAGCCCAGCACATCAGCCACGGTGAAGTCACCGCTCGACATGAGTTTGTGTCTATCTTCGGAGTCATCTGCAGTGGGTACGCCATCATCACGACCCAGCGACACACCCCTAGGTCACCTCCCTGTGATACTCTCAGACTCTGACTGTGATTAAACGGCAAGAACTTCTCCACTAGACCACACGGGAATTTAGTGTTGTGCTGTGAAAGAAAAACAGTGCATACAGTATTGTTAAGAAATTAGAAATTTGAGTGAAAAGACAAACTATTTTTGGACTGTAAATTTAACGTAAATTGTGTGTGTTTTGTTTAGAAAATGGTTTTATGAGTGAAAAGACTTAAAGTGCAGAGTGCAACACTTATTAAGTTACAATGGAGCATAAGAAAGACAAGAGTGTGCAGTGTGAAGAGAATGGACTTCTGAGTGCGAATGACTAAGTTAAGTGCAAGACTTCATGAACAGTGTACTGCAAGTGCTTCAGAAAATCCTTCTTACTGTCAGAGTCTGAGAGGAGGTGGTTATTCATCGAGATGGCCGTGGACTTGCTCTAAGTACGCAGAATGTTTCACACTGTACTGTACTGTATTTTCCATACTGTACATACCTCAAACACCTCATTTCACTCTTTTATATCCCTTATTGGTGTGAATATGTAGTGTCTTAGGTGCTATGCATGTGCAGTAGGGAGGTGTTTTTCTGAGTTAGGCTAGGTTAGGGTCCATAACTACCAGTCCAGGAGCCAGGGACTTGTAAATATGTATCCAGAATGTTTAATATTGTATAAACCTATCTCAAAAACCTCATTTTATGCTTCTTTTGAATTTATTTCAGTCTTTTATGTCCCTTATTGGTGTGATTTTGGTCTTAAATAAGTGCTATGCATGTCCAGAGGGAGTTGTATAGGTGTTTTTCTGAGTTAGGGTCCATAAGTACAAGTCCAGGAGGCTGGTGCCCACTCTCCGAACAGGACCACTTTCCGGACATGCCTTTGGCTCTATTACGTCGGATAGTGGAGGGATTACTTATATATATGTATATATATATATATATGAGCCTCTGTGGTACAGTGGTAGAGTGTGTGTTTCGTACACGTGTGGGCCAGGGTTCACGCCCTGTCAGGGTAATAAACTTTGGGAGTGTTCACCCGGCCACGTACTACATTGGCGGACACAAGGGGTGCTGTGGTTGAACCAGTGTCGCTTACTGTAAAGCATGCTTGCACCCAGGCGGCTTGTGTGTGCTGATTACACTTGGTTCACAGACTACACATACATCCAAAGCTACTCCAATACTACAGTTACACTTACAAGCACTTCTCACCCTACATACAATCTCTACCAGACAGCCTAAGCCACTTGGTAGAGATACATTGGCTGTATTGTCCCGACTTCGGTCGGGATAGGCCAGTCCTGCAGTGGATACTCAAACAGCTGATGATGATGATGATGATGATGATGATGATATACATATATGATGTAATATATAATCTATCCATCCATCCATCATCCAATCCTACATTGCCCCATGAGGAGCGTAGAATCCTGGGGCTAGGCAGTTGGTCCAGACATTAAAGATGAGAGTGACAAGTCTCACTCATCCCCGAGAGGCATGACATGAGCAGTCAACCCCAACTACCCCTTGGATATGAACCTTCATCGGCTCAATCTGATTGGAGTGCAGTAATTACCCACTAAACCACCAAGCGCCAAAATCTGGTTATATGGTTACCACCCAGTGTAGTAAATGGTTTCCTGGTGTACAGGAAACCATTTGGCTTGTCACTCAGTGTAGAGTCACCCACTGGCAGAAGGAAGAGGAAAAAATGAAAGTAAGAAAGACAGAAGAGAGAGAGTAAAGTCACCCGTAGACAGAAGGACAAGGAAAGAATGAAGGAAAGGAAGACAGTAGAGGATGGGAGGAAAGAAGGATGGAGAGGAAAAGGCAGACACCCGACAGCAGCACTAAATTGAGTGAGTGGATAGTGAGCGCCCCCACCTACCCTGTAATATATAACAAATATATGAAATATGTATGGTATATATACAGTACCCCCGCGTCCAACACGTGTTTGTCCAGCACGATTTGTGTTCAGCACGGAGAGCAATAATTAGTAAGATTTAATTTGGTTTAATTACTGTAACACGGGTGCATTAGCATAACACAGACGGAGCTCTGAGAAGTGGGCGAAATCCAAAGAGTTCGCCTCTAGCACGATCACCCCTGGTCCAACACGGCCATACTGGACGTTCCCGTGATGCTAACAGCCAATAAAAACTTCCGATCAAGTAGCCTCCCCCGCCCACTATCGTGAGGTGATTGTGATGTCGCCCAATTAAAAACGCTTCTGCTGTCACATGATGTTTTGTTTAAATTTCTCCCGCCACAGCGCCACTCAGTCGCATAATTGCATTGGAAGGTGCTTTTTTCTTGCTGCATTTTCTGCCCTTGTTACTGCATTTTACTCTGCTCACGATGCCTAGGAAACCTTCTGAGAACCCCAGGAAGCGGCGGCACCTCCCTCAGGCCACCAAGCTAGAAAGCATCGAGAGGAAGAAGAAAGGGGAGAAGAAAGTCGACATTGCCAAGGCCTACGACATGAATGAAGCCAACGTGAGGACCATAATAAAAAACCAAGACAAGATCCTGGCAGCAGTGAAGGCTTACAGAGTGCTAGGACAGGCAGAAGCAGGACCTTCCATGGCTGTGAACGAAGATAGTGATTCTGAGTGTGATTTCGAAGGATTTATGAGGGAGGTTGAGGAGGAGCAGCAGCCATTACCCGCTAGTGACACCAGCAGCCATCCTCCGGGGACCCAGTAGGACTACCTACAGCCTTGGATACCACCTTCCATTCCCAGCAAGTCCACCAACACTATCCTAAAAGGTTAGTTATCGTTCATAGCACCGTACCATTTATTATAATTACAGTAGTATCAATATATGTATAGGTATATGGTAGGTATTTAGGGTGACTTTTCGTAGGGTTGCTGACATCAATTCATTTTTCCCCATAAGCTCTTGTTTGTCCAACACGTTTTTGGTCCGACACGGGACCCATGCATGGCAATATTACCGTGTTGGACGCGAGGGTATTATATATATATATTTATATATTTATATAAAATGTAATAAATAATATATATATGAAATATATTCAGTATGTATCTATCTGTTTATCTATATCTATCTATCTATCTATATATCTATATCTGTATCTACCTATATCTATTTATCTATATATATATATATATATATATATATATATATATATATATATATAGTAAAAGTCCCATTATTTGGCAACTATGGGACCGGGATGATGCCCGAGAAATTGGATTTGCCGAATAATCAAAAACCTACCCACTCAGTACCTTAAGTATATTGGTTAACACTGTCATCACCACTTATGGTATTACAACTGTGTTTGGAGAGAGTACTGTATACTGTACAATACTGCAATCAAATCAGTACTATACCTGAATCTGAAATATATACAGTAAAATCCCAGTTAACTGGGAGGCTTGGGGAATTTACCTTCCCGGTTACAGATTTTTCCCGTATTTCTGATATTCAAATCGAGTCTATACAAAGGCTATAATTCTCACAGCAGTAAATACAATTCAGGTACTCAACACTCACATCAAGGGCCACTCTAAGAGATTCCACCTGAAAAATTGCCTCGTAAACACACACCATGGTCATAACGCACGTGCATGCATTGCCTAGCAGTACTGCAAAATGCACAACTCTATTCTGTTAACTACTGAATTATTTGGTGTATGTACTGTACCCACAGAAATGAAAAAATAAATAAAATCTTGAACATTTATTGGTGAATTGATGTCTTGTTAAGACTCCAGTGTAGAATTATCACAACACCTGTGCCCCCATGTGAGCTTTGTTTACGGTCCCGGCCCCAACTGATTGCCACCGTAATTTCCACCCCTCACCCACCAGTCAGCTGTTTTGCACCATTCTATTAACTACCGGAGTATTCATTGTATGTACTGTACTCATAAAAATGGAAAAATAAAGAAATAAAATCGTGAACATTTATTGGTGAACTGATGTTAAGACTGCACTGTAGAATTATCACAACACCTGTGCCCCCATATGAGCATTGTTTATGGTCCCGGCCCCGACTGTATTTCTTCCCCACCTGACTGCCACCATTCCACCCCTCACCCGCAAATCAGCTGTTTTGCACAAAATAAAATAAATGATGTACAAAGTGCAAGCATATTTTCAAAGTGCAAGCATATTATAATTTTTTCTTTCAACAAAGTAAGCATTCATTCCTATTAACATTTTTTTTTTTCCAACTCTGCCAGTGCATATGCATTCTAAGATTAATTAATGTGGTGCAAGATAGAGTCGGTCGGTTAAGAAGAAAAACACACTGGCGTTTGCTGTTTGCTCTCCCGAGGTGTCTGGTTTATGAATTCCATGCCTGTCTTTGAGACTATTTAACCATCCAATACTGAAATCACACTCGACTTATAAATTCATTGTACTGTGAAACTGCCTTGCTTTTTCTTGTATAAGAGGAGCAGAAATACATGCTCCCTTAAATCTTGCTAAGCAGAACCACTTGTACGATGAAGAGTATGCCTTTTTTCAATGAACTTACATGTTTCGCTTTTCATGAAAAATTCTCTGAGCTTGAATGCTTGGATCTTTAAATCATAAATCATTGAATTTCCTACAGTATATTCAGTCATCAGTGTTTTATAATGTTTGCCTTTTTCAAGTCTATCATATGCCCAGCTTCTGTGTCAAGGTAAGCACGACATGCTTATGTTTAGTTTGCTCTTTAGGCATTTTGGAGTGTAGAAATACCGTCTATCAGAGCAACGCAACAGCAAGAGAGCTTGTTTACTGTCCAGTGGTAAAAAGCACACTGGTGATTTGTGGAGGGTGTGGAGGATGACTGAATTCAAGTAGGGGAAACAGGGGGAGAGGAGGGGTGGTTAAGAGGATTTACTAGGAATTTACATTAGCTGGAAATGCTTTCACCTCTCTTTGTTCGACTTCACCCGGTCTTGCGTGACAAGATAAAATGGCTATTTGGCGGTCCATTCAAATTGGCGTACGGTTATAACTTACTGACACATTCACCAGCCCTTGAATTTTCCCGTTTTTCTGAGTATTCCGTTTGTCTGGATAACGGATAGCAGGGATTATACTGTATATATATACTGTATATATATATATATATATATATATATATATATGTATGTATATGTATATGTACAGTCGGGGAAAGTTCCGCATTACCCACCTCTTGAAGCACTGGTGTGAGACGGGTGAGTGTGAAGCGGCAGCCGGTCCTCATATGTCTGGTAACTGTGTGAAGGAGGGGGAGGCGGGGGAGTGGGGGCAGAGGGGGGTTTGGTGATAGGTTTGGAATCACGTGTAAGTCTGCAGTTATGACTTGGACGGTGGTAGAGTTAATTTAGTAAGGAGAGGTGACGATGATGCTAGCATTTAAAAAAAAAAATTATGTAGATGTCTTAGTTGTCTTATATGTATCCCAGCACTAACCGCGTATAATTGCGAGAGCGTTCGGCGAGAACATGTTTGGGCCAAGCTTATTGTATACAGTAGAACCACAGAATTCATACACAATTCGTTCCTGAAGGCTGTACGAGTTGCGAATTGTTCGAAAAATGAATCATTTTTCTTCCATAAGAAGCCATGTAATTTGCATTAATCCATTCATTAGTATGGATGAAACGGTAGATTTCAGTTTCACATTCTTCGTTTGATATTGCGCTTCCCAACACATTTCAGACAGACTAAGCATATGGCTAAACTGCTCAGTCAGTCCATAATGTGTTGGGAAAAGTGATACCGAATGAAGAATGTGAAACGGAATGCTAACTCTCGAGAACACATGGATGAAAGAGTACTTTCCCCCCCCCCCAGTTCGTCCCCTAAAACTGCCAGACCCATAAATTTTAGTCTAACCATACAGCCTAACATCTCTCCCGAAGCCCACATGATACGAGAAGGCAAAACTTTGACAACATTATTGGTGGGGGGTGGGGGATGAGTGCCAGGAAGCTACGTCTCAGCACAAGGGGCCTGACTTTTTTGTTAATGCTATTTCTAATACCACTGATGCGCATAATTACAATAATTATATCTCACTGTTTTGCCTGATGGTGCATATAAGTGGGGGTTATTTACGTGGGGTAAGGTGGTAAGGAGTAAAAATGAGAATTTCTCTGACGCTCCACATAACTTTCACAGCTATGAGGTTTGCATCACTTCCAAAGCACTATCTTTATCTTCTGGTTCTTCCAAATCGTTATGATGGTGCTTTCATTTACGCCATACTTTTTTGCCATATCGGTAAACGTACGCTTTACTTAAAGCAGTAGAAGGACCATACCAATTCAATTCATATTCCTCCAGTTTGTTTCCGGTGTTTTTCTGACTATTTCCAGAGTGATAAATTACCACTTCCTGCCGAAAAACTTCCCACATTTTATCATCAAGTTCCTCATGCCATACCTATGATTGTCTTGACGTACTCAAAAGTGATTTTCGTCTCCCAATTTCCCAACTGGATGCTAGGTTAGATTAGGTTAAATTATTAGGTATAGTTAAGCTAGGTTAGGTCAAGTGTAGTAACACTTAGGACAGGCCCTTTCGCTGTAACCCTGACGAGTCAAACGAGTTGACACAGTGGAACACAGCTAAAAACAACAGGGAAACAGATTTAGCATGAAACACTTTATTTACCACCCAGAAGCAATCCAAAAAATATAAGACTGTCAGGAAGAAGAACGAAGAATTTGGAACTGAACGCTAACTTATGAGAGAACATGGAAGTAATTTTTTTTTTTCTGATTAGAAATTTCGTTCAGTTTCGTTCCCTAAAACTGCATAACCCATATAACTGTCATGTTGTTAGTGAGACGCGAGAAAGGACTTTATAGCCGTATGCTCAGTCGGTCTGAAACATGTTGGGAAGCACAAATTCGAACGAATAATGTGGAACTGAACACTAACTTAAGAGAAAACGTGGATGAAAATATTTTTCTTTCTAATTAGGAAACATATTTGTTCCATTTCGTCCCCTAAAACTGCGAAACCCATTATTTGTGTGGGGGTAGAATTAGGTGAGGCGCGAGAAAGGACTGATAACCGTATGTTCAGTTAGTTGGAAATGTGTTGGGAAGCACTAAATCGAACAAAGAATGTAGAACTGAACGCAAACTTACGAGAATACATGGCTAAAAGAGTAACTTTTTGTCTTGCAAATATTTTCGTTCCATTTCATCCCTTTAAACCCAGTATGAGTAGGTAAGAACTATGTGAGGCATGAGAAAGGACTGATAACCATATGCCCAGTTGGTCCGAAATGTGTTGGGAAGCATGAACTCGAACAAAGAATGTGGAAATGAACCCTAACTTACGGGAACACATGGATTTTTTTTTTTTCTGATTAGCATACATTTTTGTTCCATTTCGTCCCCTGAAGTTGCGAAACCCATAAATTTCGCCCAACCATTTGGCTGTGAGTGTGCCCAGGAAGCATATTTCCATTCTGTATGCGTATTCATCTCACCACCCGGAACTCTCAGCCAGAAACGATGCTCGCCCAGTCGTTTCAAAACTAACCATAGGTTTTTCTCGAAAATATGCTCAGTGTTTCCCAAGCAAAATTTTCTCAATCCTAACACCAAACCTATCCGACTAGAGCTGCTTGACTGAGGTGGCTGGGTGTGGTATTGAGATAAATACACATACAGGTACCCAGAGTTTCGAGGGTAACGTCATCGCGCACGACTTTCAAATTTAGTTGCCAGGCCAGCTGACTTCCACCGTGAGCTAGAGTTTTTCCGTGTGTTGACATGACTTGTCTCATTATGCTGACCGCGTTAGAACAAAAGTTACTCAACCACGCGTTATTTATATACTATATATATATATATATATATACAGTATATATATATATATATATATATATATATATATATATATATACATATACAGTAATCCCTCCAATATCCAATGTAATAGAGCCAAAGGCATGCCCGGATAGTGATCCTGTCCGGATATTGAGCCGCAGCCTCCTGGACTTGTACTTATGGACCCTAACTCAGAAAAACACCTATACAACTCCCTCTGGACATGCGTTGCACCTACAGTATTTAAGACCCAAATCACACCAATAAGGGACATAAGAGACTGAAATAAATGCAAAAGAACCATAAAATGAGGTTTTAGAAGCGAGTTTATACAATATTAAACATTCTGGGTACTTACAACAAGTCCCTGGCACCTGGACTGGTAGTTATGGACCCTAACCTAGCCTAACTCAGAAAAACACCTCCCTACTGCACATGCATAGCACCTAAGATACTACTCACACCAGTAATGGACATAAAAGAGTGAAATAAGGTGTTAGAGGTAAGTATGGAAAATACAGTACAATATGAAACATTCTGGGTACTTACAGCAAGTCCCTGGCCATCTCGATGAATAACCCGCCTGCTCTCGGACTCTGACAGTAAGGAGGAGTTCCTGAAGCACTTGCAGTACACTGTTCATGAAGTCTTGCACTGAACTTAGTCATTTGCACTCAGAATTCCATTCTCTTAACACTGTGCACTCTTGCCTTACTTGCGCTTCATTGTACCTTAATGAAATAAGTGTTGCACTTTGCACTTAAAGTCTTTCCACTCTTAAAACCATTTTCTAAACATAACACACCCTAGTTAATTTACGTTACATTGAAAGTCAATTAAATCTTTGTCATTTCACTCAGAACTCAAATTCCTTAACACTATGCACTGTTTTTTTTTCACTGCACAACACTGTAAATTCCCGTGTTGTCTAGCAGAGAAGTTCCACTGTCAGAGTCTGAGAGTAGCTCATGCAGGTGACCTAGGGGTGCATTGCTGGGTCGTGGTGATGGCGTACCCACTGCAGACGACTCTGAAGAGAGGTGCAAACTCACGTCGAGTGGTGACTCCACCGTGCCTGATGTGCTGGGCTGTGGCTCGGAGCATGAGGGCTTGTCTTAGGGAGGCAATGGAGTGGAGCCAGGGCTGGGCACAACAGGGGTCACGGGCCTGAAAAAGCTGTCAATGGTTGATTGACGCAAGGAACAACGATTTTGACGATTAATGATGTGCTGCCTGAAAGCATGCACTTCCTCCACAAGTCCCAAGGGCCCCATCTCCCTGTCGCAGTCCGGGTGCTCCAGGTAGTCCAGAACGAACTCTAGGTGTTCCCGGAGTGCGCTCAGCTTGGGGATGGCTGGAGTAGAGTCACGCTGAGAGGAGTCCGCATCATCTTGGCCGTCCTTGTTGGAATCTTCAGGCTAGGTACTGACACCTGCAACTGAAGATGCGATCTCGATATCAGACAATGTCTGATACTCAGGATTGCCCTCATCGTCATCCAACCACTCATACACTTCGTCCAAATCAACATTGTCCCCATGCGCATGTAGACGTGCATGGAATTCATCCATGTCAAAACCTAGGAAGCAGATGAGGCCAACCATTTTCTAGAGTCTTGACAGGGATTTCCTTCCATGCACTGGTCCAGTTGTAGATGGCAGACTTGATGTTGTAGCGGCGAAGGTTTTCCAAAGTCCGCTGGCCTTGCATGTCCCGTCCCTCTCTGCACTCGTCCTCGTCCTCAAGAACAACCATCACCTCGTCCAGGAACTCCCGTCGGTACAGCCTCTTCGTTGCCACGATCACTCCTTGGTCCATTGGTTGGATGAGAGCAGTAGTATTAGGTGGCAGAAACATGCACCTAATGCGGCCATTCTTAGCCACCAACTCCTTGTTGCACGGGTGGGCAGGTGCATTGTTGAGGAGAAGGAGGGCCTTTACCTGGTCGCGTGGGATTCCCAATTTGTCCGTCTGGTAATGGATGGCCTCCTTGGCTAAATGGTGGAGGAACCAGTCTTTGAAGATGTGGCTGTGAATCATGCCTTCAAGGAATGGTACGATAGGAAGGACATCCATCACCCCACGAAGACACTGAGGCTGCTTTGCACGGCCAACAATAACGGGCTTGAACCGGTGCATGACGTTAGCATTAGCACAACACAAAGCAGATATCCGTTCCTTGGAGAGCTTGCGGCCAGGTACACGCTTCTCCGTCTCCTCGGCTAGAGTGTTCGTAGGCAAAGAGCGATAGAATAAGCCAGTTTCGTCAGCGTTGTAGACTTGACCGAGAGTGTGGCCCTCCCTGTCGATCAAGCGCTTCACCTTGTGCCGAAACTCGTCTACTCCATCCTCGTTGGCGTCCAAAGCTTCGCCGTGAGACTTACGGTTGGTAAGGCCATGTCGTAACTTGAACGCGGAGCCGACCTTCGGATGCCTTGAAGTCTAGGGCGTCGTGAAGCCTTGCGAACTTCTCAGCAGCAGCCTTCAGCTCTGTGCCACGCACTATCACACCAGCAGCACGTTGCTGTCGATACCAAATCAACGTGGAGCGGTCGACTTCTGCATACTTGGGAGTATACATCACTTTCCTCTATGTTTTTTTGCTGTTTGACGAGAAGTCAGCCGTGTACTGCATAAGTTTGTCGCGGGATCTCTTGATATCAAACAAAATAGATCGGTCCAGGTTGAATTCACGAAGGATGCGTAAGGAAGACCATCCCGTATCCACCTTGTCCAATATCTCCCTCTTCTTCTCCAGAGTCAGAACCACTCTCTTCCTCTTCTCAGGCGGCAGGGCCATCATCACACACACGAAGGAGAGGCACGAGAGCAGCAGGAGAGCCTGCAACAGGTAAGGCACCAGCACAAAAGCGAGCACGTGGGCGGCCATGACGATGAGCGTGCACACACAACAAGAGATGGGCGGTAAGTGGGGAGGATGCAGGGGCGATCTAGTGGACATCGGCGGAACAACGGACCAAAACACAGCTGGCCTGCGCCGCGCATGCCAACTTCAAATTACGAGCGGGAAAAAGTAGGATTTTTTTCGATTTTTTTGCGGTTTTTGGCCCATTTTGGGAATATTGGATCCCGGGACGAAAATGTCTGATTGTTGGGGATGTCCAGAAATTGCGCATCCGAATATTACGGGGATTACTGTATATATAAGTAATCCCTCCAATATCCGACATAATAGGGCCACAGGCAGGTCCGGATAGTGGTCCTGTCCAGATATTGGGCCCCAGCTTATGGACTTGTACTTATGGACCCTAACTCAGAGAAACACCTATTCAACTCCCTCTGGAGATGCATAGCACCAATAAGGGACATAAAAGACTGAAATAAATGCAAAAGAACCATAAAATGAGGTTTTAGAGGTGAGTTTATACAATATTAAACATTCTGGGTACTTACAAGTCCCTGGCTCCTGGACTGGATTGAACCGCCAGTTTGCAGTCCACAGTTAATCCTCTGCACTCTAAATTCTAATTTCTTAACACTGCACAACACTGTAAATTCCTGTGTGTTCTAGTGGCGAGGTATTGCAGTTTATTCACAAAAAAGAAACGCCTGTGGCTTGCACTGCTATGAGCATCTGCTCTCGATCGGAGTTAAGCTGTGACTGTTGATGATGGCGGGGTAACAGAGTTGCCAGATCGCAACGGCTACATTACCAATCTCCTCAACTTTCATTACCAAATTTACCTTTTCATTACCAAATTCATAAAGCTAGCATTTATTCTGCACTAATTATATGTACAAGTGTAAATACATGTTATCACTCTCCTTATAATTAACACCATGTTGATTATTTTCACGCTACGTAGGGTAGCAGATTAATCAGAGAAAGCAAACAATCCACCATCTCCATCCTGTGTATCCTTATACATGTGAAAAATCCATTTGGTAATGCATTATTTTGAATCATTACCAAATGAATTTTTCATTACCAAATTGGCCCACACTTGGTAATGAAAAATACCAAATGGCAACCCTGACAGGGGAGGGGGGAGGGGGGAGGAAGGAAGGGGTGAAGTACTGTACTGTATTATACATTCAACTACAAAAGTCATATGGTATAATATATAATACTGTACACTGATAATCATGTATTTTAATTACATTACTGTGGTGTACATAGCTGAAGTGGTCAGGCAGTCCGGACTGCTTCTGGTTTTATCATACTTTTTCCTATATACAGTATGACCTCACTACAATGGACTGCACTAGACCGGAATTCGCTTTTTTCAGAGTCAAGGAGCTGACCGGAATTATTTCTTTTATATTGGGAAAACCCTGAAAAAGCTAGAAGCAGTTTGGACTCCCAACCTCAGGCCGGGGTGGCCATATTATCTGCGTGTGTGTGTTCGTTCGTCGGTTGGTGGTGGGCTGGCGGCATCACTATTGTTCCTCCACGCTCTGGCCTCAGTCTGAGCTGCATCATTTCCCTGGAAGTCCCTGATATACTGGTTGAGGATGACAAGTGATAAGTGAAATATTCAAAGTGAATGTCTTTAGTAAGATCATAAATAATAGGTGCATAAAGTGTACAGTACAGTATTTGAAAAGTGTTTAAATATGAGTTATACCAATACAGTGTATAGTCCTTTTAAATGCTGAAAAATTAGAAAAGGGGTCTGCATTATTGTAATATTAATATTACTCTAATAAATGTTCAAGACACCAAGCATTAATCACTCGGTGAGCAGTTTGTGTGTTCATGCGTCGGTTGATGGCGAGCTGGTGGCATTCCTATTGTTTCCCTGTGCCCTGCATCAGTCAACCCACATCATTTCCCCCCACATCGATTACCCGGAAATCCCTGATATACTGCTCGAGGGTGGCAAGTGAGTGATAAGTGAAATATACTGTAACGACAAAGTGAACATTTGTAGTTTGTAAGATCGTACAAAATGAGGTGTATAAAGTGTACAGTGCAGTATTTGAAAAATGCTTAAAATTAAGTACACCACATGGCACACATGAGAGAAGCTGCACCTCCAATACCCTTTCCATGATTCAGCTCCCACCAGTGAAGACGATCAGGAGGATGATTCACTGTTCCTTAATGATGATCCTGAAGATAATGGGTAATGATTATGAAGGATTTGCTCAGAAGGATCCTTCACCAGGTACTGAATGATGATAAACACTCAGTCAGGTGGGGTGGTAGAGTACGGTGAGCCAAGTGAGTCGGAATTGTTATGTAAGAAAATATACATTTTTGTATTACTAATGATTTCATTTTGTCCAGGCCTTGCTTAAATTTTACTGTGTTATGCAATAATTTATTTAAAATGACATTCAGGAAAAGTTACGAGGCAAATGGGATATTGCCTCGAGTTAGAAAGGAACTGGTGGGGGTGAAGCAGGATGGTGGTCATGATGCTTTTTATGGATGAAAATATCTTCTTTTGTGTGTCACATATGGCCATTATGAAGTCAAAACTTTGCTAAAATTATACTGTGTTATGCAATAAATTATTTTTAGTGGCATTTTAGAAAAACTAAGAGGCAAAAGGGATATTGCCATGAGTTAAAAATAACTGATGGGATGAAGCAGGATGTTGGCTATGACACTTTTCATGTATGAAAAATCTTCCTGTTTGTGTTACATTTGGCTTTATCAAGTCTAAACCTTACTAAAATTATACTGTGTTGTGCAATAAATTATTTATTAAGGCATTTGAGAAAAGTTAAGAGGCAAATGGGATATTGCCCTGAGTTTGAAGGAACTGGTGGGGAGAAGAAGGATTGTGGCTATAACGACATGTCACTTTTTTCAGAGTTTCGCTTTTTTTTGGGAATGGCATGGGGCCCAATTAGGCTGTTCTAGTGAGGTTTTACACTATAAGAATTTAGTCCGGTAGTTCCTCAATTTTGATAAAAGCAAATTCTGGTCAGTTGAAGTGCATTATATCAAGGTTTTACCATGTGTGTGTGTGTATATATATATATATATATATATATATATATATATATATATATATATACACACACACTCAAACCTCAGTTTAAGGGATTTCGGATTTAAGGGACTCCATATTCTACCTGACAAACAGACAAGACCATTAAAAAATGATAAGTAATGTCCAGGTTATAAACATTAACCCCTAAAGTACGCAATTTGCTCAGCAGGTCTGTCCCTCCAGCTGCAAAACAGGGTCGATTTTCGACTTTCAACAAGGTAAAAATTTTTCTTCCACATTTCAGGAGAGTGAATTTACACATCTGAAAATGTATGTTTCAGCCAGAATGACCAAATAGTTATCGCACAATCACCCATCAAAGATGCAAACAAGTTACCGATCCCCCATGGGCAAAAATAGAAAATGTACAGAAAATGCATTATTTACGGTAAATAATTATATATACATAACTAAATGTCAATGTGTAGGACAAGCTGTCATGTGTGGCATATGCCCATAGGAACAAAACAAGCCAGGCAAAAAAGTGGAGGTGGAGTGTGTATGGCTGGAGGGGAGAGGAGGATGGAGGGATAGGGGAGGAGGGAGAGGGGAGAAGGGTTGCTATGCACACACTCTGCTATAGGGGATATGTTGGGGTATTGTTGGTTGGGAGGGGACAATGTGGAGATGACACAGTGGAGCTGAGGGAGGTAAAGTGATGGTGGTGGTGGGGTTCCTTCTCCCCCACCTGAATGAGGAGGGATAGGAGGTAAAGTGACGGTGGTGGGGTGGGGGGATTCCTTCTCCCCCACCTTAGGGGGCCAGTCACGTCATACCACCCCAGACACTCTAGCTCTCATTAATCTGATCCCATATACGTCACCAAAGGGGTGGGGTTACCCTCCCCCAGTTTCTTTTGTCTGTAGTGATCATGTAGGATAGGCTGGACTGTCATATTACACAAAAGCACGATTGTGCGGCATCGGTCTTGAGGGGTCAATATGTTTCTTCATACAGTACCCGTAAAATAACTTTCATAATCATATAATTAAGTAAGGTAAGTGAAACAATCACTGCATTTCATAATAAGACTGTCTATATATGTGGTAAAACAATGGACATTTTCAAGTAAGAGATAAATTGATTCCTCATTTAGTCCCTTAAATCGAGGTTTGAGTGTGTGTGTGTATATATATATATATATATATATATATATATATATACACACACACACACACACATACATACATACACAATAATCCCTCATTTATTCGGACATAATAGAGCCAAAGGCATGTCGAGGTAGTGGCAACATCCGGATAATGAACACAGTTCCCCTACCATACCTAGACCCAACTTAAACCCTACCTCTAACCTGTACCTAACCTATTTGTACAGTACCTGTGCTTAATTTGGCAGTGTTTTCTGGTCATTCAGACATACTTAGATATCAAAACACACATAGGAATATGCAAAGTAATGCTAAACACCAAGAAAACCGTGCAGAAAAACCAGTGAAAACCACCCTACCTATATACTACTGTATGTACAGTACCCCTCCTTATTTTGGAAGTTTTTTTCCAGTCATTCTGCCATATTTTGACATCAGAACATACATAGGATTATCCAAAATAATTTCCAGCACCAAGAAAACCATGCAGAAAAAAAAAAAAAAAACATTGGAAACGAAAAAAAACACCCTACCTTTACACTACTGTATGTACAGTACCCCTCCTAATTTTGGCACTGTTTTCAGGTCAGTCTGCCATATCTGGACACCAAAACACACATAGGAATATCCAGAATAATGCTAAACACCAAGAGAATCATGAAAAAAAAAAAAAAAAACATTTGAAACCAAAAAACATCATGCTTATACACTGTTGTATGTTCAGTCTCCCTCCTAATTTTGGTACTGTTTTTGGGTCATTCTGCCATATTTTGACATCAAAACACACATAGGAATATCCATAATAATGCTAAACACCAAGAAAAACCATGCAAAAAAATTGAAAAAACAAAAAAACAAAAACACCCTACCTACACTGTACACTACTGTATGCACAGTACCCCTCCTAATTTTGGCACTGTTTTCCAGTCATTCTGCCAGTAATCCCTCCAAGATCTGACGTAATAGAGCCTAAGCAACGTCCGGGACTTGATGTTGTCTGGGACTTGGGTAAAATGCCTCTGGAGAGGTACTTATAGACCCCAACCTAACCCAACTTTGAAAGCCACCTAAATAACCCCCTACCAGACATGCACAGCACCTATTTAAGATCCTATTCACACAAATATGGGACAGAAACCATAAAATAAATGAAAAAGAACCAGAGAATGAGAGATTAGAAGTGAGTAAGGAAAATATTTAGCAGTGTACGGGTTGCTTACGACACATCCGTGGCCGTCGCGAAGATAATCTGCCTCCTCTATGACTCCGAGAGTGGTGAACGTGCACTTGAAGCACGTACAGTAATCCAGTATTGCTCTGCAATTATTCCTCTGCACTGTGAATTATAATTGTTTAACACTGCACATTCAGTTCTTACTTGCTCCTTGCTAGTTGCAACACGCCAGTGCTGCACTCTGCACTTAATCCTTTGCACACTGACTTCATATTTCTTAACACTGCACAACACCGTAAATTCCCATGTGGTCTAATGGCGAGGTATTGTAGTTTTTTCACAAAACTGAGCACATGGACAGCCATGGTGATGAGCGTGCAGTCACGACAGTAGATAGGCTGGAAATGGGGAGGATGCAGGGGCACTCTAGTGGACGTCACCGGAACTACGCGCCAAAACACAGCTGTTAACCACCGTGCAACAAATTCAGAGTAGGGATGAACATAGATTGGCTTTTTTTTTTCCTTTACATTTTGACATTTTTTGGACCCAAGCCCAAAATGTCTGACACTTAGGGTGTCCAGGTCCAGGGGTGCACCCAGGGGGGGGGGACCCCAGGCCCTGGTCCTCCCCTTAGCTCTCCGGGTCCTTTAAAATTTTATATATATTTATTTCGGTAACAGCAAAACATGAAAAATTGGCAAGTACAAACAAAGAATAACACATGAGCCAGCAGCTCTCTGATTCTAAACCTGCATATGACCTCCCAGTAATTATCGGATTACCTTACCTCACCTCACTACGGGCCCCCTCCCTTAGAAAATTCCTGGATGCACCCCTGTCCAGGTCTTAAAGGGATTACTGTATTTAGACATCAGAACACACATAGGATTATCCATATTAATCCTAAACATCAAGAAAACACTGCATAAACAAGAAAAATCCACAAAAAAACTGAAGTCGGTTTGAAAATCAGTTATCTGTGAGGAGTGATTGCTCCTGGGGCTCATAAAAAACTCCACAGACAAATTTGTCACCGGAAGTTGGTTATATTGGTATAATTGGTATACCATCATCTTCGTTGGTGTGTATACTATGAGATAATCTAATAAGAATACATAAAACTGATAAGTAAAAGTTTAGAAATGCAGTGAGAATAAAGTGTTGAGGAGTAAAACTTACCTTAACTTCCCACCATCCTGGTGCAAAATTTTGCCAGCACCTTCCAGGAGTTAAGAACATGTCTAGCTGCAGAATTTCATGAGCTTTCTTATGGATTGTGCGGCATTTTGATATGACCTATAGTAGTCGAATAAATCTCAGAAAACTTTAAAAACTCAAGAGTCTTCACCATGGAGGAGGGCAGGGGCTGAGGGAGTGACGGTGGAGCCGGGAGGATATGGAGAAGGGATGGAAAAAGGGGTGAAGAAGTCAGGCTGTGGGCAGGATTCTGCCCCCCTCTGTCACGAGGCGGATGGGCATTTTACTGTACACAGGCTCCTGGCTTACAGTCTGTTAGACTCTGAGTGTCCATGCAAAAACACAACTCACGTTGACCAGGGGACTTTGGATGTTCGGTAGAGAGGCGGACAGCCGCTGTCACTGATCATGTATTCATGGCATGCTGTCTGTGTTACAGTCTCGGTGGCAGTGAGGAAAGACTTAGCTTGGTGGCTGTGCGGCTTTGAATATTGGGTGGGGATTTGTTCGGACGTTTTGACACTGCTTGTGAGTTACAGTCGTATTACTCGGGTGCTGGAGGTTCGTTGGGAGTGATTGGAAGAGCGTGCAACTTTGACCGTTCAGTACAGGGACGGACGGATATTTTAGCTCTGGCTGTGGGCTAAAGCCTGCTTCCCACTCATGGCTCGAGCCCAGCAGCCATGATATTGAATGTTTGAACCTGTTGGTTGGCCGGCCAAAGTTGTCTGGGACTTTTACATATATATAATAGGAAGTAAATTTGTATGATGGTTGAATAAAACCAAAGTCCAGCGTCTGGATAATGAACATGTCCGGATAAGTGAAGGACTGCTATACGGTAAAACCTCAATAAGTCGACCCCGCAGAATGTGTAATTTCTGGTCAGTCGAACTCTGACATAGGTGTGACTTAGTGTTTATTCAGTGGGTGAAGTTTTAGTTTCTTATATTCCAAGTGCTGCATTTTAGTTTATTATATTCCAAGTGTTCCATTTTAGTTTTATTGTAAAGTGAAGCAAATAAGTTTAGAACTTTACGAAATTAAGTGACTGTTACACCTCTCTATCTGTGCAACCTCCCATCCTAGTCTAGCCTGTGAAATGCACCGAATTGTTTTTATTGTTTATTTTTAACTTTATAAATTCTTTAGTGTAGTGTTAATAAACAGATACGGGAAACCCTCAATATAACGAATTAATTGGGGGAAGGGGTAGGTCGCTATATCCGATAATTTGCTATATCTGAGGGTCATTATTATCTGAGGGATTTCCGAACCTAGATTGCCATATCCGTGGAGTCGTTTGGTCCTTCATGCGCAACCACAACCTAAACTTACTCTATGAAGTTTTACATGGAGAATTCAGTGATTTATGTAGTTATACATGTAAATACCATCCTGTAAGAAGTTGTACATATAAATACAATACAGTACTTATAATAAGAATGCAATATAATGTAGTACTGTTACACTACACTTACCCTGCCAGGAAACGATGCTGTAGTCACCATAGGAAAAGGAGGGATGCAGGGGGGGAATTCTGAAGAGGTTAGAGGCTAGCAGCATACAGTACACTTGTACACCAGAGCACACCACACTGTACACACAAGAAATTTTTGTACTGTATTACTTGGGCACTATACTTAATTTAACACTTAATAATACTAACTGAACATCACAGAACAATATTTACACTTAACCGCAGTACTGTATACACCATATATACACTTTACATGATAGTATTCACTTATTCATCATCTGATGCAGCAAATTTTAATTCTGGTGGCTCTGGTGTCACGTGTCAATGAGGATGGTGTGCTGGTGCCAGAAGCCAAACTGAGGAGGCTCACAGAGGACATTGAAGTAACAGACACACTCTAGGTCTCTGACACTGTATGCTTTTTTTTTTCCCAGGAAGCGTGATGACAGGCTTGAAGAAGTCCGAAATTTTCTGCTGGACTTGTCTGGTCTGGTTTCTCCTCATCAAGTCCAGCCTAAGCCATCTGAGAAGCTCACAGTTTTCCCCCAGAAATCCACCAATGTTGTCTGCGACAGCCAAGAGTGTGTCTGCTGCATCGATGGCACCAGACAGGGATGGCCGATGTGTCCTCTCCTTTTCCTCCTCCGTAAGCGGTTCAGGTGTGGTCAATTCCTGGTCTGTTTCCTCCTCTGTCTCGTGGTGGTATCCAGGCAGACCACCATCCTTGTCCAGCCACTCCTCCTCCTCTTCTGCAGGGATGGAGCCTTGGCCAGTTGCAGTCGACATCTCTGCTGCCTTTGGTGGCTCAAACCCCTCAAAATCAGGCTTCTGGGTTGGAGTCTTGAGGGTTTTGAGGAGCTTGCACCATGCATTGCAAAGAGTAGTCACTGGCACCTTCTTCCAAGCCTCTGCCCAGTTCAGTATGGTGTCCTCGATATTGTATTTCTTGAAATTGTGCAGTGTCTTCTTCCCCCTGGTGTCCACATACCCCTCCTCCATCCCATCCTCAGTCACCACTAATCACTGGTCCAGGTAAATAATTGGATAGTGCCTCTTGGCACTTTCAATCACCCCCTGGTCCATTGGCTGAAGTAAAGCAATCGTGTTGGGTGGTAGAAATAGCGCCTTTATTTTTCCATCCTTGGAACACAATTTTGCAGTCGAAGGGTGGGCTAGGGCGTTGTCAAGGAAGAACATGGTCTTTACATCTTCCTTTGTGCTGCCAAACAGGGGGGTCAAACCTTTGATCCAGTCATTGATAATATTCTGGGTAAACCAGGCAGAAGGGTTGCTGTGGTAATCTGTAGGAAGCTTGTCCCTAATATCTTTGAGAGCCCTTGGCGTCCAACTCTTACCCACAATGATTGGTTTCATGTGGTGGGTCCCATCGGGGTTAGCATACACCAACACCGATATGCTATCCTTTGCACTCTTCCTTCCTGGAGTGCTGCTTATAGTCTTGGAGGCCTGGATATTTTTGGGGAGTGTAGGTGGTAGGTGGTGGCGACCATCATCCACTCACTTAATGTAATGCTGCCTTCTTCTTCCTCAGCCATTATCATTCTTTTTCTGTGCCAGCCCTCCTCTCTTCCTATTTCTGCCATCTTTCCTGTCACTTCTTATTGCTTTTCTTTCCTTTACAGGTGGGTTTACATTGAGTGACAAGTCAAATGGTTTCCTGTAAGCCAAGAAACCATTTACAGTGCTGAGTGGTAAGCATATAACCAAACCATACGTGCTCCCTACGTGTCATCAAGTGGGTTGATGGAGGATTAGTGCCCTTCCTCATAAAACAAATAAAGCCAAATGGCCAGCCCTTAGGAGATTAGCATCTGACAATAGATAGATAGATAGACTTCCAAAAAGGACTAGTTTTGTCAGCATTGTAGATTTGGAAGTTGTGGAGGCCCTTCTTCTTCAGCTCATGAAACTGGTTTATGAAGGGGTCCACTGCTTCGGCGTCAGTGCTTAGAAGCTCGCCCGTGATAACCTTATTCACAATGCCTTTACACTGCCTAAAGCGTCACAGCCAGCCATCACTGCACTTGAAATTGTCGTGGCCTGAGTGACGAGCAAGCTTCTGCGCCGCATGTTGAATAATAACACCTCAAACTGGAACATCCTTCGCTCTCTCCTGCATGTGCCACTTATACACTGCCTCATCGAGATTTTCCATTGGAAGACATTGCTTGCGGCAGAGTTCCTTCCCTTTCTTGCCGGCCTCCACTACTTTCATGGCCTCCTTCACCTTGATGAGGTCATAAATTGTTGTTTTCTTCAGGTCGTATTTATTCATCAGTTGACTTCGTGTTGCCCTGTCCTCATACTTCTGAATAATTTTATATTTCTCAGACAGGGAGAGAATCTTCCTCTTCCCCTTGCTTGAGGATGAAGGGCTAGGTTATTTGGAAGCCATTCATGCTGTAGGTAGGTACAGTAGTGTAGGTAGGTGACACATGGTAGGAGAGGTAACGCAAGTGAGAGAGGTCGTTATAACCAGCAGAAGTTTGCTCTGGAAGTGGTGGGTTGCTATATCTGAAGTTCACAATAAAAGGGTTCGCTATATTGAGCGTTTACTGTAATCACATTTAACATGCGACCATTGGGGAGGGTAATATATGTGCAGTACAGTATATATGAGGCGTCTAGAGCCAAAGGGGCATCCCCACCAATATACTGGTTTTGAGTTATGTAGGGGAGACAACAGGCTTAACCCTCTTCTTAGTGACAGCACTGGTTGCCATACAAGATTCGGCCTTCTGGACAGTGGTAGAGGGGCTCAAAGTCACGTGGGTTTGTCCATGCTGCCGGGCGAACAAATCAGAGCAGGCAGGCATCTAAGCCACACAGCCCAAACCAATCAGCATTCTCACTCTCTGCCACTCCCCCAGAGCAGCCAATGAGCAAGCGTGTGGCTCGCCCGGTGTGCCAGTGAGGATTCCCTCCCATGTTCACTGAGGTGTATAATTATTACGTATTGGATATTTACCCCATTTATCGTGGATTATTGGTGACAAGATGAGCTGTTGTTATTGTGGTTGAAGGGGGAGTGACAAGATGAGTTCATCACATAGTTACAGTGAGGAGGTGGTGCCTATAACCTCTCGTAAGTATCAGAAGTGTGTGGAGAAGTGGAAAAAGGTAGAAAGGAAGAGGAAAAGAGAGTGGTGAGGGGAGACAGCGGGAGGGGGCGTGGCACCGAGGAGGCAGAGTTGGATGTCGATCTCCTAGATGACGACCCCACCATTTAACCCCCCCACTACCCCTTCTCAATTTACCTAAGCACTACGCTACTTTTTTTTTTTTTAATGTTATTATTTCAATCTATTATGGTAGAGGAAAAATAATAACTGCATTGATTTCAGTTTTAGTTGTCAAAAACGTGAAATTACAGTAATAATTATTCGTTTATTAATATTAAGTGAACTGGAATCTTCAGTTAATAAAGTTTTGTACATTAATACATTCGTTGATATTTTTTCTGCTATGTTTTTAAATCCCTACAATATGTTATTAAGTCCACTTATAAATTGGGGCTTTGGTTTACTGCCTATTTTGTGGTTACGGTTATTGTTGTTTTGTTTTTTTGGCTTTACATGTAGAGCATAGGCGCTGATGATCATTTTGATGTATAAAAGGTTTGTTTATTGCCTTCTGGTTATGACGTTGCCATAAACACAACTTTAAAGCGTCATAACTCAAAAGTACATTTTGGCGCCGATGCCCCTTTGGTTCTAGACGCCTCATATGTATATATATATATATATATATATATATTTTTTTTTTAAATTATTTCCGGTTAGTTGAAAAATTTGTTAAGTCGAACTACCCTAGAGACCCACATAGTTTGACTTGTGAAGGGTTTACTGAAATAAAAAAAATCGTAAGTTGCAGGTACTGTACGGTCACAAGAGTCCCATTGAAAATGATGGAAAATAGGCAAATTATACAAAGAAACTAATATTGTTTGGCTAATATCCATACATAAATAACCCATAACAGATATAATTACATCCCATTGCATAAAACAGGTTGAGGGTAATAGCTTGTAAGTCAGTAACACAATGGCATGGTGTTTGGCTTGCTTGATTTGGGTGGGAAGTGACAGTCAGATGAGGAACCAGTAGGGCAGAGGGAGGTGGAGTGGGTGTGGGAGGTGGATGAGGGGTGGAGGGGCCCTAGGTAGGGAGGGAATATGCCTGTTACACACTCCCAGAATGGTATAGAGGGCCCTGGGAGGTGGAGGGACCCTAGGTAGGGAGGGAATATGCCTATTACATCCCCCCAGAATGGTATCCCCCCAGAGGGGGTATCGGAGAGATTTGGGTGGGAGGAGGATCCAGTGTGGCAGAGGGAGGTGGAGAGATGGCCAAATGAGGGGGACCCTCTCACCATATCTAGGGGGACCAGTCATGCCAGATGCCACCAGATATTGTTGTTCCCATTTGCTAGCTTCCATATACATCATCAGAGAGGCATGGCAACATCTCCCTAGTTTTTTGTTACTTCTATTAAATTGATGTGGATCAGACTGAACATGCCTTGTCTAAAACACATCGATTGATGATGAATGGACTTTAGTGGTTAATCTACAGTGCTGGGAGATGATGTAACTGATACTGCCATCGTTATACTGAAACTAGGTATAAGTTTTACATCATCGTTGTAGAGCGTATAGAGCACTTAACCATCTCATACTGGGATGTGACTGTATGGTATTCAACGAATATGCAGAATACTATAAGGAGATGTGATAATGGTACTGAAACATGTGTAAGAGTTGTTGGATATTTGAGTGACCAATACAGCTTCAGTGCTTGTGTGAGACAGGGATGTGTGATGTCCTCATAGTTGTTCAGTATACACAGGTGCCTCAACAGTCCTGGCAATGTAGTTCTGGGACCTCTACATGAAAGTAACCGCAAATGTTACAATATTAAGACACATGCAGTGGTAAGTGGATATGAGATTCTGGCCTTTTGAATCAGTTGGCATGCAGTTTATGGGTCTGCTAGGTCAGCAGACTGGGGTTTACAACAACAACAACAGTGCTTGTGGACAAATCCACTTCAAACTGGTGTTTCCTTATCTGTGGTTGTGATGAAGAAGAATACTTTGTTGAGGAAATATTCTTGCAGTTTCAGAAGGTAAGACTGAAGACTTCGAGAGTGGTGGGGAAGAGAAGGGCGAAGCAGAGTCTGAGGTGGGTGATGATGATGATCAGTCTGTGAGATCTGCGACACCTGCCCAGAGTCCTACAGTTGCTGTTACCACTACGACCACCACCTCCTCATTACCACTCAATGAGGATGCCAGCACCACCCTTAGTCTTGATGAGTCAACCATAAATGAATTAGTGGCTGGTAACATCCCAATAGACTCTATAATATCATCATCATTTAATCAGCAGGAGTTGAATACAATATCACAGGCTCTCTCAAACATTGTTCAAGAAAGTAACATTAATCTTGCAGTGTTCGACCTTAGCTCAACCAACTCCTTCTCAGAGACTGGGGGATCTGGCCCAGTGGGAGATGTAAGTGATAACTCACTGATGTCTCAAGCCAGTGATGGGGTAGGACAAGGAGACTTCAGTGAATCAGGGCGTCCAGTATCTGAATGTAAAGCTAATTTATTAACCCAACGGTCTGGAATTGTTGGAGATTCTACTCTTTCTCCTTTGAAATAGGTTCATGCTGGGTAGTATTTTGATTTGACAACCATGGCTTAGGATGCAATGTGCAGGTTGACTTAGGATGTGAAAATTCAGCAAAATTTGGTTGTCGTAGTTGAATTTTTATTTACGTAAACTTTTGTACTAAATATCAGTTTCATTGCAATATTTCCTGTAGTATTTTATGTAAGTTTTCAGAAAACCTAAGTGCTGTTGTATGAATCAAAGTTTGGTGTGGTAGTGGTGAAGACCATTAAATTGCTGTGCATTTACTCACCTCAGTCATATTTTGTAACTGGAGAAAGAAAGTCTTTGTAGTGTTCATCAGTAGTGAGGGGAGGAAATGTGCAGGAAGTATTTTTCACATTTGGATCAGGTTTTATGGCGTTCTAAGAAAAGCATTGATGTATGTCAGTGTAAAGACTTGTTTGGCATATTTATTGATAAATTTAGCATGCAAAATCTCAGTATTTGTTAATAAGTTATTCCACTGTTTATACAAAGAAATAAACCTATTTTCTCTAGCATTTGTGGCTTGTAAAAAATTATCCTTGGACACTTCTATTGTAAAGACTTGGTCACCACAAATATAATATTGTAGGAACAGATCCAGTTAACTGTTAAAAAGTACCAAATTTTGATGCACTTCTGTTAAACCCACTGGAAATCATATGCAATCTGGCAGTGAATATAACCAAGGAGTCCAGCAGCTGAATGTGTGTGTGTGTGTGTGTGTGTGTGTGTGTGTGTGTGTGTGTGTGTGTGTGTGTGTGTGTGTGTGCTCTAGCTTCAGATACAACAGCCATCAGTGTTAGCTTCCATGGTAAATAAAGGTTATTGATAACCTTGGAGATAAGGGTCTTAGAGTACTGTACCTGTGTGTGCTTGCATGAAGTAGATATTTTTTACAAGTATTGTTAGGGTTATCAATTGTGGTTCAGTATTTTGTATGTATCAGGTTTGACTATTCAGGAGAGTTCCTTACCTACTGATGAGTTCCCCAGTGGCTAATAGAAGTGGTAGACCATGTTAGAATATGAGTACGAATGTTCTCAGAAATAAGCATCAATTTCTCACATCATTACGTAGTTGTCTTGATATATCTGTGCAAGGAAAAAAAAAGGTATTTTGGTATGGACATGTAGGATACTGTTTGAAAGTAGATATACAAATAGGGCTCTGCGAGAGAGGAGAAATTTCTGATATTTAAGGAGAGTAGACAGAGTAGCTGGAAGTGGAACAGGTATGTATTCAGTACATAATCTGATAGCAACCCATCCAAAAATATTGGAGAATAAATGTTGCTGTAAAGTATTGAGTAATGTTATTAATTTGCTAGTACACTATAACACTTACCGGTATATACTGGTAGCTTGTCCTGCAGTGTGCTTTGTGTTTCCTTATTTCAATCAATGAAGTCTTGTTCAGAATCAAATAAGATGAAAATTGAAACTATCTATCTATCTATAGCCCGACGCCCTAATCCTGCAAAGGGTGGCCGCAGACAAAACGCCTCCAAGTTGCTCTGTCACCCACCATTTGACTACACTCCCCCCAGCTCACCCCCCCTCCCTCATATACCTCTCTACTCCATCCCTCCACCTCATCCTCGGTCTACCCCTTCCTCTCCCTCCCTCCAATTGAAACTACAGGTAGATATTACATTTAATATAATTATTTCCCCCATTTCCTTCAGCCTTGGTGCCATGTAGCCATATTATGGCTTGGTGCTAGTTCTTCATTATTCATTCCTTCTTTTCTGTAGACCAAGAAGATTGGCAATAACCTTCAAGCCACTGCAAAGATGTCACCAATGTTGTTGGTTGTAGTTTATGCACCTCAAAAGTTGTTTCACGTTGTCTTAAGCGTCCTTTATATGAACTGCATGGCCAACTGGAACGTACGGCAAAACTCTACTTTTGTGCAGCAAAACGGCTTTAAGACTCATCTTTAATGAAGCAATGAAAAGTCCCCACTCATCTGAATAATGAATGATGTTGAGTGTTGCCATCGGACCATTGATGTTGTTGCAGTAAATGGCTTGGATTTCCTTTTTTTGTTTAACCACTGGTGAAATTTTGTTGCACAGGTGTTGCAGCATGTATGTGCAGCCCAGCTCTTGTCTTGATCTCTAGTTTTTCAGCCAAAATATAGGTGGTAGGCTTCTTAACCACTGCACTTTTGTGATGCAAATGTCACTTCATCACAAACATAGCACAGACTATCTGGTGTGTTCACACAGGTATGAGGCATCACTGCTCACTTTGGCTAAACAGGAATATGTCTCTTTGCAGAATCAAATAGTAATACTTTATACAAATGAGAATAGCACCTTATGATTTGCAGGGTTTATGTAAGGCAAAATGTTGTGATGTAACCTAAGTAATGATTGCATCACCAGTGACATCTCAGAATGATATGATGCAATGATTGATGCATTGACAATTTCTGGTTGCTTCATGCATTATTTTGGCAAAACAATCAAAACTGTCCACACTGAGTAAAATATTTATTTAGCTGTACATTCAGTCAAATATCTGTCCGTGTTTGGATAATTTCTGGTTTGAAATAAGAATCAAGTTCAAATTATCCTATGCTATTCAGAAGTCAATGGTTGTAGATACTGGGCAAGGAGACAATCCTAAAAGCTAGAGCCAATCAGTCATTTTAAGCATCAGGGTAGTAAATTTTAACTACTTTTGTCTCAGAAACATTTTGGCTGTAGACCAGTGTTACCACTGAATTATGGAGTACTCTTAGGTTTGTTAGGAGGAAATTTGGATTTGTGTGGAATACTGTCCTTACAGATGGCCTGATCTGACAGGACTAGGGAGATTCAGAAGGGATGTGCTTTTCTATAGCCCTCTTTAGTACATTGCTTTTCATGTAGAGAGTTTTCACTTAACTCGTAACCTGTGGATTAGCCCTCTTTAATACTGTACATTGCATTTCATGTAGGGAGCTTTCACTTAGTCCTTAACCCATGGATTGAGCAATTACCTTTTTTTATCCCATGGGCCCAGTGGTGCAAAAAAAAAAAAAAAAATTTTTTTTTTTTTTTTTTTTTTTTTTTTTTTTTTTTTAATGATAAGCCTGAAGATAAACATCCAGGGCACCATCTGGTGAAAAAGAAAAAAGAAAAAATCTCTCTCTCTCCATCTTTGCATAGCACCATGCGTAAGTTTGCTTAGGGGAGTGGCGAAAAATGAATTTTTTTTTTTTTAATAGTTTTTGTTTATTGTAAACTTGAAGATAAACATCCAGGGCATCATCTGGTGAAAAAGAAGAAATCTGTCTCTCTCTCAGTCTTTACGTAGCACCATGTGTAAGTTTGTGTAGGGGTGGAGTAGTTAGTGGTGATGCACAGCCATGGAAGGTTAGCACAGCCTGAGCTGTGGCTCACAACGCAACGCTACCCAGCCTGAGCTGTGGCTCGCAATCCACGGGTTAAATCCACACCATGTGGTTTACATGCTCTTCCCCTATGTTTACCATTTATTCGTCATCATCTTCATCATCATCATCATCATCATCATCATTTCCCACCCAAAGGTGGAGTGAGGATACATCCAATGAGTCAGAAAGAACTTGATAGAATGAGACACCAACAAAACTTTGCCCAACTGAACGAGCCACATTCTCACTTGCTCACCATTCAAGCCCCCAGAATCCTAACTCCACCTGATAGGTCAAAACTTATTTCACATGTAGCTGCAGACTCACCTGTCCAACAGAGTCAATCCGACAACTGTCAAATTAAAAAGGGGTTGGTTATATATGATGGCTCTACTGTCATTCCATTCAGTTTTGCCTGGCTCATTAAACAGTAAGGGTGGCCTACTTTATTAGGTTTCAGACACATTATGGGTTTCAGTATCGCTAATGTTTGCAGCAAAACGGCAAAAAATTAGAATGCTTTAACTTGCCACTGCAGCAAGATGATGAAGGCTTAAGTGGCATTTTGGGTGATAATTTTTACACAAAAAACCACAGGTTTGATTGTACCTCTTCTGTTAAGAAAGGAAATGAGAGAGATAAGTGATAACCATAAAATTGCCAGTTGTTTAAAGGTTAAGGCATTCTAGTTTATTCACAAACCTTGTAGTGCAGCCCCTGGATAAAGCAATATCTGGATGTGTATACTATAGTTTAGTTAACTTCTGGCAATTCCTCACATGTGGCTGTTGCAGTAATCATCATCCTAGCCCAATTTCCCATCGTTTCAGTGAGGTAGGTAGGATTAGGAAAGAGTAGAAGAAAAGTAAAAGCCAATCACAGAGCCTTAACCCATTAACACACAACATTACGTTTCTGGCTGGGTGAGTCTGTACATGATGCTCTCCAGGATGGGGGAGACCGGAGTGGTACCAGTAGTTGAGTCACTCTTTTTTCTTTTCTTTTTTCATTCAGATTCATTTATTCCAAGTTCTGAGACACAGTTTAAGCCAAAATACAACAACAGGAGTTAAGTTTTGTGACTTAAATTATGTCCATATGCCAGTTTAAAGGGATATTTCTCATAATGCTATTTGCATCACTGTGCATCTTCAGGAGGCAGTTTTAGCGCTGCAAATTGTGTCGTGGTGCATGAAAGGGTTAAGTGCTCTTTGAAATTGTCCATCCATCCATTTACTTACTCTTTGAAAACATTATTTCTATCCTATATGATTAAAAAAAAAAAATTATTGTTATTAGTATTTTTGGTATATCATTTATATAAAATAGTTTTTCATTACTCTGTCTTCTTCACTGTAACTTGGCTGTTACATGCAACAGCTCGTATTCTTTAAACAGTGACTTACAGTAGAGCTTGGTATTGTCATACTGAGGAGCCAGCATGTTAGTATGGATTTTCAACTGTGCTAAAGTGTTACTTAATTGGCTCCTAAGCAATTAAATTTAGTTTTCCATAATATTAAGGTGAATATTATTGTAGCAGATTCACACTTTTCCAGACAGTGGGAGTATAATGACCCCTTGGCTATGGCAGGCTTCCGTGAGCTGAATAAAGTTGTCCTTTGTAAGCCAGAATAGAGGATTATGTTCATTAGTCATAGCGAAAATATTAATTATGGTAAATTTAATGCTTGTGGTGTCCAAGAATTTTCTTGAATATGATCAAATTGTCAGACATTAGATGAAATAGAATGCAAAACACAGTATTGTAGATAACTTGCAACTAAGGGTTAAGATTTGTCAATGGCTACTGCCCAATGATTGTACTGAGCTGAGGAAACACCCTGTGGCATAAAGTTGTTATGAGCAAAATTAAGATAATCTGTTATTAACTGTTTTCAGGTAATGGGTAGTGATGGATTTTTTATTCCTAAGATTTAGCAATAGGTTGTGGGGGCATGGATATAACTGGGCAACTCAGCTACCTAGTTATACGGAAGTCCCTCATCCTGCACCAAGTCCCCTGAAAGGTGAATAGGAAACTACAGAGGAAGGGCAACTTCAGCCAACAGTATGTTGTCTTTATATTCATATGAGTGGAGACACAATAATAATAACAACAGTAGGTAGGACATTAGTGGGAATCTTATGTAGGAAACTGAAATTGAATCAGATGAGAGGGAGCTGTTGTTCATCCATCACCATCCAATCCAACGTTGCCCCATGAGGAGCATAGGAGGCCGGAGCTAGGCAAGTTGGTCCTGACATTTAAGAGGAGAGTGACCAGCTTCATTCATCTCTGAGTGGCATTATGTGAGCAATAAACCCCAACCACAACTTTGGATATAAACCTTCACTGGCTCAATCTGATTGGAATGCCGTAATTACCCACTAAACCACGAGGCACCCAAATTTGGTTATGTGGTTACCACCCAGCATAGTAAATGGTTTCCTGGTGTACAGGAAACCATTTGGTTTGTCACTCAGTGTAGAGTCACCCACAGGCAGAAGGAAGAGGATAGAATGAAGGAAAGAAAGAGAAGAGGGAGTGTAAAGTCACTCGTAGGCAGAAGGATGAGGAAAGAATGAAGGCTGTTGTTCCAGGAGAAAAAAATTAGCCTTCAGAATAAAGTGATTTTTGTGCTTAAGTCACATAAATTTATATGATTCTGTATGTAGAATAATATGTTGGAAGAGTTGAGGGAAAGGATGGGACTGGAGTGTATTGGTGTTGTGATGAGGAGGGTTAGTGTGAGATTGTTTGGACAAGAGGAGAGGACGGAGCATGACAGTTAGGTGCAGAAAGTGAGTGACCATGAGTAATTTGCCATAAGGGTGTGGGAAGTAATTCCATCTTGTGCAGTGTTTGTGATAGATGAGCGCATAAGAGATGTAGTGTTATTAGAGGTAGACTGTGAGAACACTGATTTCATGTGTGGGGTGTGCCGGGGAGAACATGTGGAGATTGCCAGGCGTGAAAGGATTGAACTTGCTGTTGAGTCTCTTGAGTGTATAGAAGAATTTTGTTATTTGGGAGACGTTATGTGCTGGAGGTGGGTCTGGAGCTAGCTCTGTGGCTTGAATGAGGAGTGTTTAGAAGAAGTTCAGGGAGCTTTTGACTCTGCTGACGTTGAGAGGGGTCTCCCTCCGTGCTATTTTATCTTTGTATGCAGCGTGTGTTAGGAGTGTAAAACAGTATGGTAGTGAGACCTTGGAAGTAAAGGAAGAGAATATTCATTGGCTCAGATGTATAGAAATGACAATGATCAGGTGGATGTGCAGTGCATCCCTAAGTGCAGGACCTGGGGGAGGGGGGAGCTGAATTTACTATGGAATAGTTGGGAGGTAGGATGGGACTGGAGTGTTTTAGTACTATGATGAGGAGGGGCAGGTTGAGATGGTTCAGGCATGTGGAGAGGATGGGGCATGATAATTGGGTGTGGAGAGTGAGAAATGTTAATGTTAGGGGTAGGGTAGCAAGAGGTAGACTGGAAAAGACCTGAGATGAGGTCATTGAGTGTGAGCTAATGGATAGGGAACTAAATAGGGAAGCTGCCAGAGATCAAGCAGCATGGAGAGCCGCTATTAAGGGACCAAGACTGATGTATGAAAGCATGTTGGAGCCTTCAAAAATGAAACAAAACAAATAAGAGCTGTGGCTGAGAAAGTGTAATTAAAAAGAAGAGGGATTTAGTTTATAGTATCGTAATGCAAAAAAACAGTAACTGTTGCATTCTTCAAGAGGTGAAGAGGACTGAGGGATAATTTATAAAATACTGCAGTAAATGAATTAAATATTTATGTGTAAAGCAATTTTGATGATTCACTGAGAGCAAGAAAGGTAGAGATAGAGTTAATGGATGGGGTTGAAAGATCTACAACCATAGTGACATGCAGCTGCAAAAATGCATCTCAGATATTTTCTAGTGTTTGATTTTCCAGCACAGAATTGGCCACTGGGGAGATACAGAACTGTCCATCATTCAGGGTGTGTAGTACTAGATGTTTTGTAGTGATTGATTGTGTTCCCTTTCTCGTCAGATTAATATAATGGCCAGCAAAACTGTTTTGATAAAAAAAAAAAAAAACTAGTCTGCTCTGTGATTGTAGTGATTGATGTAATTACTTTGGGTACAAAGCTTTTTTCCAAGTGAATTAATATCATTCATTTTTATTAGTTGTATCTGCAAATTCCACTTTTTTTTTATGTGTGTGATTAATGTTAATCTATTAAGTGGAGATGAAGAGCAACTGGCTTATCATTTTAGTTATGGAGTCAGGTTTTGATATATGTTCATCTCAAATTATAATGAGAATATTCCTTATTAGTACACAGATCAGTTATTGTACTATACAGAACACATTAGCTACATTAACACTGCAAAGTATTTGAATGTTTTGAAAGAGAGATTTAATATTTCAAATGTTTTTCAGTAACTAATTAACTGTATAGTATCACTATTGTTTAGTGTATGCTTGGGTGACTGAGGTGAATATTTATGAATGATGGTGTGAAAGATGTAATCCTTACTTTTAGCTAGCAGTCTGTGTACATGCTTTTTATTTATTGTTTTAATGTTGTGTCATGTTTTCTCAGTGTTAAGGTTCTTCTGTACAGTACTTCAGTGATGATATTGGGCAATTTTAATTTTACTCACTGGTGTAGCCTTTTAATACCAATTAGGTGAAATGACTGCTGCTTCTGTTTACTTACAATGCCCTAGTTTGAAGATTTTAAGTATCAGTTTACTGTACTTCCTTTCAGGGTGGGGGATGGGAGTGTTATGTTCCAAAGAAGAGGATTGACAATTTTTTTTTTTTTCATCCCTAATAACACAAACTTTTCCCACATTATTTATTGCTTTTAGAAATTATTACTGCATCTTCCAGTTGTGCCACACTACCTGACCTAAGAGTATACAGTATCGAATCTTATTGGTGCTAAGTTTAGTTTTTTATTACACACATGTCATTGTAACAATAAGTAGCCATAACTGGAGTGGCTTGTGTGGTATATTCACAGTGGGAAGTCTCTACCTGTAATAAAAATACATTGGAATCTCACTCTCACTATTGTCTTAAGCTGTATGTTTAGGGCACAGTTTAGTCAAGCTTGTAATACTGTAGGTATATATTCGAGTTTTGTGTACCGTACTGTAAACTCAATCTGATTGATAATATGCTGATATTCATTAAAAGCTTTCATATATATATATATATATATATAGAGTGGTGATTTAAAAAAAAGAGTATGATAACCCCACCATATTTAGTAAAGCAGTGTGGATTAGTATCAATGACACATACTGTTTATATATGAAGCGATAATACATCTGAAAAATCCACTACTGTACTTTTCACAGGAGTAAGAAATCAGTATGTCTCCATTTAAACACATTCTGAATCAAGCCTAGAAAGAAAATAAAGCAGAAATGTAATGAGCAAACATATCTCCCATGCCATGAAAAGTTGTGTTTTTCCATTCTAAATTCTTCTGACAGCGTGTTTGATAATAAAAGGCTCTTATACAGTTGTGGAATAAGTTGGTTGGTGATACTCATCATGGAACAGATGACTCTGTAACATCCAGAAATTAACAATTATACTATAATTATATCCCTGATATTACTTAGCTACTATTGTAGAAGGATAGCCATAAAGTAGAGTGCAGTCCTCAAAATCTGAATTTCAGAAACGAAAAATGTCAGTTTTTCAAAAGAATTATGAAAGTCACTTTTCTGGAGGGGGGGGGGATATGAAAGTGTGTTTAGCTGCGTGTTTAGCTTCTAGGTCACTGTTACGTTGAAAAAGTGCCATAATAGTCTACAGTAGCCCAAACTAGCTCATCTTGAACCATGAAATTGATTTTTTTTTTTCCCCATCATTGTTTATTGCTGAATTTTCACACCTGCACCAACAAAACCATAACTGTGGGATAAGAAATTTTGATCAAGGATACAGTGAGTGATTAATGCCAGTTAGGTGGATGTCTGTACTTAACTGATAGTAGTGATACAATTCCAATTAAAATTTTAAAAATGAAGTTCCTAAAGCTTTTTGATCCCAGCCATTTTGAATTTGGGGAATTGTACTGAATGCTATGCTTTTTGCATGCAGCTACAGAAAAGGGCATAAAGGGCTGAGGAAGATGATGAGGATGTGCACTGAACTGATTTCAAACATATGCCAACATTTGATTTTACAGAACATGATGGGTGTTATCATTTTACAGGTAGCAATGCTTGTTCAGATTGCCTGAATGTTTTCTGGTTACCTACATTTAATTATATTTCACTGCTCTGCAAGAATAAGTAAAGTTACTGTGTTATTGTAATACTATATTTTTTAAAACCATGATGATGTACTTTCATGCTGCCTATTAGAAACTGACTTTGTGTGGAAAATATTTCTTTGATCTCATATTCAATGCTTACTGTATATTTTAAGAGTTTTGAGGTGCATCATAGGCCTATTACCATTAGTTACTATAAAACATTACTTCAGTAATTGAATTTCACTCCATATCTTGATGTGTACTTTAACTATGTCTTCTGTAATGCAGTACCATCCATGGTATTTTTTAAACTTTAACAGAGGGCATTGTAGTTAAGGAGCAGCAACTTGTTGCAGTTCTTGTTAAACAAATATTGTAAAGGATGTGATTGCTTCATCCTAATTATATTCTTTCTCTGCTTGCTGTGAATGTTTTATGACAAGCAACAGAAACTGATGGATGTGTGTAAGTAAAGTATACTGAGTCATACTTTTATGCATCAAATTGTTATTAAAAACACAACAATCCTCCCATGTGTGGTGAATGCAGGAGGTAAAATATATTTGGTTAAAAAATGGTTTGCAAATACTGGTCATATATTTACAAACTCACATATAAGTGACCCTGTGCAGTTGCATAATTATGCTGTTGTAAGTCAGTGTACTTTTTTCATTTCATCATTCCAATTCATGTTCAGTTCACTACACTATTCCACAATGATCATCATATATTTCACAGCATTGGTAGGTAAGTGATGGGCCATTAGGTGATCTTAATAAACCTTTGTTGAATACAGTATAAGTCTTTTGTCTTGGAGTGCATAAATATCTTATGTCAGTTGAGTGAAAGATCATATAGTTTTTTCTCTCCTGGTTATCTGAATTTGTAGTATATTGCTTTCTGTAGCTTCTTGTTGTTACATTTTACTGATACAGCTACATAGCATATTTGATTTTTTAATAAGAGAACACATGATAATTTGAAATTATGTTTATACATGTGTGATTTTTGTATGTTTTGGAACAGAATACTATGTGAAAAATAGTGGATGTTAGATCAGTTAAAATTGTTGGCAGAATTAAGAATATGTGGTGGTGTTAGTCATCTGTTCTTTAACACTTAAGAAACTAGTGTAGAATATTGCTGAGATAGATTCTTCATGAAAACTCAGTTGGGTTGGAACCTCATTTCAGCAATTCAGGTACTGATATGAAGAGGAATTACATGTAGCTATTGAGTGTAGAATGAACGGTGCAGAACATTTCAGCACTGTACAATACACTGTGACCAGAGTAGTACAGACTGTAACACTTCAATTGCATTCCTCCTGCCCTTTTTACACTGCATTGTCTTGTGGCATAGCATCTATAGAGGTATAAATGTTTCCTGTATACAAGATAAGGTATGCAGTAAAGGCCTGTTTGTTTGTATTTGTGCTGCTTTAATTAATGAATATCTTTTTGCATTAGTGCACTCATTCCTTTCATAACTACCATTCTGTTGATAACTTCCTGATTTTTTGTTTAAGTTCAGTACTCACCAGTTGTTTTGCTAATTACTTTGACTGTACATTATATCAAAATTCCTGAAGAGTGTAAGACGGTGAGATAAACTGCATCCTCAACTTTGGAAGCATCCCATAGTATAGGAATCAGAGTTTTCCTTATAGCTGTCAGCAGTGTAGGTAATCACCTTCAGTTACTGGTATTCACAATATGCATGGCCTTGATGCTTAAGGTCTATATTTTTGTAATGCACTATTGTAGTGTTGGTAGAAAGGATACACATACTCCTGAGAGACTGTGTCAGTGCAGTTTGTATAATGTTAATCTGTCATCATTACCAGAGCTTCATGACAGTGTACAGTACATAGTATTTGAGTAGTATTACATATATTCATTCTTTGTAATAAGACCTGAATAATGGTATTTTATACTGTGTACAATATCTGAGACTGACTATGAGAGAGAGAGAGAGAGAGAGAGAGAGAGAACAGAAAGGTGTATGCAGAGTCAGGTGTCATTTTTCTCTAACATGTCCTGATAGCTGCTGTTAAACCAAATGTCTAGTTGGTCACTGAGGCCAACTAACTTATTAAGATACACATTTAATTTTCATCTGCATTAAAGGCAGATGACCATTGTGAGATCCTGTGAATCTTAGTGTTCATAAAGTGGCAGACAGACCTGCCAAAGATACAGTACTTTATTGCTTCAGTATAACACTTGTTTGTGGCTATTTATATTGAATTTCCTTTGGTAATTATGGTTATATGTTCTTTGTTACAAGTCAGCTTTATAATAATCAGTGATCCCAGTATTTGGTTAGTATGGTATTCTATGATATTGTTAATTATAGATTAATGTAGACCTTCAGCCAATATGTAAAACTATAGACTGGGGCTCTTCAGTACACACCCTGCATTTCAGCAGGGGAATGTATTTTAACATGCATAAACAGGGGATAGGAAGATTATCTGTCAGATTATGTGAGTTTTGAAGTAGTAAAATTATTTTTTATATAAATGTTTTTCATTCCTTTCATATGACAGCTGCAAGTGGCTTGCATGAAGGAGTTATAGTGCCTTTAGTGTGGGTGCAAGACTATGGTGTGGCATGAAATAGAAAAGTCAAGAGTAAGACAGGTAGAAGGAAGAGGGGAATAATAAATAACTAGCACCAAGCCACAAAATTGCTGTATGGTGCTAAGGTACTGTGGAATCTCCTTAACAGGCTTTGGACTGAGCACATGCTGCGATTTGAGAATTCCGCAAGTTAGAAATAACTAATATTCTGGGCAAAATTACTTATGGGTCTGTCATATCAGAAAAGTTGACCCACCCTTAACCTAAATCTACATCAAACTGGTTACCAGAGAACACTAACAACCTGGAAAAGAAAGTAGTGAAGCACATTTATTGGGAGTGAACAATATTGTAAGATTCTTTCAAGACTCTGACTGACGACGTTGCATGACTGGATGGGGGAGGGGTTCCAAGGTTTGAGGTGGACTACGGCCTCTCAGCACGGGGCGAGTGTGCTGCAGCCTCATGCTGCCATCTCTGTGCCGTTTCTTCCTCATCAACCTTCCTCAAGAAGCCCTAGTCTAGTGTGGAGACAATGGAAATGGTAGTGTTGTCTTCACCTTCAGCTGCCTCCATGTCGTCATAAGAGTCGTTGATTTGTTGAGATAAATTCTTTACCTAATGGGTGTGGCCTTTCCATATTTTCTATTGAAATAAGTCTTTCACAGTTTACTTATTATTATTCATGGATTACCACAGCTACTGGGCATTATCATAAACTAACCTCTGAAAGCTATAAATAAGGGTTTAGAATATAAGAGAGCAGTGGAGGAAAAGAGGAAGAAGTGGCTAGAGTAGTTACAGGACAGGGGTTCAGCTGAAATAACTGAATATATTGAGAGCAAGAAATGTAAAAAGTCTAGTGAAGAGGAAAAAGGAGGGGGTAAATGATCTAGAAAGAAAAATCAATGCAAAATACAGTTGACCCTCGTTTCTACGGACCCTGAATCAACAGATTTCAGAAGCAACAGACAATATCTGCTGGCAGAGAATTACTGTACTGTGTTTCTATTGTTGTAATTATTTTATTTCACTACAGGTACATCTTTTTTCATTTCTAACTACTGTATCCATAGTATTTCTCATAACAGGTACAAAAATAAATGATACTGTAGTTGAACTGTTATGCAACGTATTCTGAGTCCCGACTTCTCGATCACAGACACGGTGCAGTTCTGGGTTCTTTACTCCTGACTGGGTCAGTACAGACAAGGAAGGAAACCACAAACACCACTGGTCAATACGTACACTTATATATTATCAAAAGACAAATACACACACATTCTATGAACAAAACTGAGGGACATACAATGACTCAAAATAGTGTTTACAACAATCACTTTCCACCTAGTTCAGCAAGTCTGACCTTTACATGGTGTTATACCATCCCTGATATAGAGTGATGTCCACACAGTGTCACAGACAAATCTCATAGATACATCAGGTACATTATGCTCAGTATACACAGACAATATATTGCAGTATATCCAATATGAGAGACACGTGACATGGACGGTAATACACTCAACCCTCGGCTATCACGCCTATATAAAAAACTACCCAAATACCTTTATCACGCACTAAATGCCCGCTATCACGCACGGGAAATGCTCGAAATTTTCAAGAAGGCCGGGCTCTGGTGCTCAGCTCAGCCAACAAAAGCTTCACTCCGTGATTGGTCGTGTGATGTCAGTGCCAGCCAAGCGCTGATTGGCCGCCCGACCAAGTCTCCTGCCCACCAAACCATTCAAGTGTGCACCCTTAGACCGTGAACAGTGACAGCGAGAACAATAACCTTTTTTATGATATGACCATGGCCAACGTACCCCCTCCCTGTCCCACTACCATCACCCAACATAATGCTGCGGCACCTGGCAGGGAAATAAAGAAAAGGAAGAACCTAAGTTATGCAGATAAACTGGAAATGTGAAACTTACAGACAATGGAGAGACCAAGTGAAGTGTGGGGAAGAAATATAACATCAGTGAATCAACTGTGAGGGGTTGGACTATTGTATGTTAATATGTGGTACAAAATGGGTATCTTAGGGGTAAAGATTGAGGTCATGGCACCAATTAGAATTATTTCCATAAGTTCTTCAATTCGGCTATCACGGTCTCGGCTGCAGCGCAGCCATAGCAGGACCAATTGGGAGTGATAGCCGAGAAAGAGTGTATATATTCAAGCCCTTAAGTCTAGGTGTTCGCGTGACATAGATGGATTCCTAGCTGGTGAAATACATCCGCGTGACATGGATGATACCCTAGCTAACCTTATACCATGTGTGCGTTACACAGGATGAGAGGATATAATACCTTGCGTCTGCCAGGGGGGGGAGGAAAGGGGGGTAATAGTGAGTCTAGGGTAGGACGGGTTACTCGGGGCAGGGACTTGGGGCCTGGGGGGGAGGGGGGCTGCACTGGGGAGGGTTGCACTGATGTATAGGGTCCTGTGGGGCAACACTGGGGGAGGGTGTTCACATTCGGGGAGGGGGCCGATCCATGTATGGGCTTCGCACACTCCACGCGTGTGATTACAAGCGGTAGAGTTCACTATGACACACTGGGAGTGGACACTGAGTCCGCCAGGGGGGAAGGGACTATGGTACAGAGGGGAGTCACAGGGGCTAATTCACTGGGGGAATTCACCAACACTGGGGAGTGCACAACCATAGGGTCTCGTACTCATGATTCTGGAGGAGTGGAGGGCGCAGACCATGGGAGGGGAAGGCCTACTCCGGAAGCCTCAGATGCCGGCCAGGTGTGGGAGGTAGGCCATCCGGCAAGTAGTACAGGGGAGGGTGGTCCGTGTGGTCGCCCCAAGTCCTGAGGGAGTGGGCAGGCGGTGTGCTGGGCGGCTCCCTAGCTGCAACGGCCCAGCAGGAGGCAGGGCTCTCTCGGCTAGGGCCGAAGAGGGCCAGGAGGCACGCTGCTTGGCACTGGCCCTTAGTCGTCATCGGGGTCCTGAGAGCAGACCTGGGGTGGCCTGGGGCTGGGGTCGGCTGTGGGGAGGGTGGTGCCCGGGCTGCGCTGCAGTCTTGGCCCTGCAGAGGCAGCGTGTCGGGGAGGGCCTGTGGCCATCGTTGCTGGAGGAGGCTCGGCTATTGCAGCAGGCGTTGGGGGAGGCCTGCTGACTCTGGAGGCTGTGGTCTCACTGTCAGGAGGAGGCTGGCAGGGGTGAGCTGTGGCCTCTCATCCTGGAGGAGTCCAACAGCACCTGGGGCTGCAGGGATGGAGGGAAAATCCCCTGGACCTCGGGGACGTCGTGCCTGCTCTGGTCTCGTCTGACTCCCTGCACCACCTCAAGCAGAAGCTCCAACATCTGCAAGCCACACAGGACCTAGCTCCTGATACTGCACCTACCAGCCCATACAAACCGGGCGATTTCATCATGATCGCCACCCTACCCACTCCACACAAGCTCACCCCCCACTACACTGGCCCCTATGAGATGGTGAGTGTCCCCAACCCCTACCAAGTCCTATCAAATACCACCACACCACCCGCACCTACAGAAACTGACACGTGTGTCACTCTCCAGCACTGAATGCACCACCCCCTCAGCCACACAGACCTCCCACCACTCCTCCAGCGCCGGAAAATTCCTACGCTTGCTACCTCTCCCCTTCCTTCTCCACCAACACTCGCACCACGTCTGACACCCCCACTCCGGCCACCATCTCACAGTCACTCACACCTGGCCCCCTGACGTCCTCCCCTTCTCCACCTTCCACCCCCACCCCATCCCCACCCTTGAGCCCCACCCCCTCTCGCACCTCTCCCACCACATCCTTACCACCCTCGTCCCCTCTGACCGCCGTCACCCACCACCCTCCAAACTCCACCCCCACAACTGCTCACACCTCACCTCACCACCCCCAATTACCACAGCCACCCTCTACGCCACCTCCGAGCCCCCCGCCAGCCGCATGCCCGTCCCCAAACAACCCCTCTCCGCCCACACCTGTTCTCACCACCACCCGTACCAGATCCGGCCGCCTGTCCTGCCTACCCGCCCGCTACACCCACACGCCTTCCCCACCCTTCACCCCCACCCCTAACATCGCCCCCCTCACCCCCAAATCACGCCACTCCCCAAAGAATATCACAATTGCCCACCCCACTAAGCTGATTTGCCTGAGACGCCCTCATAAAAGCATGACAATGTCTGCCCTCTCCAGTCTCCAGCCCGATTTCATCCAGCACACCCCATCACTACCACCAGAAATGAAAATCACATCCGTGTTCTGAACCCCACACCAGGGGCGCAGGCGCTGCATCCAGGGCACCAACTACCTTCACCTCCTTCGGCATACCCCCGACCCATCATCCCTTACCATCTACTACTCCCCATATCTCCAGCCCAACCCACGGATCACCTACTAGGCTAATTTCCTCCACCACCTCACACCCTCGCACGGCACTGCCAGCTCCAACACGTTCCAACTCCATTCACGGGGACTTGATTTTCACCCCCACCACATTAATGAAATACCCGCGCAGCGGGGTGGACAAGACACTGCCACCCCAGGAGGAGAGTAGAAGGAGATGATACCCACCCCACCAGGAGATGACAGGGAGGCTGGCTCACCTGACATACCTTCCAGGCAAGAGTGACTTATCTCCCTCGCGACCTGACGCCCCTCTTCCCCGCAGCCAGACCACCCGGCAGTGTACAGGAAAAGTACACTAAACTCCAGTGGAGGGAACACTCGCCAGAATCGGGGTGGGACTTGCAATGGCAAGATCCCGAGCAAACCCTTAGATGCCGAGTCCCCTGGATCGGCCTCCTTTTTAAATGGGGACTGAGGAGGAGCCTTGGGTTGCTATTCCCCCAAAGGAGCAGCGGCACAGTATCACCCATCAGGTATACTTTGGGTGGAAGGACTGTCGGTCAGCCACCCTCTGCCAACCACCTTCGGGAGCCGGCATGTCGGCAGGTCCACCAGACGACCTTTGTCGGCATTCCCAAGGAGGAAGGCGGGCTCTGGGGTACGCTCTGTCAGACAGGAGTCCAGATCCTATGGCTGGAGTGCAGCCTCCGTCAGAGCTGTGGCAATAGCTGGGCATATCCATTGGGCACCTTCTCCCCACCTCCAGGGTCTGTAGCGCCCAGAGGAGCCTCCCCCGACTTCTCTTGGTCTCCTGACCCCCGTAGGAACCCAGGCAGTGCCCACTGGGGCTGCCTGATGGAGGGAAAGTCCCCTGGACCTCCCCTGTCTACCCCGGACCCGAGTTCCAGCAGGGTCTCCCCGCCCCGCCAAGCAGGAGAGTCGGCCCTCGGTCGCTCTCCCTCCGCCCATCCCCAGGCTCCCGTAGAGGAAGGTGCCTCTTGTCCTGCCCACCCCTCTGGTGGCAGAGTGGCAGAGTGAGGTGCCCCTCCTCCTCCCTCCTCAAGAGGGTGGTTTCTGCTCTCTTTCAGGGGGCATCTAACATGTCCTGGACCTGCTGGTCTTCTTCCGCCCATTGCATGGGGTTCCTTTGGCATGCAGGTTGTCGGATGGTGGGGCCCATCGTGTGTATCTCATGGGACAGGATGGTGGTGTGACCGATGCCTGTGGGTCCCGACAAGAAGATGTCCTGAAAGTCCAGGAGGAGTTGCAGATCGGTCGTTTGTTGTGGGGAGAGATGGTCGGGGAGTGGGGGAAGAGTTGGGTGGGAGGGAAGGGGGTTGTGCATGGCTCAGCTTCGTCTATTTCACCCACTACTGGGCCCTTAGGGAGGGTGAGGGGTGAGGTGGATAGATTAACCGCGCAGACCGCAGCAAGGTGGGGGAGAGGAGACAGGAGGCAGTGGCGCCTGCCAGTGAGGTTGGGGAGAACACTATGTGGGTGCCGGCGGGCCGGAGCAAGGGGAGCCAGGCCTCGTGGAGTGGAGGAATGGTGACGGTGGAGGAAAGCATAGCTAGAAAGGTCGGGGGTGGGGTGGGCAAGGTGGGGGTGGAGCCCGGGGGAAAGAGGGGAGGGGGCAAAGGAGTGGGGCGCAGGGGTGTTGCAGCGTGGTACGTGCAGAGAGGATGAAGGGGTGGATCGGGTGGCTTGTTAAAGTGCAACTGCCTTCCATGGCAGTCGATGTTGGCCTGGAGTTTCTGCAATAGATCCAACTCCAAGTATTCATCATAGGCATGGCAAGTGGAGTCATGTATAATGAACTGATGTTGGGCAGTTGCTTTTTTATATGTCTGGACGCAGAGAGCCCGTGTCTCCCCACAGAAAGGCAGGGGGCCGTCACCCGGGTCTACGAGGTGGGCCGAGGTAGGGAGGAGAGGGCAGAAAGCTCTGGCATGACGGGAGTAGAAATGGTGGTATAAGCAAGACCTGGCTGCTCCCGTGTCAACCAGCACTCGAGCTATCGCCCCATTCAGCCTGACTTTATCGTAGACTGGGGGGCAGTATTTGTGCGAGGTGGCCCCCGCCACCATGGGGAGGTGTGGGGGTGGTCCTAAAAATCCAGTTGGGTGATGCACCCTCCCCCTCGCCGCCTATGTCAGCCTCTTCAGCGTCGGGGGCATCGATGGGGGGAAGGAAGATTCGTCCGGTGGGTCGTCTTCAAGGGCTGATACCTTGTGGCACCCCTGGTTTGCAGTCCTATGTCTGGCAGCTTTCAGCTGTTCCCAAGTGTCGTGTATGGGGCAGCGGTGGCAGCTTGTGCTGAACTCCCTGGGGTTGATGGAGATGAGGTTGGACGTTTCCCTAGGGGTGGGTTGATTTTTAGTGAGGATGGCTCGTGGTAGGGCTGGAGGTTCCTGGGGCGGCGGGTTTGTGTTGGGCGTCCGAGGCTTGTTGTGGGGTGGTTTGTGGGTGGGGATTCTGCTTACTGCCCCTATTTGTTGGGGAGTGGTGCGGGCAGCAAGCAGGCACCTCACCAACTGGATATCCCTGTCGATATCCCCAGTTGGGTCATATATGGTAAAGTGTTCCCTGACAATGCTGGGAAGTATCTGTAGCAGGGTATTAAACACATGTTGGTCCCGGGTTTATATGCCTGCCTCTGGGTAGGCGGTGGCAACAAGATGTCATGTTTGAATTAGGGTGTCGTCTAGATTCCCATCGTATGTGAGTGCATCCAGCTGGGAGAAGACAACAACCTTCCCTAATGAGAGTGTGACAGCCTGAGTCACGATTTATTGAAATTGTTCCCATGTCAACTCCAGGACTATTTTAGTGGCTATACTTGAGACAATCTTTCCAATGTGGGGGAGTGTAACTGCTATCTTTTCTCGGTCATTTTCAAAACATATGTCTAGTATAGCTTTGATCATAGACATATACGTGTGTATGTCATAAAGTTCGGGGTTGAACTTAGGAAGCTGCATGTGCGGTTTGGCCACCATGTTTGCGAATTTTCCGTTCCTTGCTGTTCCACCTCGGGGTCAAGAACCACCACTAATCACCAATGTTATGCAACGTATTCTGAGTCCTGACTTCTTGGTCACAAACACGGTGCAGTTCAGGCTTCTTTATTCCTGATCGGGTCAGTACAGACAAGGAAGGAAAACACATACACCACTGGTCAAAAGGTTCACTTATATATTATCAAAAGACAAATACACACACATTCTATGAACAAAATTGAGGAACATACAATGACTCAAAATAGTGTTTACAACAGTCACTTTCCACCTAGTTCGGCAAGTCTGACCTTTACATGGTATTATACCATCCCTGATATAGAGTGATGTCCACACAGTGTCACAGACAAATCTCACAGATACATCAGGTACATTATGCTCAGTACACACAGACAATATAGTGCAGTATATCCAATATGAGAGACACGTGACATGGACGGTAATATATATTCAAGCCCTTAAGTCTAGGTGTTCGTGACGTAGATGGATTCCCAGCTAGTGAAATACATCCTCGTGACATGGACGATACCCTAGCTAACCTTATACTATAAGCACGTTTCATAGGACGAGAGGATATAATATCTTGCATCTGCCGGGGGGGGGCAAGGGAGGGGGGGTAATGGTGAGCCTAGGGTAGGATGGGTTACTCGGGGCAGGTACTTGGGGCCCGGGGGAGGGGCTGCACTGGGGATTGTTGCACTAACGTAGTGTCCTGTGGGGCAACACTGAGGGAGGGTGTTCACATTCGGGGAGGGGGCTGATCAATGTATGGGCGTTGCACACTCCGCGTGCGTGATTACAAGAGATAGAGTTCACTATGGCACACTGGGGGTGGACACAGTCCACCAGGGGTGGGGAGAGACTAGTTCACAGAGGTAGGACTGATCAACATTGGGGAGGGGAGGGACTACAATATAGAGGGGAGTCACAGGGGCTAATTCACTGAGGGAATTCACCAACACTGGGGAGTGCACAACCATAGGGTCCCGTACTCACGATTCTGGTGGAGTGGAGGATGCGGACCACGGGGCGGGAGGGCCTATGCCGGGAGCCTCAGATGTTGGCCAGACGTGGGAGGCGGGCTGTCCGGCGAGTAGTACAGGGGAGGGTGGTCCATGTGGTTGCCACAAGTCCTGGAGGAGTGGGCAGGTGGTGTGCTGACTGGCTTCCTAGCTGCAGCGGCCTGGCAGGAGGCAGGGCTCTCTGGGCTAGGGCCGAAGAGGGCCAGGAGACGTGCTGCTCAGTGCTGGCCCTTAATGGGCCAGTGCATTGAGTGGTCCTGACATCTGGTGGGAGTCTGTGAACTTCTAGAAATACGTGTTGTGGGTTTCAAAGATAAATCTTTCTATGCGCTTTCATGTATAAAATGCGTGGCTTACAACATAGTGCCCCCGAGATGCAAGCAGGGGAGGAATACCATAGTGCCCCTGACAACGAGGCGAGTGGTATACAGCCCAGTGTGCCCAGGAATGTACTGACACCCCCACCCAGACCCCACGGAGTAGCCGCCACCAGTCAAAGGGATACACAGGAACAACGACATGTCAGCCCGGGCCGTGCGCCCCTATGTCACCCAGCCGTCGCGCCGTCACCATTGTAGGAGAAAGACACTACCTTTAGGGAGTGGGATTGCTGAATCAGCTAGGGGCGGAGTTGCTCTCATAACTCCAGACAGCGCCCCTCAGGAGACGGCCTACTGCTGCTCCCGCCTTCGTCAGATGGCATACTGCCGCTATGAAGGTGCTACCCTGGAGACGGCCTACTGCTGCTCCCCTCTCCGGCTGAAGGAGACGGCCTACTGCCGCTCCCGCCTTCGTCAGACGGCCAATTGCCGCTCCGAAGGTGGTGCCCTCGAGACGGCCCATGGCCGCTCCTCCCTTCGGCAGAAGGAGACGGCCTACTGCCGCTCCCGCCTTTGTCAGATGGCCAATTGCCGCTCCGAAGACGTTGCCCCTGAGACGGCCTACTGCCGCTCCCGCCTTTGTCAGATGGCCAATTGCCGCTCCGAAGACGTTGCCCCTGAGACGGCCTACTGCCGCTCCTCCCTCCTGCAGAAGGAGACAGCCTACTGCTGCTCCCGCCTTCGCCAGACGGCCTACTGCCGCTCCGAAGGTGTACAGAGGTGCGCTGACTCCCCCACTCAGGCCACGGCCAGTTGCCGGGCCCTGGCACCTGATAGTCGTGCCCCTGGGCAGCCACGGCTAATTGCCGGGCCCCACGGACAAAAGGAGGTATTGAGTGAGTCACCGCCCCGGCAGGAGACAAGAGCCCGGACCTCCCGTACCAGAGCATCCCAGCCAGGCCTCACAGCCTCTCCTGGCCTCCGCTCCCTACGCCTGGCTCTGGAGCAGACTCACCTGACGGACCCCAGTGTAAGCCAGTGCAGCAGTCCTTCCCTGTCGGCGCCCCTAGTCTCTGGGGACAGCAGTCCTCAGCCTCTCCAGACCCTCCCCAGGACGCCCGGGCGTGATTTCCCTACACCCCCAAGACGGCGTAAGACTCTCACCAGAGGTTTCTGGAGCTGTTCGGCCCCAGTCTTGAGGGCCACACCCCTGAGCCCAGCGTGGAGACTGTGGGCCCCTTCGCCACCTGTAGCCCCGGATGCGAGAGGACGCCCCTACGAGTTGTCCTGTGCCCTCTCGGCGCGCCTCCCCTTGGCGGTGCCCCTACCCCGGCAGAATTGATGCCAGCGTGTTTCTCCCCCACCCCCCACGATGAGTGACTCATGATAAGTGTGGTGATGCCCCAATAATAAGTGAAAGTGATTTAGGTTAAGTGTGACGTTGCCCTAGAAAACAGGTTACAGTGATATAGTGACTAAATGTATGTTCAGTAGCAGGGCGAGTGAAATCAAGGGCGAGTGAGTAAGGATGAGAACAGTGAGTGAATCCCGAGAACTCTGACTCATAAGTGACACCCTCATAAGAAACCTGTAAGAACTCTTCCCCTGAAGAAGTCTCTGTAGTGAAAGTATACATATGTCCCTTGCTGTCAGAAAACCACAGAAAGTGAGAATAATATCCGTCCCTTTGCATTACCGTAAATACAGTGCATATCCAGTGTCCCGCTATTCCCTCTCTCCCTACAACATCTCCTCCCCGTAACTAACGTAATATAAACGACTGATAGATCAAATGTCAAAACCCTTTTTCTATTAAGTGATACTAAGAGTAAATTAGAAAGATGTATCCTTTCCCAATATTACTAAAATGCGTGACTTACAAAGCAGTGCCCCCAAAATGGAAACAGAAGAATACCGTAGTGCCCCCAACAATGGGGCAAGTGAGATACAGCCCAGTATGCCCGGGAACGTGCCGACACCCCCACACGGACCCCACGGGGTACCTGCCGCCAGTCGGAGCAACCCCCAGCAACAATGGCATATGTCAGCCCGGGCCGTGCGCCCCTATGTCACGCAGCCACCACGCCGTCGCCGTCGTAGGAGAAGGACACTACCTTCACGGAGTGGGATTGTTAAACCAGCTCGGGGTGGAGTTGTTCTAGACCAGTGGTTCCCAAATTGGGGGCCATGGCCCCCTTGGGGGCCATATATCAGAATGTAGGGGGCCATAGCCTGAACCGAAGGAGTTTAGCGAGTAGGTAGTCAGTGGAGAGGAATTTAAAAGATACTTCCCAGGTATCCAAAGCCTAACTTCTCGGCTAGTAAGGTTCCCCTTCACTGCTCCAGTGACATGCATACCTGATGACAATGATGATGCCCAAACTGAGCTGTTGACACTTCAGGAGGATTCAGGAGCCAGGATGAAGTTTGAAACTGTATCTCTCACAGTATTTTGGTCATCAATGGCAGCTTCATACCCAAACTTATGTGACTTGGCTTTTCGCCACCTCCTACCATTTTCATCAACTTATTCATGTGAGGCTGCATTCTCTCAACTACTCCACATTAAAACGAAACATCGCAACAGACTTGAAGTGAAGCATGACCTATGGTGTGCTTTAAGTGAAACAAAACCAAGAATCAAGAAACTTGTTGATAATCTGCAACAACACCCTTCACACTGAGTGGAATGGGGATTCAAATGAAGGAAAAATGAACCTGGCATGAATGTTCAGAAGCAAATGGTTTGGGAGGAGGTGGGTGTGTCGCAATTGAAGGCCATGGTTGTGGCAGATAATTATGACTCACTATGATAGCATATCAATTCAGAATTATAAAGTTATCAGATTTGTAAGATTCAAAGTTCAGATCAAATTGAGTGGGATTAATACACTTTTTCAATCCAGTGAATTTTTTTTTTATTGCTGAATCAGCTTTTCGCAATAATGCAATTTTTAATTACTCTAAGTATGGATTTTTTTAATGTGCATTTTATTATTCCTTTAGTACCATTTCAATAATTATATAAGATTCAGCTAAGACAAAATACACATTTCTTTATTAATACTTAACAAAAGAGAAAATAACAAATGGAATCAATAAAATTACAGGATTTGCTGGAGTGATTTTTATATGGACATGATGAGTGTAGGACTGTAGTGTAGACAGTCACTGTAGTCATGGGTTATGGTTGGGGAAGGGGGGCCATGGACAAAGATCATGTATGAAAAGTGGGTAACGACAAGAAAAAGTTTGGGAACCACTGTTCTAGACACTCCAGACAGTGCCCCTCAGGAGACGGCCTACTGCCGCTCCCGCCCTCGTGAGACGGCCTATTGTCGCTTCGAAGGTGCCCTGGTAGAGACGGCCTATTGTCGCTCCCCCCTCCTGCAGAAGGAGACGGCCCACTGTCGCTCCCGCCTTCGTGAGATGGCCCACCGCCGCTCCGAAGGTGACCAGAGATGAGCTGACTCCCCCACTCAGGCCACGGCCAATTGCTGGGCCCCGACACCTGAGAGCCCTGCCCCTGGGCAGCCACAGCCAATTGCCAGGCCCCTCGGACGAAAGGAGGCAAGGAGCGAGACGTCACCCCGGCAGGAGACGAGAGCCCAGGCCTCCCGTACCAGAGCAGCCCAGTCGGGCCTCACAGCCTCCCCTGGCCTCCGCTCCCTACGCCTGGCTCTGGAACAGACGCACCTGACGGACCCCAGTGTAAGTCCTCCCCTGTCGGCGCCCCTAGACGCTGGAGACCGCAGTCCGCAATCTCCCCCGATCCTCCCCAGGACGCCCGGGCGCGATCTCCGTACGCCCCCACGACGACGTGAGGCTCCCACCTCCGGCCGAGACTTACACCAGAGGTTTCTGGAGCTATTCGGCCCCAGTCCCAAGGGCCACACCCCTGAGTCCAGCCCGGAGGCCACGGGTACCCCAGGCGAGAGGACGCCCCTAAGAGTAGTCCCGTGCCCTCTCGGCACGCCTCCCCTTGGCGGTGCCCCTAGCCCGGCAGGATTGCCGACGGCGTGTTCCTGCCCCTGCCCCCCCACGATGAATACGTGTGATGATGCCCAGAAACTGCGCAAGTGATTTAGGTTAAGTGTGACTTTGCCGAACCTAGTGTAACATCGTGCAGTGACTTAATATAGTGAATATCGGGGCAAGTAAGATCACAGTGAGAGAATAAAGGACAAGTGTGTGAACCAAGATCTGATGAACTAGATTTATGAGTGACGTCCCCTATATACAATTAGTAAGACTGTGCCGCCTGGAAATTCCTCCGTAGTAATACACCCCCACTGCTGTAAACTCTAAAGAAATAATACGAGAAAGTGTTAATGATATTCCCCCACTCACGCTACCCGTAAATCTTGTATGACATTCCCTCGTCCCAGTACCTAGTGTAAGTGTAAACCAGGAATAGAATCAATTACCAAAGTCCCTTTGCTATTGGAAAACGTGTAATTCCCATTGTTAATACTTACTCCTCTCCAGTATTACCATAACTCCGTCCTAGCCGTCACAAGTCACTCCCCCCCTCCTTCCCCCCCTTGTGACACACTCCTCCCCCGCCTCACGCGCGCGCCTATATTCACTGTACCCTGAATACACTAGAGCAAGTATCCTGCGAGATACACATATCCTACATAAGGTTTTATTTCTTGCTATATATTATGTTGTAATATCTGCTGATTTTGTCCTGTGTCTGACTATGGTAATATACGTGTAAAGGTTATTGCCTGAAGTTTTTGTGTCCTGCCTCTCTTTATTGCACTAAGCTCCGGTCTCGAAAGAGGACCCCGCTCCACGTTAGGTGTTTTAGGAACGAGAAGTCGAGCCTATTTACACCTAGCATTACAATTACTATAACTCTGTTCCGACTCGTCACGAGTCCTTCCCCTCCTCCCCCCCCCCCCCGTTGAACTCCCCCTCCCGCGCTCTCACGCGCACTCGTGTTCCCTGTACACCTGTTCACTAGACTTTCTGTATTGGCAACCGTAGTGGTTAAGTCAGTATCCTGCGAGATACTAATATCCTAAGTAAGGTTTTATTTCTGTGTCACTATTCGTGTTGTAATATCTGTATTTTGTCCTGTGTCTGGCTGTGGGAATATACGTGTGAAAGGTTATTGCCTAGAGTTTTTGTGTCCTGCCTCTGTCATTGCACTAAGCTCCGGTCACGAAAGAGGACCCCGCTACACGTTAGGTGTTTTAGGACCGAGGAGTCGGGCCTTTTTCACCTAGCATTACAATGCAGTTTCCTCAAATCACAAAATTTTTCAAATGCGTTTGACAATAATGCTATTGGCGTGTAAGTGGCATTAGAGGAAAACAAAAAAAATCGTAAAACAGGAATCATCTCCATGGAATTAACTTCTACATATTATTTACTATTCAGTAAACATCCAATATATATGGTGTAAGACTATAACATGGTAAATACATGAGGAAATACTTTCATGCACAAATTTTGCAATATTTTAAAATTCATTGTCGGAGCAATGTACGACATGTTTTCCTGGTTGCTCTCCACTCAACACCTGCTCTACATCGCGTCTCCCACAGCCTACGACGTTTGGCGTCCATATTTGATGGAAACCTGGCCCATCCTTTCACCTGTTTCATGAATGGGTGCTGGTCTGCGCTGAAAGTTAAATCTGATTTGCAGTCAGCCACGGCGCAAAGTTCGTCATTTTGCTAACTGTTCTTATTGTCGATGTCACACCGCTAACTGCTAAGTATAGAAACCCACAACTCTCAACACTGACTGAACAAATCACATGGATAATCAATGAAAAACTTACTCCCAATTCTCCGTGAATAGCCTGTCCGGAATATGTACCACAATACTGACAAGCACTACATTCTATGATTCTTGTTATCCTCTGTTCTATCCACCACAGCACTCCGCTACCTAGCAATAGCCGCTAACAACTGCACTTCCAAGGCAGTGTAAGGGAGAAATACCAATTTAAAAAAGTGTCATGTATAGATTATATAGTCAACTAAACAGTTGTGATGATCTCAAACGGAGAAAGAAGTGTATTCTTACAGGGTGTGTGTGCCTTATGTTTCCTAGTCATAGTTGCTAAAAAATGTACTGCTTCAAGCTAGTGTAAGCAAAACTACTGTTTATCAGTGGAGAATATTTATAAAATAAATGCACGACAAAAGGAAGAGTGTGGCACGACCCACCAACTTCTTTTGCTGTATTAGCACTCTGTACCTTCACAACTAAAATGCGTGACTTACAAAGCAGTGCCCCCGAAATGGAAACAGAAGAATACCATAGTACCCCCGACAACGGGGCAAGCAAGTTACAGCCCAGTATGCCCGGGAACGTGCCGACACCCCCACACGGACCCCACGGGGTAGTCGCCACCAGTAGGAACAACCCCCGGCAACAACGGCATATGTCAGCCAGGGCCGTGCGCCCCTATGTCACGCAGCCACCACGCCGTCGCCATCGTAGGAGAAGGACACTACCTTCACGGAGTGGGATTGTTGAACCAGTTAGGGGTGGAGTTGTTCTAGACACTCCAGACGGTGCCCCTCCTCGTGAGACGACCTATTGTCGCTCCCGCCCTCGTGAGTCGGCCTATTGTCGCTCCAAAAGTGTCCCGGTAGAGACGGCCTATTGTCGCTCCCCTCCTCGTGAGACGGCCTATTGTCGCTCCGAAAGTGTCCTCGTAGAGACGGCCTATTGTTGCTCCCCTCCTCGTGAGATGGCCTATTGTTGCTCCGAAAGTGTCCCGGTAGAGACGGCCTATTGTCACTCCCCTCCTCGTGAAACGGCCTATTGTCGCTCCAAAAGTGTCCCGGTAGAGATGGCCAATTGTTGCTCCCCTCCTCGTGAGACGGCCTATTGTCGCTCCGAAAGTGTCCTGGTAGAGACGGCCTATTGTCGCTCCGAAAGTGTCCTGGTAGAGACGGCCTATTGTCGCTCCCCTCCTCGTGAGATGGCCTATTGTTGCTCCAAAAGTGTCCTAGTAGAGACGACCTATTGTTGCTCAACTCCTCGTGAGACGGCCTATTGTCGCTCCAAAAGTGTCCCGGTAGAGACGGCCTATTGTCGCTCCCCTCCTCGTGAGACGCCCTATTGTTGCTCCCCTCCTCGTGAGACGGCCTATTGTCGCTCCGAAGGTGCCCTGGTAGAGACAGCCTATTGTCGCTCCCCTCCTCGTGAGACGGCCTATTGTCGCTTCGAAGGTGCCCCGGTAGAGACGGCCTATTGTTGCTCCCGCCCTCATGAGACGGCCCACTGTCGCTCCGAAGGTGCACGGAAGGAGGCAAGGAGCGAGACATCATCACGGCAGGAGACAAGAGCCCAGGCGTCCCGTACCAGAGTGGCCCAGACAGGCCTCACAGCCTCCCCTGGCCTCCGCTCCCTACGCCTGGCTCTGGAACAGACACACCTGACGGGCCCCACCGTAAGCCAATGCCCCAGCCCTCCCCTATTGGCGCCCCTAGACACTTGAGACCGCAGTCCGTAGTCTCTCCCGATCCTCCCCAGGACACCCGGGCGCGATCTCCATACGCCTCCACGACGACGTAAGGCTCCCACCTCCGGCCGAGACTTACACCAGAGGTTCCTGGAGCTATTCGGCCCCAGTCCCGAGGGCCATACCCCTGAGCCCAGCCCAAAGGCCACGGGTAGCCCAGGACGCGAGAGGACGCCCCTACGAGTTGTCCTGTGCCCTCTTGGCACGCCTCCCCTTGGCGGTGCCCCTAGCCTGGCAGGATTGCCGACGGTGCGTTACCGCCCCTGCCCCCCGTGATGAATACGTGTGATGCTGCCCAGAAACAGTGCAAGTGATTTAGGTTAAGTGTGACTGTGCCTAGAGTAGTATCGTGCAGTGATTTAATATAGTGAATATCGGGGCAAGTAAGATCACAGTGAGAGAATAAAGGACGAGTGTGCGAACCAAGATTTGATGAACTATATTTATGAGTGAGGTCCCTTATATACAATTAGTAAGACTGTGCCGCGTGGAAATTCCTCCGTAGGAATACACCCCTACTGCTGTGAGTTCTAAAGAAGTAATACGAGAAAGTGTTAGTGATATTCCCCCACTCCTGCTACCCGTCAATCCTGTACGACATTCCCTCGTCCCAGTATCTAGTGCAAGTGTAAACCAAGAATAGAATCAATTACCAAAGTCCCTTTGCTATTCGAAAACGTGTAATCCTCATTGTTAATCCTTGCCTCTCTCCAGTATTACCATCACTCCCTCCTAGCCGTCACAAGTCACTCCCTGCACCCCCCTTTTTCTCCCCCCCCTTTGTGAGACTCACTCCCCGCGCCTCACGCGCACGCCTATATTCACTGTACCCTGAATACACTAGGTTTGATTGGTTGGCATTAATATCAGATAAGCAAGTATCCTGTGAGATACACATGTCCTAGATAAGGGTTTTATATTGCTATATATTATGTTGTAATATCTGCTGATTTGTCCTGCGTCTGATTGTGGTAATATACGTGCAAAGGTTATTGCCTAGAGTTTTTGTGTCCTGCCTCTCTTTATTGCACTAAGCTCCGGTCTCGAAAGAGGACCCCACTCCACGTTAGGTGTTTTAGCAACGAGAAGTCGAGCTTATTCACACCTAGCATTACAACAACAATAAACATTTCAGATCAACCAAGTCATCCCATCACCGACGCATCTCGCCAGTCTCGTGTTTGTTTACAATCATACGTGTGGCAGAGCCCAGTACCGAATGGAAATGTCGCATGGCGAATTTAGCCGTATCTTTCATCATTGTTCTTTAAGAAATGGAAATCCTATTACCCTTATTCGAATTACTTTCGTCTTTATACATCCATGGAGGCAATATTTCCACATAAACCCTCTTTAATACATCCCTAGAAATCACCTGATAGACAGGAGTAGAACATATGTTTGAATACTATTTTTCCCCAACCCATCTTCTTTATAAGGCCATGAATACTGTAGAACCCTTAGTTTTGCTGGTGTAAACCTGATGTTCAATGTAACAACACTCAGTTTTAGCTGGCTTTGGGTAGAATTACATGAAATATTGGTAGCTGTAACCCTCACACCCGCAACAGGCGCATCTGGGAGAAGTTCACAGACTCCCACCAGATGTCAGGACCACTCAGTGCACTGGCCCATAGTCATCAGGGTCCTGGGAGCGGACCTGGGGTGGCCTGGGGCTGGGGTCGGCTGTGGGGAGGGTGGTGCCCCGGCTGCGCTGCCATCTTGCCCTACAGAGGCGGCCGTCAGGGAGGGCATGCGGCCACTGTCGCCCTGCAGAGGTGGCTGTCAGGGAAGGCCTGCAGCCACCGTTGCTGGGGAAGGCTCGGTTACTGCAGCAGGCATTGGAGGAGGCTCACTGACTCCAGGGGCTGCAGTCTCGCCGTTGGGAGGAGGCCAGCTGGGGTGAGCTGCGGCCTCTCGTCCTGGAGGAGTCCAACAGCACCTGTGGCTGCAAGGACAGGACACTGGGCCTCGGGGACATCGCACTAGCTCTGGTCTCTGGTGGAGTTCCTGAGAGGGAGCAGAAACCACCCTCTCGAGGAGGGAGGCAGGGAGAGGGGCACCTTGCTCTGCCACTGGAGGGGTGGGCGGGGCAAGAGGCACCTTCCTCTACGGGAGCCTGGGGACGGGCGGAGGGAGAGCGGTCGAGGGCCAACTCTCCTACTTGGCAGGGTGGGGAGGCCCTGCCGGAACTCAAGTCCGGGGTAGATATGGGAAGTCCAGGGGACTTTCCCTCTGTCAGGCAGTCCCATTGGGCACTGCCTGGGCTCCTGCGGGGGACAGGAGGGCAAGAGAGTCGTGGGAGGCTCCTCTGGGCACTACAGACACCTGGCGGTAGGGAGAAGGTGCCTGATGGATACACCCGGCTATTGTCACAGCTCTGATGGAGGCTGCACTCCAGCCGTAGGGTCTGGGACTCCTGTCCCGGAGACAGCATTGGGGGACGGCAACGATTCGTCCTGCGTAGTACCTCTGACAGAGCGTACCCCAGGGCCTGCCTTCCTCCTTGGGAGTGCCAGTGAAGGTTGTCTGGTGGACGTGCTGGCTCGCGAAGGTGGTTGGCAGAGGGTGGCTGACCGACAGTCCTTCCACCCACAGTATACCCGACGGGTGATACTGTGCCGCTGCTTCTTTGGGGGAATAGCAACCCTTGAGGCTCCTCCTGAGTCCCCTGTTAAAATGGAGGCCTATCCAGGGGACGCGGCATCCGAGGGTTTGCTTGGGATCTTGCCACTGCAAGTCCCACCCCGATTCTCGCGAGTGTTCCCTCCGCTGGAGTGTAGTGTACTTTTCCTGTACACTACCGGGTGGTCTGGCTGCGGGGAAGAGGGGTGTCGGGTCGCGAGGGAGGTAAGTCGCTCTTGCCTGGAAGGTATGTCAGGTAAGCCAGCCTTCCTGTCATCTGCTGGTGGGGTAGGTATCACCTCCTTGTACTCTCCTCCTGGGGTGGTGGTGTCTGGTTCACCCTGCTGCGTGGGTATTTCACGAACATAAAAATTACTCTAACACAGTACTGTTCCGTACTGCGCAGTACACCATGAAACAAGCTGTAATACTGTACATCTTTTTTCATTTCTAACTACATACAGTATTTTTCTTTACAGGTATGAAAGTAAATGATACTGTAGGTGAACATAAAAAATTACCGTAACACAGAACTATAAACATTTTTCACGTTTTTTGGTGCCCCGACCGAGTGAGGAGAGCCGATGTGTCCAGAGGCGCTGAATGTTTAAAGTTGCTTTTGTTGGGCACAGTTTACTACCACGTTCGGTTGAAGTGGAGGACGTGGACATAAGGGTCTATCGAGCTCCGGGAGGAAAGGCAAGCTCTTTCTCTGAAGATGAAAGGCTGAATGCCATATTAGATTGGGAGCATGACCGTACTGTCCTATTCCTTGGAGGGTATGACATCCATGAGGTCGTGGAGGTCAATGATGTGGTGGAGAATATTTTAGCAGTGGTGGGAGCCATAGAGGGCTCTAGTAAATCCTCAGTAGCCATAACTCTCCTCGAGCCAAGGAACCTGCCATATGGATCTCCAGTTTGTTATGGAACATATAAATTAATTAGCAGATCTGTAAACAGGAAGTTGCAACGGATCAGGAAGGGGAGGGATTTCATACATTTTAATGGCAAGCCCTTCCAAGCAATGTTGAAAGCTGATGGTATATACTGGAACCGTCATGGTAGGGAAGCGGTTCTGCAGAAATTTATAAATTACGTAGAACGTAAGAAAGGAGAGTTCTATGCTGTACAAGCTATGGGTGGGCCTATGGAGTATTGAGGTAATTAATTCTGAGCTCGGGGAATATGGGTGTTTTGGCAACTGAGTGTAGGGATGAAATAGAACCCTAGAGGTTTAATAACCCTGGGGGATAGGTTGAAATTATAGACCTAATCCTTATACTCCTCAAAATTAAATTAAAAATTAGCTGAGCTGTAATGAATATTTCGAAATTGGGAGGGGGGATTAATGCAACCTTAGAGGTAACCCAGGGGGATAGTTTGCACAAAGAGGACCTAATCCCTACCCTCTTCAAGATTTAAAATAATCAGAGCATTACTAAGTTGGGGTAATTTGTGGTTGGAATTCATAATTAAACTATTCAATTAGAAATCAGTCAACATGTCTGTTTCTTTATTGCAAAGATCTTCTAGTAGTAAGGCAGGATGGGTAACTAGAGCCATAAATGATTGTAACCAGTCGTCGAGCGAAATACCTCTGTCCAAGGAGAAAATAAATAGTCTCCTAAATATCCTGAAAGATCGATGTAATAAGTATGAAGAGAGTTACATAACTTTAGGAGCGGCTATAGTAAAGGCTGGGAATAAGGAACTCTTAATCAGAAACTACGAAGTTTGAAAGCAAATTAGAAGAATACTTAACTGTAGTAAAGACACTAGAGTCAAAATTAGCTGACACTGCCGCGGAAACACAAGTTGTGGCACAGCAGAGTAGAGTTGTGTTACCACAAATTACTCTTCCGGAATCTGATGGGGGAACAGAACTGGAAATCCTTCTGGGACCAGTTCAAATATTTGGTACACGATAGAACAGATATCCCTAAAGTCAGCAAACTTACGTATCTGTTAGGACAGGTCAAAGGAACACCATATCAACTGATAAAAGAATTACCAGTAGAAGAAAATAATTGAGGTGGCCTTGACTATCCTCTGACAAAACTACAAAGACAGGGAGCAAGTTATTCCTCAGTTACTGAAGGCTCTAATAGAATTACCCACGCCTAGACACGATTTTAATTCTAACTTTAGGATTGCACTAAGTTGTAATTTAAAGGCCTTAGGTACACACAGCAAAAAAACTATCGTTACAGGGGGGTCCGATGTGTTTCATACTGAACAACCTGGCTGTCTCGCTAGGGTTGGTAAGCCTGACAGTGGGTGAGTTGCCAAATAGGACGAGGTAGAAATATGCATGGGAGAAGCAATGGATATAGCTTATAATAAATATGCAACAAACACATGCAGGGATACCAATGGAGGAGGCTGTTATCAAAAATCTTTATTCGAGTGTCATTTTATATCGCGCAGAAGGTGTAACGATAGTTTTTTTGTTGTGTGTACTTACGAAGATATTAAGACATCAGATTGGGTGCTTTCAAGAATTGTGTCCTTAAAGCTAACACCGAAAACCAAGGATGCTTTGTATGGTAGGTACCAAAAGGATAATTTCTCCTGCGAAGAGATTGAGGAACGCTTGATGCAACTCTGTAAACATTTGCAAGGAACAGTAAAAACTACTGAGGTCAAACAGAAGACTGAAATACAGAAAAAACTCACTAACCAACTGATTGGGAAAGCTAAGTCAGAGAAGACTAAGTATGTGCCCAAAGAAGAGATAGGTACTACTTTCTTTTAGTTCCTTAAAGGCTGAGGATAAAGTATTAAAGATAAGGAATAGACATGCTGAGGATAATAAGGAAGTAAAACCTTCCATGGTAAAAGACAGGAAAGTTTGTGTATTTTGTGGTGAGCGACATTCTAGTGCATCTTGTCAACAGTATCCTGATTAGGCTTCTAGAGTAGGAAAGCTTCAGGAACTGGGGTGTTGTATAATCTGTAGGAACGCCGAACATACTGCCGCAGACTGTAAGACAAAATTAAATCTTTGTTTTAAATGCGAAAAAGATCATCATAGTGCTTTATGCCCCAGGATGAAGATTGAGGTTCCTAAACCTGCAAGCGTCAATATGACAATTGCAAAAGGGAATGCTCCATTAGTAATGCCAGCTGCAGTTCCAATAGCAGATGTGAAAGTATTGTTTGAGAATAGAAACCTATTAGTATGTACCCTGTTTGATACGGGTGATCAGAAAACCTTCATTTCTGCAGACATTGTGAAGAAATTAAAGTTACCAGTTATCAGCAAGGTAAATCTAGCCATTACAGGATTCTTAACAACTAAGAAAGCTCAGTCTTTTGATTTAGTTAGACCTGTAATACAATTAGGCAGATATAAATGCCGTATAACAGCAGCTGTGCTTGATAATATGGAGACAAGTATATACATAAAGGGATTGAAGGAAACCTCTGATCATCTACAAAGCTCAGGGATAAAGTTGGCTAAACGGAATGTGGAATCAGATACGGTGGGTCCCATAAAAATGATAATTGGTTCTGATTAATGTGGAAGATTCCTGCATAGGACTTTCAAAAGGAATAAGGTGCAGTTGTTCAAAAGTCCAGGAGGTACCCTTATGGGTCAGTTGCCTTTTCCAAAACAAGTTAAATAAGGAGAGGCCAAACTGGTAGACTCAGTCTTAGTTACCCCCACACAGTCATTGATGGTAGCTAGATTAGGTGCAGAATTAGAACCTACTAAGATAAATGACTTGTTGGATGAAAATATTGAACCTGTACATAAACTGTGGGACCTAGACAGTGTAGGAATACACTCTGAGGAACCAACCCTTGAAGATAAAATAACCTTGGATTTGTATAATCAGTCTGTGGAATTTAAGGATGGACAGTATTGGGTAGGATTACCATGGAAACTAAACCATTCGGAGCTACCAACAAATTACCAAGCAGCTAAAGCTCAGTTAAATTCTCTTCTAAGAAAGTTGAGAGATAAACCAGAACATCTGACCATATATGATAATATTATAAAGGATCAATTGAAGAATAAATTTATAGAAGAGGTAGAATTCCCTGTTAACCACAAAGAAGGACACTACTTACCACATCATGCTGTAAGCATGGATTCAGTAACTACTCCCATAAGGATAATATTCAACTGTAGTAGTAAAGCGTCCAAGGGATCAGCTAGCTTGAACGATTGCCAATACTCTGTACCTACACTAACTGAGAAGTTGGGGAATGTGTTACTAAGATTTAGAGAGAAACCTTACGCTTACACGCAGACATTAGTAAGGCTTTTCTCAGAATAGGACTGAGAGAGGAGGATAGGAAATTTACAAAATTCCTCTGGCCTCATGATCCTCAAAATGAGGATAGTCCATTGAAAACTTACTGTTTCCGATCGGTGCTCTTTGGCTCTTGTGCTAGTCCTTTCCTACTATGCAACACTTTAAAGCATCATTTTGAAAATGCCAAATGCTCAGAAATAGGGCAGGCTTTTTATATGGATAGTTTGAAAGGTGTTGCTGAAACAGAGTCGGAAGCTTTGAAGGCTTATGAAGTAGCCAATTCCGAATGTGGGAAGGCAAATTTGCCGTTGCAGGGCTGGAATACAAATTCACCGCTTTTGAGGAATAAAATACAAGAGGACTATCTAGATTTTGACATTCCCAAATTCAAAATGTGTTGGGTCTTAACTGGGATACAACAGCTGATGTAATAAGTTTGAAACCAATTAAGTTCTCTGATGTCACACTCACCAAGAGGTCCTTGTTAAGTCAGGTTTCCAAGCTATTTGACCCATTAGGGTTGGTCAGTCCTATAGTTATTAGGGGCAAATGTTTAGTACAGGAGGCTTGGCGAGAAAAGTTAGACTGGGACACTGAATTAGGTGAGACATATGTGGAACAATGGGAACAGATTAGAAACGAGTTTGAGACCACATCAAGCATATGTATTCCCAGGGAAATAAACAGTAACGAGAAGTCGCACTTACATATATTTTGTAATGCTTCTCAAAGGGCCTATGGAGCAGTAGCTTATTGCGCAACATGAGAAGATAGTAAGATTATTATGTCCAAAGCCAGAGTTGCGCCAATTAAAAGAAGAACCCTACCTCAAATGGAATTAGCTTCCATAAAAGTAGGAACTAAATTGGCCAGGTATATAACCACTACTCTTGATACTCAGTTTGAGGATATTTACATATGGGCTGACAGTGAGATTTGTCTGGATAGGGAAGGAAGACAGTAAAATTCCTTTCGTCCGTAATAGAGTGAAGACTATTAAAGAGCTGTCTTCCAAATTTAATATCATGCATGTGTCCTCCAAACCTAATCCAGCTGATCAGCTCTCGAGAGGTTCGACCGTAATGAGACTGATCAAAGATAATTTGTGGTTTAAAGGTCCTAAATGGTTACTCACTAAGGACTGGCCTGAGCAGAAACAGTACAGTATTTCTGAGGTTAGTGTAGTGAACTTGGATCCTGTAGTACCTGGGCCAGAAGTAACTGACATCAGCCGATTCTTGTCAATAAGACAACTTCTAAATACTACTAAATTGATTGTTGAATTTTTGAATAAGAAGGTGGGGTTTCAGAGATTAGATCCCCTAGAATACTGGCTGAAAAGAGTACAAAGAAATTCTTACGGGGAAATATATAAACTTTTAGGCCAAGACACTGGGAAAGGGAATAAGCTGATGAAAAATTTAGGCTTGTTCTTAGACAGAAAAGGTCTGATAAGATGTCGAGGCCGATTGGTAAAGGCTGACTTGGCCATCCAAACCAAACACCCCATTTTATTACCCAAGAGCGGATGCTTTGTACAACTTATTATAAAAGAAGCCCATGATTCCACTCTCCATGGAGGTGTACCGCAGACCTTAGCCCAAATTCGGGAAAGGTACTGGATTCCTAACGGTTGGCAGGTTATTAAAAAATATCTCAAACTGCATCATTTGTAGGAGGTATGAGCAGCGACCTTATATCTACCCAGGACCACCAGCCCTACCGAAGGATAGGGTGAATATAAGTCGGCCCTTCCATATAACAGGAGTGGACTACACAGGGGCTATAACTGTTACGGGTGAGGAAACTCCCCTTAAAGTTTACATTTGTTTATTTACTTGTGCTTACTCAAGGGCAGTCCATCTAGAATTAGCGGAAGATCTAAGCTCAGAGACATTCCTCAATGTCTTTCGCAGATTTGCCGCTAGAAGGTTTTGTCCTGGCAAGTTAATAAGCGACAGCGGAACTAATTTAGTTGGAGCAGCACCTTTACTGTTGAACATAATGAACGACCCAAAGGTTAAGTCGGCGCTGGAAATCCGAAATTGTATTTGGAAGTTCACAGCTCCAAGAGCTCCATGGCAAAATGGATTTACCGAGAGAATGATTGGTATTGTCAAGAACTGCCTGAGGAAAACATTACATAGAACTAAGATCACGAGAGAAGAGTTAAGAACAGTAATAACTGAAATTGCAACCAGGATTAATAATAGACCCCTGACTTATCAAGATGACACTAGTGTCTCGCTAGAGGCCTTAACACCGGCTCATATGTTATATGGCAGGAAGTTCCATCCGATGCCTTGTGTGGATATCCAGGAAGAAGTTGCTGATCCTAACACAGAAAATAATGATTTAGGACAACATCTTCGGGAGGGATATCAACGTCTGAAAAAGGTGTTGGATACTTGGAACAGACATTGGAGCAAAGTCTTCGTGTAAAGCAGATGTGGAATTAAGAAATTACATAGTTAAAGGGAATATTTAGTTTAACTTTAGTTAAATTAAAACTAAGATTAATTTGTTAGATTCTCCCTGTACATATCATGATGTAATCTAACTGTATTTAGTACTGTAATTAATTAATAGTTGGCAACTCACAATTCTGTGAGGAGGTGGGGCTTGCCACCATGCCACATTCACTCACTCTGTTCCTAGACATAGTTAAGCTAGCACGTTGTATGTAAACACCAACAGGACGCTTGATAGCTCAAGCAACTTACACTAAGCAGCCCATCGTCATCGGTTGTCCGACATTCCCTCTTCACTAGCTAAATAACCTTTACGAATTGGCCAATTCAAGGGGGGATTTGCTAAGAAAAAGAAGAGAAATCATTGCTGTAGGTGAGTTAAAGTAGTTACGATTCACCTAACCCTATGAGACGAGTAACGACCTACGAGTTGTTTATTAGGAAATACAAGAAATTTCTTACATAGCGGTGCCCGGGCAGGGATACCGACTTGTATACATTAAATATTTTCCACATTTTGGTGCCCAGAAAGAGGGCCCCGATTTGTTTACCAGAACTATAAAAAATTTTCACACACACACACACACACACACACACACACACACATATATATATATATATATATATATATATATATATATATATATATATATATATAGAATAGAATAGAATATCTGTTTTTGAGTGAACAAAATATAAACATATCGTTACGAATATCTCCTTGGGAAACGTCTCATGTCAAAGTCGAGAGGGAATGAAAGTATTAAAACCTCTGTCCGAACCCAGCAAACGTCCATAACTTTCCTGACAACACTAACTCTACAGATATCTACTTAATTTTTTAAACAAAATGCTAGCATCATATTGTCATCTATAGTTACCGTCCAAGCCACACAGCAGACTTACATGTGATTCCCAACCTATCATCAAACCCACCTCTGCCCCCAGACCCCCCTCCCCCTCCATCACACTCACAGTTATCAGACACACAGGTCTGGCTGCTGCTTCACATTTACACATCTCACACCAATGCTCCGAGACGTGGGTAATGCGGAACTTTCCCTGACTGTACCACTTTTACAAGTGACTGTATTGTACATCGCAGCCTACGAAAGCCATTTTGTGGCAGAGAGAAGAAACCACTTTTCCCTAGATGCTCAACGAGCCTCACGCTTACCATCTTCTAAAACAGTTTGCACACACAAGACGTCAAACCAACTGGGCGATAATTGGAGATATTAGAATGCTTCTTACCTGGCTTATGAAATGAGACTATATCCATCATCCAGTTAGTGGGGAGTACACCTTCGTCCCATATCCTGATATAAAGATCTAATAAAAACTATTGAGTAGCTTATTGGATGGGTGAACCGTGAATCATTAGCATAAGGAATGTCACCAGGTCCAGGAGCAGTCACTGCGTTCCTGGAAAGCAGAACGCAGTTCATAAAGAATAAAGAAAGCATTTCTAGATAAAAAGTTAATACCTAACCTCTCCTGTTGATGCCCCCCCGTGGGCAGCCACCTTGTCGTGGTGGGAGGGCTTGCATGCCCCTGTGATCCCACAAGCCTGCACGTGGATGTAACGATATCTGGCAGGGTCTCCCATGCGGGTAGGGTTGTGGGTGAGGGGTCTGACTAAGCGCTGCCCGAAACGTAGGTTACCCGTATGGGTCATAGGTACCGCCCTCCAGAGGGATCGCCTCGGTGTTGTCCTTAGTTGGTTGGTTGGGTGTCTGGGCTGGGGGGTGTTGGGGAAAGGGGTCTTTGCGCTGGTGGGAGCAAACTTTCGTAGCACAGGGTGTCCTTTTTGGGACACCCTCTGGGGACGAGGTACCCAGCTCCCATCAGACCGCTCTCGGTCCCCTCACTCCCTGGTAGGCGGTTTCCCCCTTGGCTCCTGGTGCCAATTCATATTTACCAGTGTATATATTTTTACATTAAACAATTCCTTATCCACTCGTGTGGTCGGTGACCAGCCGCACGAGTCGGCATCAAGTGGTCACTCTCTGGCCGATGACCCTGTACCCTCCGGGTCGTCTGCCGAAACTGCATATTCAGATGTTCCCTGTATCGAGTTTTTACCTGGTGTCTTTGTGAAACACTTCTACACAAAATATATAGTCCTCAAAACGGATGATGGTACTTGCTTCCGGAACCTGAACTGTTTTCAGATTCACAGTGGTCTAGTTACAACATAATGGATTTACCCCCAAGGTCTCTTTGCAGGACGATGGTTCTCTATTGTTAGAAGCCAGGAATGAAGAGGAGAGTTCATGCATCCAGTCTCTAACTGTGGTCGCCGGTTATCCTGTATCTGCCTCTCGTCATTTGGTCCTAAACCAGTCCTGAGGGGTTGTGTATTCTCGTGAATTGATCTCATATTCTGATTCTTCCCTCTTAGGGGGGCTGGCTCCTCAGGGTGTTGTAGGAGTACAGAGAATTATGAAGAAAGTTGATGGGGTTTTAACCCCCACGCCCACTCTTATCTTGACATTTGACCGTCTTACCTTGCCGGAGGTTATCACTGCTGCGTGGTGGAAGCTAAATGTTAAACCTTATGTTCCCCGACCTAGAAGATGCTATTACTGTCAAAGATTTGGTCATGTCCGCCGTTCTTGCAGGCGGGAAGCGTCTGGCCTTCCTGAGGTCTGTGGAAATTGTGGTAGAATTTCTCATGGTATGGATGATTGTTCTCAACCCCCTAAATGTCTGAACTGTGGAGGAGCACATGCAGCCTCCCCAAGGGATTGCGAAGTATACAAGTATGATTATGAGATTATTTCCATCCGAACGAAAGAGAAAATTTCCTTTTCTGAGGCAAAGGCCAGGGTTAGGGAGCAGTTCATTCGCCCTGGGGTTACCTTTGCTGCTGCGTTGTCTCACCCTAAGGCTACTCGGCAGGTGCCCCTGCCATCACACAATGCCCCATCAAATTCTTGGGGTTCTACTTCCTGGCCTTCTCGGCCGGGGGGTTCCATCGAGGGAGTGCAGCCTAGAAGCAGCTGTGCTTCTTCCGGGGAGGTGCCCCCTATCTCTGGGGATGTCCCCTCTGTGGTGGTGCTTCCAGCATCTGGGAGTGCCTCCCCCATCCCAGTTCCTCCAGTTCCTCCTGTGACAAACACCCGTGTCGATGCCACATCTTGCTTTGACACATCCAAAACGCCCGATGTCCTTCCTGTGCAAGGTAAGCGTCACCGTGGCTCCTCAGAGTGCTCAGAGAGTGAAGCACTGCTACCAAAGATCTCTGCAGTGGAACCCACTACTCCTCCTCGGGATGCTCAGGGGTCAGGGCAAGTGCAGGCTGGGGATGGCGTCTCGCTGATGACCCAGCCACCGCCAGATAGTGGTGGTCCTCAGGTAGTTGATGCACCTGCTCAGCTGCATGAGGCCTTGCCCTCTCAGGATTCCAGTACTGTGGGATGCGCTACTGATTGTGCTCCTTCTCGTGGTGGCACTGCCTGCTCTATTCTGGCTAGGGCAGTTTGTGGTCCACCTGCCAAACCATCTCTTGCCCCACCAAAGAAGAAACCATCGTCGGCCCTCTTCTTCGTCCTCCAGGTTATCTTCAGCTGGGCGGCACACTGTACACCATAACGGTGCCAGGCAGTTCCTTTCTAAGGGCAGTTCTAAGCAGCAATCTAAATCTGGTTGCTTGCCGGGGGCAAGGTTGTCTCGCCCCTCAACCTGATTCTTCCTTCGCTGTGGGTACTATGGCATTCTCAGCCAGTATATTACAATGGAATTGTCGAGGGCTGCATGGTAATTGGGAGGAGCTGCGGACCCTCCTGGCTTATTCCCCTTTGTGTGTGTCTCCAGGAAACTCTTGTAGGGCTTGCCACTCCTCATGCACCACCTGGGTATGATGCTTTTTACTCAGCTGCAACCCAGGATTTGGTGAGGGCTAATGTCCCTCATCAACAGGTTCACCTTCAGTCTGATATCCAGTGTGTTGCTGTGCGGTTGTATGCCCTCCGCTGGTATACTGTCTGTTGCATTTATTTACCACCCAGCGCAGTAATTAGTAAAGCAACCTTGAAGACCTCCTCAGACAATTATCTAAGCCCTTTCTCCTCCTGGGGGACTTTAACGGTCGCCACCCTTTGTGGGGTGACTGTCTAATTAACCAACGTGGGCATTTAATGGCATCCTTATTGGAGGGCGAGGATCTCTCCATGCTGAATATTGGCGAGTTTATGCATTTTCATCCTCAGACGAATACATTTACCGCAATTGACCTCTGTCTGTTCTCCTGACTGCCTCCTGGATTTTACCTGGGAGGTTCTGAGGGATCTGCATGGGAGTGATCACTTTCCTATCCTCCTTACTGCAGCAATATCTAGTCCTGGTTCCCGTCTCCCGAGGTGGAGGGTAGATAAGGCGGACTGGTCTCTTTTTCCTTCCTTGACTTCTAATGGTGTTTCCATAGAAGACTTTCCACATATAGATGAAGCAGTTTCGTTCTTTACGTCTATTATCCATTCTGCTGCCCTCCACGCTGTTCCAAGAACCTCTGGCACATATAACTATCGTCCTGTCCCATGGTGGAATGAGGATTGTAGTATTGCTGTACGTGCCAAAAAGACAGCATTTTCACATTATCGTCGATACAAAACAGAGCATTATCTTGTCGAATTTGGGAGGGCACGTGCTAGGGCACGCCGGGTCCTCAAACAAGCCCGACGAGACTCTTGGATGGCTTATGTGTCTTCCATAAACTCTAAGGCACCAGTGTCTCAGGTGTGGAAGAGGGTACCGTACAAAAGATTTCAGGAAAATTCCAGCAAGGCAGGTCTCCTGTGCTGCTGTCAAATGGTGAGCCTGTTGGTGACCCTGCGGCTGTGGCCGATATTTTTGCTTCTGCCTTTGCAGCGATCAGCCGTAGAGATGCTAGCACTCCAGTTTTTGCCAGACACAGGGACATAGAAGAGGATAGGATATTGAACTTTCAGTCTGGGATTGGGGAGTCTTACAACCTCCCTTTCTCTTCCCATGAACTCCAATCTGCTCTTTCCCTTTGTCATGATACCTCACCAGGGTCAGATGATATTCCCTATGCAATGCTTCGGCACCTGGGTGATGATGCACTGTCTTTTCTCCTCAGGCTTTTTAATAGAATCTGGAGAGACTCTTCTCTTCCTACCTCTTGGTGCGATGCTGTTGTCCTGCCATTCCAGAAGCCAGGGAAGACAGGATCCAGTCCTCTAGAATATCGACCAATTGCCCTTACATCATGCTTGTGTAAACTGTTTGAAAAGACGGTCAATTCACGCTTAATGTATTTCCTCGAAAGGAATGACCGTCTCTCTCGATGTCAGTCTGGTTTTCGCAAATATCGTTCGACGACAGATGCACTTGTCCGCCTAGAAGCTGCAGCATGTGATGCTTTTGCCAGGAAGCAGCATCTGGTGTGCGTCTTCTTTGACTTAGAAAAGGCATATGATACTACATGGCAGTTTGGTATCATCAAGCAGCTTCACTCTTTAGGTTTACGTGGTAGGCTGCCCCTATTTATATTAGCCTTTCTGTGTGACCATTCATTCGGGGTTCGAATTGGTGATACTCTGTCTCCTTCGTACCCTCAGGAAGAAGGCATGCCTCAAGGAAGTGTCCTTAGCACGACCCTTTTTGCTATAGCATTAGATGGTATTCTGTCCTCTATTCCAGAGGGGGTGTCTGCCTCACTGTATGTCGATGATTTAGCTATATGGTATGCTGCCTCCCGGATGCCCGTGGCTGAACGTCGCATGCAGTTTACCTTAGGCCACGTATCTCATTGGGCCACAATGCATGGTTTCCATTTCTCCCCAACAAAAACAGTGGCCTTACATTTCTCCCGCTTGAGAGGTGTCCACCCTGACCCCTATCTCAGGTTACATGGCCACAGGGTCCGATGTGTGGATGAAGCAAGGTTTCTCGGTCTTGTTTTCGACAGACGACTGACGTGGGTTCCCCACATCCGTGCATTACGTTTATCCTGCCACCGTGCCCTGTCTCTCCTACTGACTCTATCTCACCTGTCTTGGGGCTCTGATAGAGCCACCCTGCTCTACCTTTACCATGCCTTGGTATGGAGCAAATTGGACTATGGGTGTGAGGTATACTCTTCTGCTACTGAGGTACTGTTGCAGCCTCTCAGTTCAATCCATCATGCTGGGATCCGTATGTCAACTGGAGCTTTCCGGTCTTCCCCAACTCCTAGTCTATTAGTAGACGCGAATGAACCGCCACTAGATCTCCGTCGCCAGTCCTTACTGGTGCAGTGTTGGCACCGCCTTCACCGTCTACCTTCCTCACCAAGTTGTATGGCTGTCTCCGAGGTCGCTCTTTTCCCCTTTTATAACACCCATCCTCGCTATCCACAACCGTTTCGGTACAGAGTGAGGGCTGCCATGGAGAAGTTAGGTGTTCAGCTTTTTCCTGTTTGCTCTGTGCGTGTTCCCCGAGTGGCTCCCTGGCTCCTTCCAGAAGTACGGCCATGTGATTACTTCTCTGAGGAAGGCCTCTCTTTCCACACAGGTAGCTCTGTCTTATTTTTTAGAACACGCCTCTGCCCACAGTGCCTCGATCTCTGTAGCCTATATACTGATGGTTCCAAGTCCTGCGTTGGGATAGGCTTTGGTGTAGTTTTCCATGATTTTAGCCGTGGTGGGAGTCTTCCTCCTTCCGCTCTGTTTTTACTGCTGAACTTATAGCTACTTTAGTTGCAGTTGAGTTGATTTTTAGTTTCCCCCCTGCTTCTTTCACCATTTTTAGTGACTCAGCCAGTGCCTTGCAAGCTTTGTCTTGTGGCTTCTCATCACACCCTCTAGTCCTGTCTATCTTGGAGTGGCTCTTCTTATTACACAGACGTGGATTTTCTGTACAGATGTGTTGGGTCCCTGCTCATGTAGGGGTCGTAGGCAATGAGCGTGCTGACTCTGTGGTGAGAGCCGCTGCCTGTCGCCCTTCCTCTCCCCATTACCGTGTCCCATCCGAAGATTTATGCACAAGCACTATAGAAGCTGTCCGTCTCTGTTGGCAGAGAAGGTGGGATGCAGTAGGGGCGAACAAACTCCGCAGTATTCGTCAGAACCCGGGCGATGGAGGGTATGTGGGACTATCCCGACAGTGGGAAACAGCTTTGGCCCGTCTCCGGATTGGCCACACTAGGCTGACTCTTGGTTTTTAAATGGAGAAGGCGCCCTCTCCCTATTGTGATGACTGTCTGGTTCCTTTGATTGTGCAGCAGCATCTTTTGGAATGCCCAAATCTTGAGGACCTTCGTCGGCAGTACCTTTCCGGGTGCCGAGCCGACAACGGACCTTATCTTCTCTCTTCGGTACTTTGGGAAGAGGCTTGTGCTATGGGAGGAGGCACCTTCTCCTTTGTTTTAAGTTCCGGCCTTCTCCACAAACTGTAGGACTTTACCATATTTTAGTTTGTGTTTTATACTGTTTTCGTTTAACCTCAATCTTTCCACCACGTTTTAGTTTTGGTAAATTGTCGCTTTGTTTTATGCATCATTTTATTTATTTATTTATTCATTTATTTTTTGACTTCCTTTTAATGTTTGTGTTCGGCGGCATATGACCTCTGCTGTTGCGCCGCCATGTCACAGTTTCATTTATTCATTCATTCATTCTCCTGTTGATGGCGAAAACAACCAAGTGGCTTGGCGGGATCTGGTTTAGAAACATTATAAAAGTGCTCTGCCAGGGCTGATGCTACCTCAGAGACGTTGGATTCAGAAGGCCTCTGAATTCTAAGTACCCGTGGAGGAGAAGTTGAATATTTGCCCGTTATTTTCCTCACCTTCTTCCTGACCAGTGGTAAAGGAGTGGGTGACATACGAGACAGGTTCTCCACGAGGTGCGACGTGAGTTTTTCAGGACCCACCAGTTAGACTGGGTTAATTTATATGAAACTGAATGTATAAAAAGACATCTTTATTTGGCCTGTATCTCCTACTGATGTCTATTTGACTGACATGTGCATCTGAGATGTACTCGTAAGGGAAAAGTAGGGCGTGTTTGATTCGCGGCTGCTGATTGATCGCCAATGATGTCAGTGAAGTAAATGCAGGCATGTACTGTAATGCAACATGCGGACGTGGGTGTACACCGTGGGTGAATATTGCAGTGCAACATGCGGACGTAGGTGTACACCGTGGGTGGATGTAGTGCAACATGCGGACGTGAGTGTACACCGTGGGTGGATAATGTATTTCAAACGTCATTCATCGTTTTATAAAACTAATCAGCTTTAATTTTCTTTGATAACAGTAAACTTTTTAAGCTAATTTCGAACGCATTAGCCTTGGAAATTATTCCTTATTTAAAGTGGCTCCTTATATTGCAGACAATTAAAGAAATATAAAAACATGTTTTAAAGTAAGATTTGTAGATTTATATCATCGGCGGCCAATCAGAAGCCGCAAACCAAACACATCCTATTCGTCCCATACATCTCAGCTGCACAGATCAATGAAGTAGGGTATAGCTGCTTTGTAGAATCCCCCAGCTAAAACACACTTCTCATTCCACCAAGGCACAGGTCTCCTGCAAAACTTTCCAGATGTTCGAGGAATAGAGGAAAGACCAGCCTGATATACAGTAGATGTAAAATACTGTTCTGCATCATCAACACTCTGAAAGTCAGGAACATTTATTGTCAAGACCACAGTGTTCCATAAACTCTGCCCAGCCAGCCTTACCCAAACACCAGCGAGGGACACGCTTCACCGGCACAGAACTGCATGTCTTAATCACAATAGGATGATGATCACTACCGTCCAAGTCAGCCAGAGTCTCACAAGAAAAGTTCAATGAACAATCAGAGGATACCAACGTAAGATCAATACCAGACTGGGTACCATTTTGTACATGAAAATGCGTCGGGTCGTCAATAATAAGAAGAACCAGGTCTAAATCGGTAGAGAGGCGGCCTGCAGTCCTAACGGACCCAGGATCGAATCCCGAGTGGGGCAGGGAACAGTTTAAGGATTTGAATTTCCTAAAAGCAGTCTTTCCTGATCTACCAGATGACCCGCCGACATGTAAAAATACCCCCGCTAATACCAGTACACCAGTCCTGTATGAGACAGCCCTAGCATATATTCAATATGGATGGTGGGTGTTAGCGCCGAAGTGGTGACATGTGGAGGTGTAGGAGGACTACTGGGCCTTGGGATAGGTCATTGCCCCCAAGTAATAGGCCCTGAAGCCTTTGCCCAGAGTCGGACACGTAAAAAAAAAAATAAATATAATAAAATGCTAGGAGATGACCCTGGGAGTTACACAGAGTATCACCCCACAAAGCATGACGTGTTTGAGTTGATCTTGTCCTATTGCTTGGCCTTCGACATTTAGCTGTGACCTTGAACTTTAATCCATTAGCTCCCAGAGTTCCTGTGCGAGGGATTTTGCAGGAAGGGTGCTAGGCGTACCGCCCTCCGCCTGTCGGCTCATAGTCGCGAAGCTCATAAGTCCCTACCCAGGGGTTCCTTGCTTTACTAGACTTTGAAAATGCCCAGTTCCGTCCTATTTTGAGGACACTGGGTGCAAATGGGTTAATTACTGACTTCGAAATGGAATCCCTATATCTCTGTTTTATTCCATAACATTCCACAAAGTTTTGGTTAACGCAGATATATACTCTGAAACATGATCTTGCAATGTGACCTTGATCTCTTAACTAAGGGCTTCAGAAACGAAAAGTCAACCCCTTGACTGGTCCTCAACCATTCCACTAAGTTTGGTCCAAATTAGATACAAACTGTGGTAATTATATTCTTTGCACGGAGACATATGGGTCGAAATTTGACCTGTGACCATGACATTTGTTTGTTCTCAGATCGAATCGCTTCCTTCTTGTCGTACGCTTAGTCATTCCACAAGTTCGGATTTAATAGGATAATTTTTTTTTTAGGCCAGTGGTTTCTAACCTGTGGGGCGCGCCCCCCTAGGGGGGCACGAAGGGCTGCCTGGGGGCGCGCGAAGGCTTGATAAAGAGGGTAATTATATCTGAAAACTATGAATTATGATGGAATTCAGTAATTTTTAAATATGGAGAAAATATTTTAGATATGAATAAGAAATCTAGTTATCTAAATGTATAAACAATTTCAAAGATTAAGAATCTATGATATTTATTGACATGTGCCAACTATGCCAGTAAAATACAGTATTTGAGGAAGGGGGGCGCAGGGAACGTGTCATTCAGTGAGGGGGGGAAAGGCGAGAATTAGAAAAGGTTGGAAACCACTGGTTTAGGCTGACCTTTGCGCTTGGGTCTTGCCCTTTCACATTATAGTTTTCAGTAAACAATGTTAACACCTAGGCTGACCCTAAACCTTTAAGCTAAGTTTGGTTAAAATCAGACAAATTTTATTTTGTTCACAGGAGAAAGACAATCACACAGATAAACACGTCACTCCGAATAAAACATAGCAGCCACTCTCAAATCCCCAGAGCAGGTGTAATAAGTTAATGTAGCACTACAGCACAAGCTGACTAAAAAAGTCTCGTGTAAAATCATAGTGTAATAAAAGATGAGCCTGTGGGAATGAGTATCGAAAACTGTTTATGTTAGGGAAGGTGTTGTGAGACGAGAGGAAGTGTTGGTAGTAAGTGTGTGTGCAAGGGTGTGGCAGCGTGAACAGAGAGATTGTGTGTGAAGGAGGGAGAGGGTAAAGAGGAAAAGTGCTATGCGAGGGAAGGACAGCTTGTGGAGAAATAGTGTGAGAGAAATTAACTAAAATTAGGAGGGGAGCATGATGTGTAGCAGTATAATGTGTGTGAAAGAAGAATGGGGTAAGGAACGATGCACGTTTGAGGAGGTGTGTGTATGAGAGAGAGAGAGAGAGAGAGAGAGAGAGAGAGAGAGAGAGTACGTGGATGTTGGGTGGATTACGGAGTGTGCGCGTCTAGTGGAAGGAGAGTAAGAGGTAGGAGAAGGGAAGGGGAGTGTGTGTTAGAGTGAAGGAAAGGAGGCTTCTTCAGTATGAGCACTGAATTTCTCGTTATTTCATTTTTCATATTAACATTATACGTCCATGAAGCCAGTATTCATATAGACATAAATATTTTCTTGCACGATCATCTTTCAGGCGAACCTCAAAAGGAAACGGAGTATCGTTTGAACCCTTCGAACTCCGTCTGCTTCCATGCTTAATATTGACTGTTTTTATAACTAATTCTACAAAACATGGCATTTTTACCTGGGACGAAGCAGACAGGTCTATAAGTGGTACTGTATATAATTTTTTCTTTCCTTCAAGGAAACTTCAAATATCTTCCCTTGGAAAGCTCTGGGCGATTATCGTATGGAATAAAAAGTTGCTGAGCTTGATATTTTCAGTTGATTTTAGCATGTCAGCTGTTGCGTCAGCTGACGCATCAGTAGACCATTAGGCGATTTTAAATCTTGGCTATAAAGAGGCCTTTTAGCGACTTTAGGTAATACAATGTTGCTCAGCTTGAAATTTTGAGTTGGTCTGACAAGCTAGCTGTTACATCTGCTGATTTTTTTTAAACAATAGAATCAGAAGTCTTATTAATAAGCTAGTAGGTTATACTATGACTTCTGACATTAGCTCCTACAGCGCACTCATGTTTCATCTAGCCTGAACCATGTCTGACACACTTACCCAAATGAATAGCCTACTACTGTGGATTCCAGAGGCAGTGGAACAGCGTTTTTCGGCAATAACTTTTTATTACCAGGGTATGTTTCAGACCCCGACCTAACTGGCGTCACTATGGTTTAATACCAAATGTGGAGACTTAAGGCACGTATAAGAGGAAAGTAAGCATGCGAGGTGACTGTTTTACCCATTGCTGGAGCGAGGCTAGCGGAGAAATGCCCCGCCTCCTCACTCATATCGTGACGTTACGTTGACGTTGTCCATAAAGACACCGTCCCCTAATCATCGTATGGGTGAAATATTGGAAAGGGTGGGTGTCTGCTTTGGTAGACGGAAAATGTTGCCTATATCTGAAAAATAAGCCTGGTATTTTCGTATAGGCCTATCAGTAAGTTATCCATTTTAATTCAGGGATATGAATTATTGTGATGCTATCATCATGTGTGGAAATACCATCCACCTGAGGTGTATAACTCCCTATATCCCCTGATTGAAGTACACTTCCAACATTACAAACGTGTAAGTGACGAAACGTGTCATAGTAACATGATAGCCTTACTCTGCACACATGGCATGTTGCCTGTTATCGTCACAGTGGAAAATATAGTTCAGCGGAGAGTAAGGAGACACCTGTTTAATAAGGTTACATGAATATGAATTGTCAAGAAAAATCAGTAATAATGTAACTACAAAGCACTTACATGAAGCCTACGGCCATTGATACAATGATACATTGTATATGCTTGTAATAAGGAGGTATGCATTGCAGTAGCCGGAGACCGAATGTGGATATATTATGATAGGTGTACAAATGAACTAAACAATATAGCACACTAACTTTTATTCAATGTCACTTTCCAGGAATAGGTCGTCATCCCCGTCATCGTCATCGCTGACGATGTCGATGACGACGGGGTCCACGGGTTCGTGTTTACGTGGAGGTGCCTACATAACGTCATAACTAAACGTCACGCTAGCCTCGCTTGAGCGATGGCTCATTCTGTCGCCTCGCATGCTTATTTTACTCATATAAATGCCTTAAGTCTCCACAGTTGGTAATAATCCATACTGACGCCAGTTAGATTGGGGTCTGAACATACCCCGGTAAAATATCATCGTAATCTAACGCTTTGATAACAAGTTATTGCCGAAAACCAGTGTTTCACTGCCTCTAAAATCCTTCTTAAGCTTTATTCATCTAAGTTTTAAATGTTACGAGTACTGCAGCTATAATTCATATGGATGTGGACATGTGGTATGCATACACATACTTTATAAACCAACCACTTCAACCTATATGAACAGGAACTCTAAACCACTATGATATGATCATAATAAGATGGTTTGCCAGCCCACTCATACCCCTGTAGCTACGATGCAAACAAACACATTGTGCCACATCTACAAATACGCGCCAGTCACTGTGCTCGTTATCAGTGCTGGAAATTGTGCATAAGACTCAGGAAGTGGCAATGGGTACTGAAATTAATGTCTGTATTACATGGTAAAGGACTGAAGAGATCGGAAAAGAGGGTGTGACATAGTATCTTCCACTGCCCAAGTGCCTCTTCAGCGCTAACTAGGCCCACAGGGAACCCTGCCTTCTCTCTCTTATGCACGCGCCACCCAGCCTGCACCCCACTTGCAGCCTGACTCAGCTCAAATAATGACATGCATATTTGACTCGAGCGTAGCCCCGGGTCTCGTGTGTGATTTGAGAATTTTGCCCTCATTTTCACATGCGTCATGGGCTACCTTAGAGAGTGGTAAGTCGAGAAAAGAAAGAGAGGGAGGCAGATGTTGTCGATGCTTTAACATGCATTCTCTTGAGTTCTGTTTCATTAGGTTATTTAATCATGGTTTCATTCAAAGGCAGTGCCACAGGCACAGTGTTGAGGTACGGTAGGTTCTCTATTGGCCACCCATTTCTCATGACTATGGCGTCAATAAATTCTTGTTTGTCGAAGTGGAAGCCTTTTGCCTTGAGAGGCAGGGTTGTCAGTCAGTTCGATGCACCAACTTCCTGTGCAATTTCAACTCTTATTCTGCACTGATCTGGTGTTAGATGTTCGGTTATGTGCTGCAGATTGTCCTTTTGTCTTGCTTCGCGCTCCTTGCTTATCTGTGTCTTTATGTCTTTCTGCCTTTGGTGGTCGATTTCACTCGTCTCAGCCTGGGTGCAAATCTTCTGTGACAAGGATTCGGTGAGCCTGTGTGAATTTCTATGTTCGTAGGTTGCCACGGCTGCTGCCTCCCATCCAGGGTGGTAGTGCCAGAAGGTCCCTTTCTTCTGGTGTGGGGATATGGCCTTTGGTCAGAGATGGGAGGAATGAACCCTTGATAGCAACCTCTAGTGGTTGTAGCAGCAACTCGATGTCTGGTATGGTACTCATCACGAAGGTCCACTTGTGCTTTACACCATACATAAATGCGCTGTATGCTGCACGGGGTTCTGTTTTTGTGTACCTGGATAATACATGAATTTCTTCTATCCTTGTCTTCACCTTATCACTCACATACTGCTCTTTGAATTCCTTAGTTCCAGTCACAGCACCTAGATGCCTCTGACCTTCCTTAGTCACTATCACGTTTGTGCCTCTAAAGGCCTCTCGTGCATCTTGATAGTAAGCTGGTTTCAAGATCAAGATGGACTTCCTTGCATTAGGGCAGTAACCTATTTCAGGTCCAAGAGATGTTACAAGGTCCCACCATTTCCTCACATCCTCGAACTTGCCAGCACCTATGAGATCACCTGCATAGGCTGCTTGTTTTACATTGATGGCCTCGTTTTTGATCTGTTGTTGCAGCACTGTCAAAGCCAGGGCGTACATAGCCATGGCAATGGGGTCTCCCTGGGTACTTCCTTCTGTGGATTGGATTACACCGACATCGTAAGCAGCTGTCTTACCCACAAATCTGCTGGTTTTTGTGGGTGTTTTCCACACATTGGGCAAATGCTGGGCATTTAACCTTCATGCTGTGCAGCATTGCCTACCGGTTGATGGAATTAAATGCTTTTGAGGCATCAACTAATAACACGACCTAACAGTCCTCTTCCTCATATATTTTCCTCATGTTGTGAACTGCTGCCTCACTTCCTGCCTGCTGGCCTGCACTCACTTGGAGGTTGCCAACTGCCTGTTTCACATTATCTTTCACCACTCCATGATGCATTTTCCTATAATCCGTCTGAAGAGTTCACCCACCCCGATGGGCCTACATTCAGGATTCTTATCAAGGGGGATTAATCTGCAAGGCGTCAGTGCTTCGATGTTGTTGCACTGACTTGAAGCCAGCTTCCTCGCCAGTGAGGCAATGGTGTTACACAGGTCTGTTGCTGCCTTCCCAAACCTGATGTTACTGAGGATTACTCGCCAGGATTTTGCATCCAGGCCTGACGGTCCTGCCCCTCCTTGTGTGTGCATTGCCTTCCGCCACACCATATCTCCAGTCATATATGATGGGATTGGGTGGAGTGTAGCTGCCGTCAAGCTTTGACTGGGCACTTGCTTGTCGTGCAGTCGGGTGTTTTTCTTTTAGTTGTTGCATTGTTTCACCTGTCAGGTCAAGTACTCCGTTTGGTGATTCAGCTGACAGGGATCTTGTCGCCATCGAGACCTTCTCTCATCTTGCTGCCAAAAATCCTTGCCACATCGTTGATGTTCCGGTTTCTTCTGCCTCGGTTGCTTATTCTCAACTGCAAGGCCCTTGCTTCCTCAAGTAGGTTGTCGATTTCACCTCTTTTTCCATGTTTCAACCGGCCTTTGGATGGCCTTAATATTTTCTGCAGTGCTTGCTCTTAGGCGGGTCTTGCTGAGGAAGAGATGTGGTATCAGTGCAAGGACCTAAGAGAGAATGAGGCAATGGGTGAGTTATTGTACTACGACGACGACGACGACGACGTAAATGAAGAAGAAAGAAAGATACTCGTATTAACCGAAAACAGTCTCTTCACTATGATGTGGAGACCTAATAATAATAATAATGATGACGATGATGATGATGATGATGATGATGATAATTGTTGTTGTTGTTATAAGCGCAACAACTGTAACTGAAATACAGGAACATCGAGAAAGAAATTATTACACTTAGCCTAGAGTATAATAGTATTTCTGTGCAGATAACAAGTACTTTTGCGACACTAACTTTGCAATAAGACTTCTCATCTCTGCAACAGACAGCATTATACCCGGAGAGATGAGCTGCGGATCCCCACAAAGCCACACTACACATTCCCAATAATGGGATCCCCTTGGCTTTAGGCTCCTGCTGGGGCCTGGGATAAAAGTAGGTATAAGCGACCACCGATACTGCCATCAGACGAAAGATAAATACAAGGTGAACGGATGGTAAATTCTGGTCCTTTGGATACTTGTAATTCTTTGGATAATTGTGATTATTTAGGACATTCGTGGATGTTTGGATATTTATGAACAGAAAGCAAATCGTGGTCTATAGGATGGTTGTAGCTCGACGGATAATTGTGATGTTTAGGATATACAGTATGTTGGCCATTTGGAATGTTGGAGTCCTTCAGATGCTTATACCCCAGCATTAATCGTGGCTCTTTGGATATTTATGAACTGATGACATTTTGTTGCCGTTTGGATATTTGTTCTGAGGGATGTTTGTCAACGGAGGTTGGATTGTGACCGTTACAATATCGGTGGCTCTTTTGAATATTTGTCATTTGGATATCTATAGCGACAAGCGAAACTGTAGCTCTGGTTATTATGGAAAAATATTTCTTAGCTTCGGTACTGAACACTGACTAATGATTTCTTTACTTATATGTCTGCCTTTTGCCAGACGCCAAATCATGGTTCACCCAGGTTTGCCGTGACAAATTTGTCTCCAGTCTTTTACCACAACTCATTATTAAAATACTCGTACATTTCTATGTGTACCCTCTTACTTTATCTCCCCACATCGTCCTCGGTCTTCTTCCCATTCTTCTGTACGCATTCTGTGTTAACCTTATATTCCACGGCTCTTACTCAGTGGCGTCACCAGGGGTCAGATTTTGGGGGGGCTGTAGCCCTGGTGTAGGTAGAAGGGGGGGGGGCGAGCGAAGCGAGCCTATGCAGCTGGGGGGTACGGGGGGGCGCTGTATGCCCCCATGGAAAATTTTTCGGAAATTGAGCAGTTTTAGGGGCATTTTTGAGGCCTATAGATGAAGAAAAAGTAAAATAAAGTCTCACAGGCTATTAATACCGGTAAGAAACTTATAGGACACATGAATATTGATGGGCCTAATACCAGGTATCAGTAAGCCTTATGATATAATGTGTACAAGGTAATTAAAGCTTTTTTGCAGATAATAGTTTTTCTTCAATTGCTAGTATTATGTGGTATCATAACGGTTTCTTAGTCTTACCATATTATATTTGATAATTCAAAGAAGCTCTTTATTCAATGTATATAGATATAATTGCCAAGATTTATCTTCCATTACCGGTACTGTGATAGGAAAACAAAGCCACTGACAAACAAAAATTATAAAATAGATCTCGTGCCGGTTCTTCAGCAGGTATATCAAGGTTATCACTTGTGCTGGGCAGTGGCTAAAAAAATAATGAGAAAATATATACTAGAGAGAGAGAGAGAGAGAGAGAGAGAGAGAGAGAGAGAGAGAGAGAGAGAGAGAAAGAGAGAGTTTTAGCCTACTTTCCCACTTTGTACGTTTAGGACAATATATTTGCAACAATGAGAAATAGCCTAGGCCTAACCAATTTAAAAATAAATCGATAAAAAAAATCCTGGCCTAAACTTCATAAAATGACTACTGAAATAGTTTGATATAGAGCTACTTACACATGTCTGAATGGGTTCAGCTTTGGGGTTATCTGGGGTTGCTTCTGGCACCTCATTCCCAATAACAGCCACTTTTTCTTGGCATTCATCTGAGTCATCTTTGGAGGTGCGGGTGAGAAAGAATTTCCTTATGTCACCCTGTCTCTGAGGATTTTTAAATGACCTTTTCATCACTTGAGTGGCTGCTGGCTGATATCCGCAAATGTATTAATGTAGAATAGCCTATAAAAGGGAAATGACATTCAGTTCTGACAGTCGAGTGTCGACTGAACCAAGTACTGCTGACTCTTTGTATAGAGTATAGGCTAGATCTCATATCTGTAAAAACAAAAATGAACAGGTAAAGTGAGGTAGCTAGCAATATATCGGAACGCAGTAACGTCTATACAGCCACTGAAACCAATACATTCAAATAAAACCGAAAACAACACAGGATTTAGCCACAGTTCACAGACACTTCTCAATGTAAACAAACATTCCGAGTTCCAATACTCTGAACATTCGAATTTGTAAAAAATTACATATTTTAGACTGTATAATCCAATTTTAAAGCTCCGTGATTATTATATACCATATTATATATTGTAAATATATAAAAAGTCTGATAAATGTAATACAATCTTGCATTCTTTGTGCAATTAATATATTTCAAAGAAAACCAAGCTTGGAAAAAGTATATGGGAAACTAATATATTATAACTATTATGATTTGACTCATAGGTTTACGTAAATTGTGAATAACTAAACACATTATATAGCTATAAATAATATTGTATTAAACTAATATGGATCCACGAATAAAAGTGGATTGGCGGTAGGGGGTTGGGGGAAAGCTAGGTGGGTCAATGCCGAGCTACAAGCATACTATGTAAGCTGGTGATTTTTTATTATCATTATTTTGGGGGGCTGCAATTTTTTGGGGGCTGAGTCCTTGATTTGGGGGGGCTAAGCCCCCCCTAGCCCCCGGCTGGTGACGCCACTGCTCTTACTAGTGATGTTAATAGTTTTGTTGCTAATCTTAATTGTCTCGAAACATTCTACAGTAGCTTCTTTTCCTCGATGTATACCGAAGCATCTGCAGGAGTAAATGTTTTGTTTGAGTGAGTGGTTCAGTAGCAGCACTGGAGGGAGACAAAGCTGTGTTATATCCTCACGGCTGTTCAGCATATATCGTAATTATATGGCTGAGATTGTGAGAAACGTCGAGACAAAAGCTGCGGAGACGAGGGTGAAGCAGGTGATGAATAGGAAGGAGTGGAATTTTCTATATAACATGGGTTCTGATGATGTGTTGCGTACCAGTAATGAACGGGTATCGCTCAGAGGGAAAAAAAATCTGAGAGAGGAGGTGACTCCGGTATGCTGACGAATGGAAAGACACTAGAATTAGCTGACGATTTTAAGTACTTAGGTGCAGCGAAAAAAAAAAAAAAAAAGTGTAGGGTGGTTCAAGCGAGTAAAGTGAATAGTGCTATGAAGGCCTTTAAGGCAGTAAAAGACATTGCAACAGTGCTGCTGGAAGGTGTGTTGGTGACCACAATAACCTACAGGTGCGAGAATTTGGTATTACATGAATACCAGATAATTAGGAGTGAGAACGGTAGCAACATATGTGGGTTGTGTGAGTTGGACAGGATACAGAACTGAAGGATTTATGAGAAATGTAGAGTAAGGAAGTCTGTTGATCAAGGAATGGAAAGGTGTATGCTTAGATGGTATAGTAACATATAGTGGATATGAATAGGGTCGTAAGAAGGGTTTAAATGAGTGAGACTGATGGTAAGAGGACGCAGGGAAAGCCGCAAAAAATGTATGAATAAACGAGGTATGGGTACTAAAGAAGCTGGTTAAATGACAGAGATAGAAATGGATGGATAAAATGTGGATAGAGATGCACGTGGCCAGGACTGGACTTTTCGCCTTCCTCCCGCTCCCCATTTATTGTAACTTAGCAGTCGATGGAATAGTTTGTATCTCACAGGTATTATGAAGCAACCATTTTTTTGTGTGTGTGTTGTGGATTGCTATGCCTGATGTGCCGAGGATTTCGAAGACTTGAAATATATAAGGATATATGCGTTGCCTAATTTACAGGGCACTCAACCGACACTTCTCTTACGCTTATCCTTTCCTGTTCCTATTTCAGCATTCTTCTCTCCCCATGCCCTTCCCTCCTCATGTCCCTTACCCATGCTCTTCCCTCCCCATGTATAAGGTTTGGATGGTACAGGTGGAGATAATAATGATGAGAATGATAGTAGGCCGAATAAATCATCCTGGGAAATTCAGATCGCGATCCTATCTGCAATTTCTGACTAGTCTTGTATTTCTTAACGCTCTAAGTTAGATGAGGAAGGATTTTCCTAAGCTGGATAAACTGTCTCACGATATCCAAAATAAGATAATATAAAATTATACTTAACGTGAAAAACTGAGTAACGAGTTTTGACCCCTTCTGTTCTAGGTATCATTCCAGTGCTGAAAAAAAATCATCTGGTGGTATCTAGAACGATACAAAAAAATTGTCATCGCTCTGCAGGGGATAAAAAATAAAGATTGGGTTGCAGGCTTTGGTATTACCTTCTAAAATTATTATTTTTTACTTCCACTATGATCACCAAGCAGATACTCTGGAAGAGACTGGGTAAAATCCTCAAGTCAACTCTCTTCATCCGAATATGTAATTTTTAATATTATGTGCCGCTAACAGACAATTTTATTCATATTAGAAGAGACCTCTTTTACTGTCCTAGGTTAAAGACCATATCTAAACCTTCCAGTTTAAACAGTGTCTCCTAATCTGAATATAATCGTACGACAGTAAGTAGCAAGAAGGCGGAACTCAGTCGGTAGAGACGTGGCCTGCAATCCTACCGGACCCAGATTCAAATCCCCGCTGGGGCAGGGAACAGCTTAAGGATTTGAATTTAGAAAAAACAGACTTTACTTAGCCACCAGAAGACCCGCCGACATGTAAAAATACTTCCGCTAATACAAGTACACCAGTCCTGTATGAGACAGCCCTAGCATGTATTAAATATGGACGGTGGGTGTTAGCGCCGAAGTGGTGACGTGGAGGTGTATGATGTGTAGGAGGACTACTGGGCCTTAGAAGCAGGCTGTGTGTCCAGAGTCGTACACATAAAAAAAATATATGTATATAATAGACGGGTCAAGCTGAATCTCCGAAGGTCCACGCACAATGAGTCAGTCCCTTTATTAGCAACCTTTATGGACGCTGTTTTTCTACATCGACAGTAAATTACAGAAAAAAGCTTATTAACCAGTAGAATTCAGTGACGCAATTTATATATATTTTTTCAGTAATTTAGTTTTTATTTATTGGCATCGTAGCCGAGAATATTCCCTTGAGAGAACGTTTCCTGGTGTGATGGGGCTAACTGAGGGTATGTCTAACTCAGCTGGGTCGCATTTTCCCTGACCTGAACAGAATCGTCCAGATAGCAATAATTGAAAATACGTCATTAGACTGGATGTGTTAAAGTTTTCCTGCTACTTCCATGAATGCTGGCTTGCCGGTTCCGCGCTAAGGCCTACAGTATCGTACGGAAATACACCGTAGGTGGTTCACAACTTTCAGGCCTCAGATGAACGTCAGTATATCCTTTATTAATGGATGTATTTACATGAAGCTCTCTCACATACTGCTCTTGAAATTTAAATATATACCGGAAATGAAACTGCTGTTCGTTCACCAGGACGGCAGTGAGTGGGCGTCAGATGGCTACTTCAATTGCTCCAGTGATCATTCCCTACATGATAACTGACCGCGTATTTTTCTTTCTTCCTCTTTGGCTTTTTTTCTTATCTTTCTTTTTTCTTTCTTTTTTTCTTTCTTTTTTTTTGCTGGCTTTGGGGTTACCTTAAGAGATAAGGAAAACAAAACAAAACAATCCTCACATACTTGATTTGATTATCTGTTAGAAAACCTTATCAGGGAGATTTGTTTTTTGTGTCCTACTCGGGGCATAGGTCGTTCCCAAGGCCCAGGACCATACATACCATACATCTTTACATGTCGCCACTTCGGCGCTAGCACCCACCGTCCATATTGAATGCATGCTAAGGGTGTCCCATACAGGACAGGTATATTCGTATTGCCGAGGCTATTTTTACATGTCGGCAGGTTTTCTGGTAGATCAGTGGTCTTTTAATGAAATGTAAATCCTTAAACTATTCCCTGCCGCAGCCGGGATTCGAACCTGGGCTCATTAGGATGCAGGCCAGCCCTCTATTGATCCGGCCATAGTATATCCCAGCAGAGAAGTTGCACCAAAAATATGCTAGTTTGGAATGCTGGGTTCAAATATGTTTAAACGCTGAAGGAGACCATTTTCAACTTGGTGCAACCGTGGATAAATTGTTGTACTAGTACTTTTCTAGTCCAGTGGGGTTCTTCTAGACAGGGAGGAACACCAAAGCAAGATTCGACACACCTTAAGAGTACAGGGTAGACACAGAAACTCCAGATGGCAAGACGAAAGATTTATTATTGCACTAGCCTATTACAACTTTACATCCAATATCGTGAGGTATATCTATAAGAAATGGTCAACTGGGGTGAAGGGAGATTGGGAGGGGAGATCTGGAGGGAGATGTGCCGGATATTACACTTACACTCGCTGCTGGGGTACTCTCTGGAAGAGGAAGGGGGCTGGGGTTTGACTCTAAGTCTGTAAAGAGTGTTGTAATGTAGTGAATTGATGGTGGTAGAGGTAAGGGGGAGATAGGCTACGACCCTGACTCCAGAAAGTGGAGGCCCAATATCCGGTTCTTTCTCTCTCAGTCTGATGATAATGTTGTGTGGTTTGTGCCCAGAGTGGGTCTAGCAATGAGGTTAGAAGGGACCCGAGACAATCGGGACAACAAGTTTATGTTACTCAGCCCAGGATTCCTTTTCAAGAGGTAGGAGGGCACTTTCTACATGTGAGAGGAGATATGTGTGTGTGTGTGGAGGGGTACTTGCTTCAGCTTCAGCTTCACGGTGGGGAAGCCTGCCAGACGCCGGGGAATGCTGTCTGGAACTCCCTCTGCATTGCCAAGCCGCCTCAAATAAGCTTGGTTGTGCCACATCTTGCAAGCACACTGAAACACTGGAACTCTTTCACGTTGCCAAGCCGCCTTTAGAAAGCTCGGTCATGCCGCATCTAGCAAGGACACTGGAACACTGGAACACCTTCTGCGTTGTCAAGCTGCCTCTAGCAAGCTCGGTTGTGCTGCCTCTAGGAAGCACTAAGTTGATGAGCCCTCGTCGCTGTTGGTACTGGTGGCTTGGTTTGCAAGGGAGTGTTGTGGCTGCTCTGGGCTGGAGAGACTTCTGGCTGCAGGATGCACCAGCTCCCTGTGTCCTGCTTGGGTAGACTCTCATATTCCAGCGATTTGGTGGTGGCTTCTCAGGGTGGGTGAATTTTCTGCTGCCGCCTTTGGAGCCAGGTCTGCGGTAGATCTTTCAGCCTGTTGGTTGGGGTCCTGGGCATTTTACCACCCCAGCCGTCCTGTAAACCACATCCTTGTGGCAGGAGGTTGAATATTTATTCTCGGCTGATGATGGTGGTCAGTTTGAACTAGTGGAGGAGGAGTACCAGGGGCGTGATCGCTCATCAGGTTCTATGGTGGGGTCTTTGATGAGGATCTAGGAGCTGGGGTGGGGATAGCTGGCTAGTAACTGGGGCAAATGTTGGGGCTTCTGGATTCTACTTTGTTGCCCATCCTGTGAGACCCAGAGGGCGTACTGGACGAACATGCTGACATGGTTCGGCTGTGGTTGGAGGGAGGAGATGGCAGTGATGGTAGTGGCTGTAGTTGTGGCATGGAGATGGATGGTGACCTTTGACCTGGGGGTTGGCATGTCAAAGGTGGAAGCAGATGCAAAAGTACTGCTGCGAGGGGGTGGAAGTATTGATGTAGTAGGGATGGGTATGAGTGTGTTTGTGAGGGACTTGATTTCGGGGGGGTTGTGGTGTTGTGCGGCGTGGGGGAGTGGTGGTGGGGGTTGGTGGGGATGCCGAGGATGGGGTTGCATTGTGGGGTGGTGTTGTGGGGCTGTATCTGTTCAGGGGTCGTGATTGTCAGCCCGATCTGGTGAAGACTGGAATGCGACTCCATCGGCTGATCAAGCGTGAGAAGGAGGATGTAGAGCTGGTGGATGACTTAGTGTTGTGGGGTGATGTGCAAGGATTCAGGGAGGGTTGTGGAGACAGTGGGGATACATTTGAGGCGATATCGTGGGTGAGAGATGAGTGAGAACTTCTGGGTGAAAGTACAGGGCGGGGTGGAGTGGTAGTGGGTTGGGAAGGGGATGAAGTTGAGTGGGAGGTGTCAGTTGAGGGGGGAGGAGGGCACGGGATGTGGTGACAGGGAGTGGGAGGCTGATGATCTTGATGGTGATGGTGTGGATGACATTGGTGGGCTGGGGGTTTGTGAGACAGGAGAGCTGGTTGGTGATGAGATGGAGAAGGGATGTGAGTCAGGTGATGGGGGGGTAATGTCTTTCCCTAGGGCACAAGCCCGGCAGACTCCAATCACTCATCTGGCAACGGCTGATGGGTGTGGTGTTCAGTGGACATCCCTGAATGTTTGGAGTAGCTTCTGTTGTCCGAAGTGAATACCATTCCCGTGGTGGATGACGCTCTCGACCTCTGCGGGGTCGATGATGATGTGACCGGAATGGGTGTGGAGGTGGTCCCCTATTTGCTCAAGCTTGTTGAAGATATTAAGAGGCATGGACCCCAGTTTTAGTTTCGTTTCCCATTGTCACATTAGGGTGTTCTCTGATGTGTTGCTCCCCATTTTCTGTAGTTCGGTGAGTAACTTGAGGGGAAGCCTCAACAAGGTGTCTGCATTGGTGTGAAGGGGGACAATTGCTGGGGAAGCTAGGGAATTCACGGCAAATGGTTGGTCTATTTGTGGGGAAAAAAGTTGTGAATGCTGGGGCGAGGTACATGGCGGTATCAAGGCTTGGTGGTGAGGTTGGAAGGTATGTTTTTTTCGTCATGGCCTGCACAGTGTGCGGGCTGGCTGCATGATCATGGGCCCCAAACTGGAAGCACTGGAGCTGGCAGTCGATTGTGGCTCCCAGCTTTTGTAATAGGTCCAACTCAAGATAACTGTTGTATGCTGTACACCTCAAGTCGAACACAGTGAAGGGTTAGTTAGTGCTGACCGACAGCTCTGAGGTGGTAACCAAGAGTGGAAGGGTTCACCCTTCAGGGCCAAGGGCTTGTCCACTGCTCCAATTAGGTCAGCCTGGAATGTGCTGAAAGCTGCCTGATTCTGTTGGTAGAATTGCGTGTACAGGCAGGAACGTGCAGCACCAGTATCCACTAGCAGCCGCATTGGGCCTCCTTGGAGTTTGATTTTCATGTAGACTGGTATTTTGAGCTTGGTGCTACCTGTCCCCACCAAGGCCAGAGCTGACGGGGGGAATCCTAAAAATTCCAGTCCAGCTTTTGAGGATTACGTGGTTTTCATCTGTTCTTCCATGCCATAAAATGTGGCTGCTGGGTCTTCGGGCACATTTGATGCCATTTGTTCGGGTGTACTTATTGGCTACGCGACATTGGATGGGGCGGGGTTGTGATGGTGGGCCCCACCGGTCAGACCCGTTATGCTGAACCCTAGTTTGTTCCTGCATATCATGCGGGGCACAGTAAACACTACAGGTTCTGAATTCTCAAGGGTCGATCAGGATCAGGTTGTGTTGTTGTGGAAGTTTGTCCTGTGGAGATGGGGAGATACAAGGATAGAAGTGGCAGTTTGCACCTTGCTACTCTTCGGTCTTTCTATCCGGCTTGGTCGGGACGTGGCACATGGCCCTGATTGGTTTCCATCTCCCAACCTGTCCTGCTAACAGCCGTTGGATTGTTATTATGTATCTATTGAACCCTTGGGTGTCATGGATGGTGGAATGGTCCCAGATGGCACTTGGTAGGACACGTATCAGGTGGATGAAAATGTGTTGGTTATATTGTTTCTCAGTGAGCTGGGCATTGGCGGACGTTATGAGCTTTCACAAATCAGCTAGGGTGGCGTCCAGGCCTCCCTCAAACTTTATGCTTGGCGACCGCCCTGAGGGATGGTTAGACAGCGCTGATAACTATTTGTCTGAACTGTGCCCATATTAGGGCTGCGTTAATTTTCCCGGCGACCAGGGCAACTGACTTTCCTAAGTGGGATAGTAATACTGCGATCTTCTGTTCATCCTCCTCATATACCAAGTTCAACACTGGTTTGGCCATTTCCATATAAGCAGTGATATTGTGCAGTTCGGGGCCATGCTTGGGGATGGGGATGTGGGGCCTCAGTGCCGCCATATTGGCATCTGTGTACTGCGTACATTGGTGACTGAAACTCTGCTTTGCCTTCCCTCCGTATTTAGAACCACTGCTAGTCACCAGTGTTATACTAGGACTGTTCTAGTCTAATGGGGTTCTGCTAAACAGGGAGGAACACCAAAGCAGCTTTCGACACACCTTAAGAGTACAGTGTAGACTAGAGACTCCAGATGGCAAGACGAAAGATTTATTATTGCTATCTATCTATCTATCTATTGCCTGACACCATAATCCCGTAAGGGGTGGCCACAACCTCAATATTCAACTTTACATCCAATATCGTGAGGTATATCTATAAGAAATGGTCAACTGGGGTGAAGGGGGATTGGGAGGGGAGATCTGGAGGGAGATGTCCCGGATATTACACTTACACTCGCTGCTGGGGTACTCTCTGGAAGAGGAAAGGGGCTGGGGTTTGACTCTAGGTCTGTAACAGGTGTTTTAGTGTAGTAAATTGATGGTGGTAAAGGTAAGTGGGAGATAGGCTACGACCCTGACTCCAGAAAGTGGAGGCCCAGTATCTGGCTCTTTCTCTCTGTCTGGTGACAAGGTTGTGTGGTTTGTGCCCAGAGTGGGTCTAGCAATGAAGTTAGAAGGGACCCGAGACAATCGGGACAACAAGTTTATGTTACTCAGCTCGGGATTCCTTTTCCAGGGACAGGAGGGCACTTTCTACCCGTGGGAGGGGATGTGTGCATGTTGGGGGGGGGGGGAGGATTTGCTCCAGCTTCAGCTTCATGGTGGGGAAGCCTGCCAGACTCTGGGGAGTGTGTAGACTGGAATTCCTTCTGCGTTGCCAAGCTGCCTCTAGCAAGCTTGGTTGTGCCACATCAAGCAAGCACACTGGAACTCTTTCACTTTGCCAAGCTGCCTCTAGCAAGTTTGGTTGTGCCACATCAAGCAAGCACACTGAAACTTCTGCATTGCCAAGTTGCCTCTAGCAAGCTTGGTTGTGCCACATCAAACAAGAACACTGGAACTCCTTCTGCTTTGCCAAGCCGCCTATAGCAAGCTCGGTTGTGCTGCTTTTAGCAGGCATTAAGTTGACGAGCCTTCGTCGCTGCTGGTAACGGTTGCTCGGTTTGCGATGGGGGCAGTGTGGCGGCTCCGGGCTAGAGCAACTTCCGGTTGCGGGGTGCACTGGCTTCCTGTGTCCTTCTTCGAAGGACACTCGTATTCCAGTGATTCGGTGGTGGCTTCTCAGGGTCCGTGCATTTTCTACTGCTGTCTTTTGAGCCAGGAATGTGGTAGATCTTTCGGCTTGTTGGGTTGGGGTCCTGGGCATTTAAAATTGTAATGAAGTGAGGAAAGTAAATACTGTACCAGCTGTCACTTATATTGGTTCATAAATAACGGAAATACTGAAGGAGGATATGAGGGTGTGAAGGAAGTTGTGGGGGTGTGAGGGAGGATATGAGGGTGTGAAGGAAGGTGTGGGGGCGTGAAGGAAGGTGTGGGGGTGTGAGGGAGGATATGAGGGTGTGAAGGAAGGTGTGGGGGTGTGAAGGAAGATGTGGCGGTGTGAGGGAGGATATGAGGGTGTGAAGGAAGGTGTGGGGATGTGAGGGAGGATATGAGGGTGTGAAGGAAGGTGTGGGGGTGTGAGGAAGGATATGAGGGTGTGAAGGAAAGTGTGGCAGTGTGAGGGAGGATACGGGGATGTGAGGGAGGATATGGGGGTGTGAAGGAAGGTGTGGGGGTGTGAGGGAGGATATGAGGGTGCGAAGGAAGGTGTGGGAGTGTGAAGGAAGGTGTGGGGGTGTGAAGGAAGGTGTGGGGGTGTGAAGGAGGATATAAGGGTGTGAAGGAAGGTGTGGGAGTGTGAAGGAAGGTGTGGGGGTGTGAAGGAAGGTGTGGGGGTGTGAAGGAGGATATGAGGGTGTGAAGGAAGGTGTGGGGGTGTGAGGGAGGATATGAGGGTGTGAAGGAAGGTGTGGGAGTGTGAGGGAGGATATGAGGGTGTGAAGGAAAGTGTGAGGGTGTGAGGGAGGATACGGGGTTGTAAGGGAGGATATGGGGGTGTGAAGGAAGGTGTGGGGGTGTGAGGGAGAATATGAGGGTGTGAAGAAAGGTGTGGGCGTGAAGGAAGGTGTGGGGGTGTGAAGGAAGGTGTGGGTGTGAGGGAGGATATGGGGGTGTGAAGGAAGGTGTGGGGATGTGAAGGAGGATATGAGGGTGTGAAGGAAGGTGTGGGGGTCTGAGGGAGGATATGGGGGTGTGAAGGAAGGTGTGGGGGTGTGAGGGAGGATATGAGGATGTGAGGGAGGATATAAGGGTGTGAAGGAAGGTGTGGAGGTGTGAAGGAAGGTGTGGGAGTGAGAGGGATGATACGGAGATGTGAAGAAAGGTGGGTGTGTGTGAGGGAGGATATGTGGATGTGCAGGAAGGTGTGGGGGTGTGAGGGAGGATATGAGGGTGTGAAGGAAGGTGTGGGGGTGTGAGGGAGGATATGAGATTGTGAAGGAAGGTGTTGGGGTGTGAGTGATGGGACTGAAATGTGTGTGGGAGGATATGGGAGTGTAAGGGAAGGTGTGGGGGTGTGAGGGAGGATATGAGAGTGAGAGGGAAGGTGTGGGGTGTGAGGGAGGATATGAGGGTGTGCAGGAAGGTGTGGGGGTGTGATGAAAGGTGTGGAGTGTGAGGGATGGTGTGGGGGTGTGATGGTGGGTATGGGGGGTATGGGGTGTGAGGGAAGATATGGGGGTGTGATGGAAGGTGTTTGGGTGTGAGGGAACCTACTGCTGTGTTATAGGGTTAAACGAGTCCGCACTTCTTCCCCTTCTTCCTCTCCCCTAATTACAACTGTTTAATTTGAGTTTGTCATTTTATACATTTTCTGTTACTGAAGCCAACTGACGTCACACACACAAGCCACGCCTCGCTGTGCCCTGATGGAAAGTGATCCGACTTTAGTAGAAGGAACAATCTTTCTACGGGGGCACTTGATGCGAGGGCAGCAGCATATTTCTAGAGGTAGGGCGTTTTCAGACGCCGATACTGCTGCTCTTGTAGGATACTGAGCGAGCTTTGGGAGTCATTCAGGTAGGGCCCTGCCATGTCCGGGCTGTCTGTTGCTTTCACGATGCTGTCGAAGAAATCATCCCCCTCTGCATTGCCAAAAATCCGGTCTTCCTCACCATCGCCGCCAACTCCTGTCTCTTGATGTCCCAGATCTGCAATAGCACATCTGATATAATTTGTGATTTGTCTCCTTGAAGCCTCATCTGTCTCGAACAGCAGTTTGAAGCGAGGAGTGAGCACCATGGCCATCCTTATTCATCTTATTTAGCATCTATTCATAATATTTTTGGCATTTTGGGAGCAAAATATTTTGAGAAAATGGCAGTCTCTTTTTGTAGTAATAAAAGGAGCACAATAAACTCTAATATATACCATGAAATTCACATGCTTCATTGAAAACGCACACACACATGCATGCCTATGCGCGGCCACACACACACACACACACACACACACACACACACACACACACACACACACACACACACACACACACACACACACACAGCAAAAAAGTTTAAAAACTGATGAAAATTTCAAACTTCCAGAATCGAATGCCAGCTTAATCAGACTTTTTCACCGAACCATTTTAATCGTTTTCCAATCAATCAAACTTTCTGAAAAACCATGTTAAACATTTAAATGTTTAAACAGTTGAACATTCCGGTGTGGAAGCAATGAAGAAAGACAAATGAGGAAAGCCCTACGAAATGATGGAGCGTATGGTGAAATGCTGAAGCATGAGGGAGAGATGATAGTAGAATGGATGTAGAAGATGTGCAAATTGGCCTGGGAGGAAGGTAGAGTCCCGGAGGATTGGAAGTCAGGTATAATTATTCCCTTGTACATACAAAGGAAAAGGGGACAAAGAAGTGTGTGGAAATAATATGAGCATTTGTCTTCTTAGTGTAATAGGAAAAGTGTATGGTAGGATACGTATTGATAGAGTTAGGGAAATACCAGAGGAATTAGTTGGAGAAGAACAGGGAGGTTGTAGGAAAGGAAGAAGTTGTGTAGATCAGATATTCATTCTTAGATCTTTAGTGGAAAAGTTTCTAGAGAAAGGAAAGAAGTTGCATGTGGCCTACATGGATCAGGGGAAAAAGCATATGACAGGGTGGATAAACAATGATTGTGGAAAGTATTAAGAATACTTGGAGCATATGGGAAGTTGTTGAATGCCGTGAAGAGTATGTATGAGGGTGCTAAAGCTGCAGTGCATGTAGATAGTGAACTGAGTGAATTTTTCTCTTTGAAGGTTGGGTTGAAACAAGGATGTGTCATGTTTCCATGATTGTTCAGTCTGTATATGGATGGCTTATAAAAGAGATACAAGTTAGGGCAGTGGATGTTGGAACGGCCTTAATGAGAGAGGGCAGTGTTTGGAAACTCCCTGTACTGTTGTTTGCAGATCATACTGAGTTGATAAGTGAAGACGAAGGGGAGCTGCAAGGCTTGGTGGATGAGTTTGGGAGAGTGTGTAAGAAACGGAATCCAAAGGTGAATGTAGGTAAAAGTAAAGCTATGGTCTTCGAGAGAAATGAAGTCAGTGAGTGTACAGTGAGGTTGGATGAGGAGGAAATGGAAAACGTGAGTACGTTTAAGTATTTGAGTAGTGTGATGAGTAAGGATGAAGGTTTGGAGGGTGAAGTGCTTGAAAGGGTACAACAAGGAAGAAAGGTTGCTTGCTTCTTGAAGGCAGCGATAAAAAACAGGGAAGTGAGTATGGAAGTGAAAAAGTTATATATTATATGACAGTATTGTGATACCAACTCTAACGTATGGAAGTGAAGTTTGGACGTTGTTGGAGGGACAGAAGTCGAGAGTGAGAGCAGTGGAGATCAGTTATTTGAGAGGAGCTTGTGGAGTCACATGGAGAGACAGACTGACAAATGAAGAAGTGAAGGAGCATTGTGGTGTCGATGTGGATGTGATAGAAAGTGTTAGGAGAAACACATTGAGGTGGTTTGGCCATATGGAGAGGATGGAGAGTGAGAGACTGACGAGGAGAGTGTATGTGAGTGAGGTGGATGGGGGAGAGGGCGTGGGAGGCCCAGGATGAGATGGAGGGATGGAGTTGAGAGGTATATGAGAGCGGGGGTGAGCTGGGAGCAGGGCAATGAATTGACGGGGGACAGGGCGACATGTAGGCGATTTGTTTGTGGCCACCCCTTACGGGATTAAGACATCTGACAGTAGAAATAGACGAGTACTGTGGGGCCTGGGAGCAGTGAATCGGCAAGTAGTTGTAATGTTTTACTGACTGATAATAAGAAATATCTGTATAGCATTCATATTGTCCTGGAATGCTTCAGGGCAATATTATTGTTGACTTTCGAGAATTTGTACCTCTTCTTCCGTAACCCACTCCAAATGACGATGCATTTGTGGTGACATTTTTAACACCGCCAGATGACTTTTAAAAGCTTAACTGAATTTTGAAGCTGATGGAGTTAAAAGAGGCCTGGATAACCTCCTTCACTTTTTCCTTAATATCTTCCATCCGATGACGTCTTTATTACCTTATTTTAACACCACCAGGCGATTTTAATGGACTAAGGAGAGAACATTCGAGATGGAATGTTAAAAAAAGAAAACGATGTCACTATATCGAAGGGATTAACAACTATTTTGCTTTCCACACCTCCACTCCTTCATCCCGAGGGCGCCATTTGCACTTTACTCTTGCTGCCACTGGACGATTTCACCAGTTTTGGAGACATTTCTAACTCGAAACGTCAGATTATAAAATCTTTTTAATCAAAACCTTAACTATGTTTGGTGTCCCATATGATGCAGCATAAAATCACTAGGAGGATGCAAGGATAAAGAAGAGAGAGAGAGAGAGAGAGAGAGAGAGAGAGAGAGAGAGAGAGAGAGAGAGAGAGAGAGAGAGAGGTCACCAACTAGGCTATTCACCGTGCTGAAAGGCTTAATATTCTTTTCAGTGTTACTTATATATTTTTCATAATGACATAGTTTGTATCATTAATATAAAAGTGAATGATAGTGGAATGTACTGTAGAAGCAAAATAAATCGATGAGGAAGAGGTGTAGTGGATTTTCCTAAAACGAATTACCAGTACCACCTCACACCTCTCTAACCCCGTCATTCCGATGACGTATTATTACACTTTATTCATGTCACTTGCTGATGATATTATTCAGCGTAGGGGAGAAGTGTTGAACTGAGGGTGTTAAGTACTCGTTTCACACTGTCACTACATGGACGCTCCCCAGAATTAAATGAAATAGTCTTGGGGCAATTCGAGCAAAATAAAAGACATGCTATTGGACTGAAGTAGTTAGCCTTTTTAAAACGATGGCATTTTTATCTATTTTGCTGCCTTCAGATTATTTCGGTATATTTAGCTTAGCAAAGGCCCCTCGCACTGGAGGGTTCAACACAGTCTCCATTATCGTCTTCAGCGCAGGGACAGTTTTACAAAGCTGAATAAAATCGTCTGCATTTGGCCAAATTATAATAAAAAAAAGACGTTACTGGATTGAAGGGGATAAGTACGACAAAGAGAGTGTTGAGAAATTATGATTAAAAAAAAAAAAAGATGCACATAAAGCTACAGTACACAGATCTGGTTCCGTGTAGAGGAAAAGGCAACAGTTTGTACAGTTTGAAGATGAGACAACGAGCTGACCCATACTACACTAAACATATCTGGTCATGTGCAGAGGACGGGCAGTAATATCTTTCACTACTGATGGGCAGAAGAAAAGGAATAAACTCTGACACTGCAGTAAGCATATTTATTCCTGTGTTGGAGAAAAAAGCAGTTTCTTTCATTTTGTAGCTGTTTGCATAAGAAAAGGTTAACATTTTCTTCCATACTGTAGTAAACATATTTGACCCAGTGAAAAAGAAAGACCATCAATTTTTCTAAAAATGCAGCAAGTTGATTTTTCCTTATAACTAAAATGGTCTTTATAAAAATTTTTCTTGTTGTGATGAGATGATTATATTCATTATAGGTCAGCCCTCTGTTTAGAAAGGGATTGATGAGAGCTATTTCTGACTCCTCTAGCTTGAAAGTCTAAGTTCAGTAAAAGCGTCTGCAGATAACAAGAGGAAATTCTAAATACGTCGTCATTCTGATGGAATCAATACATGCACTGTGCTCCATTTTCTTTTTACGAATTAGTCTCATTTTTCTTTCTTTCTCTTAGGCAGTTTCATCTGTCAGTACCAACGAGGGATCGTGGTCTCAGTCTCCTCGCTCCACTCACTTCTCCCTCGCTCCCATAAGTTCCCTCTTCTCCCACAGAAATTCCCTCGCATATTCCAGAACTTTCCTTTGCGTTTCCCAGAAATTCCCTCATGTCCTCCAGAAATTCCATTGTTTTCAGAAGCACTCTCGTCCTCAAAAATTCCCTTGATTCCCCCAGATTCCCTCGCCCCAGAAATTCCCTCGCCTCCCTCGCCCCAGAAATCCCTTTGTCTCCCTCTCCTACAGATATTCTCTTGTTTCCCTCTTCCCCAGAAATTCCCTCGCCCCCGCTGCGGCCATTGTTTGTAATCAGGTGAGGGGGGCGCTGCACCAGGCTAACGATGCTGAGTGTCACCTGGCCCTCCCACCCACCTATCTCAGCACCCAGGCTGTCGCGGGAACTGGACTATATTATGGCACAATGTGTTTCCTCTTCTTCCACAAAAGACTATCATATGGAAGAAATGACTGCATTTCCTTCTGTACGAGATTACGATGTGGAAGAAATGGTTGCATTTTCTTCTGCAAAGGACTACAATATGGAGGAAATGTTGCATTTTTCTCTACACAGGACTACAAGATGGAAGAAAACGTTGCATTTCTTCTACAAAAAACTGCAATATGGAAGAAATTGTTTTATTTTCTTCTGTACAGGACTACAATATGAAAGAAATTGTTGCCTTTTCTTCTACACAGGAATATAGTATGGAACAAACGGTTGGATTTTTTTTATACGTGACTATATTGTGGAAGAAATCTTTACATATACACAGTACAACAGTATGGAAGAAACTGTTGCATTTTCTTCCAAATGAGACCAGACATGCTGACTGCAGTTAAAAGAAATAATAGAAAATGATCTGTTGCCCTTTCTCCTTACTTTGGTATGGAGGAAACTACTGTCTTGTCTTCTATATGGGATCAAGTATGTTTACTGTAATATTGAAGAATTTTTTTTTTTTTTTTTTTTTTTTTTTTGCATGGGACCAAATACGTTCATTACAGTTTAGAAAAAATAATGCGGAAGAAATTGCTGTTTTTTTTTTTCTTTTTTCTGGATCAGTTGTGGTTACTGCACTATTCTGAGGTTACTGTTTACTGCACAATGGAAGAAATCATTGGTTTCTTCTACACAGGACTGCAGCGTGGAAAAAAATGTTACCTTTCTTCTAATGTTGCTCTTTCATCCTTCACTGTCATGCCGCGTCATTCTGCTCAGTTCGAGTTAATTCATGTCAACGCCATCAAGCCAGTTCAAGTTCTTTCTGGATACCTTAAGTGTGATCAGGGTAAGTTGGGCCTATTTAAGTCCATTCAGGTCGGACCAGGGCCATTCAGCTCTATTTAGGTCCACGCAGCCGAGTTTGATGATCCAGGTCGTTAGGTACTGTACAGGTAGATGCCATTAGGTGCAATCAGGCCTGTCCCATGTCACTCCGATCTAGTTAGGTCAGTTGAGATCCATTTAGGTAAGTTCAGGTTCATTTCAAACTTTTGGGTCAACGCACAGCCATTTAAGTCCACTGATGGAGATTCAGGCTCGTTCAAAGCTCCTCAGGGCCAGAAGTTCAGTCAAGTCCGGTCAGGTTCATCAAGGGCATTACAGGTCTGTTTATGCCTTTCACGTTTATTTTGTGCTAGTTTGGCAATTCCAGGTCAGGTTAGGGTAGAGGTGTCAAACTGGTGGCCCACGGGCGACATGTGGCCCTCATATAGGAAAAGAGTGGCCCGCGATGACTTAAGAAAAAATGAGAAGTATTAAATGGAAAATCCCATAAAACTTACCTGATGATAAAGAGGACAAATATTACAGCACTGTTAGCAAATATTTATTACTAATTAGACTGATAAAAATACCATATAAATAATTTATGGGTGAACAAAAATGTCAAGAAACTTTTATTCAAATATTATCAATAACTTGAAGCAGAAGCCAATGCTACTGCAAGGGCTAGAAGGCATACCGAATTCTCCGAACGTTTGAATAGGCTGCTGCTCTGCCGATTTATGTATTCTCTATCTATCTATCTATTGCCAGACACCACATTCCCGTAAGGGGTGGCCATTTGACTTTGAGTTATTTGTTTTGCGGGAAGGGGCACTAACCCTCCACCAACCCACTTGTTGACACGTAGGGAGCACGTATGGTTTGGTTATATGGTTACCACCCAGCGTTGTAAATGGTTTCTTGGCGTATAGGAAATCATTTGGCTTGTCACTCAATGTAAAGCCACCTGTAAAGGAAAGAAAAGCAATAAGAAGTGACAGGAGAGATGGGAGAAATAGGAAGAGAGGAGGACAGGCACAGAAAAAGAATGATAAAGGCAAAGGAAGAAGTATTATTAACTTTCATTCAACAAATTTCCAATTTTATATTGCAATTTAAATATGCATGCATGTTAAAGTAATAATGTAAAGTACAGTGTGCAAATATAGTTCATTAATCTGATGGAAATCTGGAAACAATATTTCCTATTGATAAATTCGAAGTGCAAGCAAAACGCTAACACGCTGGTCTAGGCTGCCAGGGACACACGCACCACAGTTATTGGTAAGTTGATGTTTGCGTAACAGGTATTATCCTTTTGTTTCTACATTTATTTGAGGTTAATGGCTATTGTAGCTTATAGTGAATGGGAGTAAAAGTTGTTAGAGAGAGTAGTCACCAGCTGAAACTGATAGAGACGGGTGTTGATAGACTGCACAAAATTACATGTAATAAATTAACAGGCCTCTCCTACTAGGAATTATTATTTCAACTGAATCTCAGGGAAAAAAAAAAAAAAAGGGATGTGAGGGGAAACTGAAAATATGTTATAAATTAAACCTTGAGGTGTACACCATGTTTGTTTTTAATTTGTATCTATATCTACTATCTATCAATCCTTCTGTCTGTCTATCTATCTATCTATATCACTTCACGATGTTCTATAAATATACCTACAGTACGCTGATTTCGATAAGGTTAGGTAGGCTTGGCCTGCAGACAATCAACAGAGCTGAAGTGTGGCCCTTGAGTTTGACACCACTGGGTTAGGGCGATTCAGGTCAGGCTAGGTCAGCTTAGGGCCAAGTAATTTTGTATTCAGTCCACTCATGTTTTTTTTATTATTATCATTATTTATTAGGTCATTTAGGTTCATTCCGGTCCTTCACGTATACTCAGGCTCATTAATGTCAGTAAAGGACATTATTAAAATATGGTTCAGTCAGACTAATTCAGGTTGATTCAGGGTTTTCGAAATGCTGTTTTCCGAAAAAAAGTGAAATCCAGTGTGGCCGCTGAATCAGTTTATCAGCATGAACGAAGTGAGCTCTGATGTCATATGGAAAGGCGCAGAGTAATTTGTGTGCCGGTTGGGCTGAAATGGTGAGTGGTGGGGAATGATGGGACTAGTATACCCTGTGAAGAGAGGCTGGGGTATATATGGCAAAGGGAAGATTTCACTTGAAAAAGGGTGAGACAGGCAGAAGTGAGTGGGACGGGTTGGAATCGTGTTGGCTGGTAGGATAGTGAGAAGGTAACCCAGTGAAGGTATGGAGATGGGGAATGTTTAAGCACAAGTTTTCTCCAAGCATTAAATAAAGCATGAAAATAAGCACACACCAGATTCATACACGAGACAGTACCTAGTCGCACGGCACAGATAAAAAGGAAAAACGCAGTTTCGTCGATCGAGTTCAGAGCTCAATGCAGTGAATCCTACTCTGCCCATTGCAACTCTTGCATCTCTCATCAGGCAACTACTGCAGTAAGAACGATATAACGATCGTTTGTCTGACTTAAAGCACACATAATTTATTCTACACCACGCCACACCACCCTTACCCTATACCACGCCACACCACCCTCACCCTACACCACACCGCTCCAGTTACACCACAGCACCTTACACTCACCCTACACTACATCCTCCCACCCTCACAATGCACCCCACCACCCCACCCTCAGCCCATCAGTACAAGGAAATATTTTATACTGCATTGACGAGCGAGCGATCGTTTGTACATACGTATATAATAATTTAATCCTGGTGTAAACTTTCAACATTTGTGGTGAGGTAGCTGAACAATAACAGAAGAATAATTGAGCTGAAATATTTACTTTCTCACTTTTTCTGTCTCTGTCTCTGTCTGTCTGTCACACACACACACACACACACACACACACACACACACACACACACACACACACACACACACACACACACACACACACACACACACACACAAATAAGAGCTCGCGCGCGTGCAGTCAACATATGAAATCTAAAAACATCTCATACCTCGCATGTGTCACTTTCATAGTGCTTTGAACCGATTTCAAAGTGGAGAAAGTCAACTGAAGCCTTCGGTACATTCCCTTGGGAAATTGGGATTCCAAGAGGTTTCTTTGGTCTCATGAGTAAATAAATAGCTTAAAACAAATTTTACTGAATGTATCTACTATCTACTGCAAGAATCTCTTCTCTGTCTCACATAGCAGAGAAGTTATTAGACTCCAAAAAACCATCACGCTCGGGCCATGTCGTGTCGGGCCGGGCTAGGTCCTGTCGGGACGCTCCTTTCTCAGCTGAACATAAAACATCGCATCGCTTGCTGCGCCCACTCTCTTGTAATCATGATACCACTGGATTCTTTTTGTTCATCTTCTGGGAGACCTCTCATGGTAAAAGGGAGGGAAGCAATGTTTATCCCTTCAGTATGATAAGATCTGTAAGTGTTTAATATTGCTACTGCTAGGCGACTTTATTCAGCTGAGGAGACACCTCATAGTGAAAGGTTTAGAAACATGTCCAATAATGCATTCAGGAAGATGACGTCTTAGGAGAGCACCCTAGTAGTGAAGGGGTTAATGAAGGCTCTATGTAACTCTCTCAGCTAAGAAAGTGTCTGGTTGGCTGAATGATATCGCCTGGAAACAGCAATAATAAACAGAAAAAAAGGCATCCGACTGAAGAAATGAAGTTAAGAAAATAAGCTGGAGCGAACCATTATGACATATTTTAGATTAATCACGTCCTGAAGGTTATAAGCAGCAGTTTTGCTTTAAAAGCGGAAAACCATTCGTCTGCTGAATGAAGTAGTCTGGAGGAAGCCAAATTAATATACGTAAGATTTCTAACCTAAAAGGAGTTATGGATAACTCGCTGTGTTCAACTTTCTTGTGATCACGTTTTCCCTATTATTTTATTCCTGCTAACGCTGTACGGTTTTAATCAACTGAGAGTGAATCACACGAACCTGAGTGTTAAAATTGCCACCATTAGCAGTTTTATCCAGGTATGTAACTTGTATGGCCTATAATTGGAGTCTTACTTAAGGTTCATCATACGATTGACAGGAAGGCATGTGAGATGCATCATATCCGTCCCTCCCCTGCCCCCTCGCCTCCCCCCCTCTTTTTTTTACAAACTTGTCACTCGGCGTCCCTGAGCCTCATCATGCCTAAAGATGAGTTACCGTGACTCAGATGTGACGACCGTGTGGTGTTGCAAGATGTCGTCTCAGACCATCCATAGCGAAGAAATATATAACACATCCGTTTCAGGACGATGCCATTACAAGAGTCCAGCAGCCTGCGTGTGTGAAGCCAGACACACGGACCTGAGCCAGCAGTGGCCCTGAAACTCAATTTCCTGACCCAAGCGAGCTCTCCTCCCGACCCTTCTAGCCTTGGGTTTGACCGTCAGCCACCAGAAGGCATCTGTAACTTGTTTAATATCCTCTGTGAACGATGGGCTGAGCCTCACTTGGGTTGTGCTTGGTCATCAGAAAAGGACTTTCTTTTGATATGTTTATTCGCATATAGGACAGGACCTTGTCAAAATTAGCCCTATGTATGCAGATCATGGCTTACGTTATATTGCATTAGATGAAACTACTGCTGCTGACAAAGATAACAGTAATAGCGGTAATTCCAAAAGAGGAGACAAGAGACAAGGTGAATGGTATGGATTAGTTACATAATAATATTATGTTCACATTATGGTTGCTGAAGTTTCTTAAAATTAGATACTGTAACAACATTTTGTTAAGTGCAACAGTGTTTGTGCTCCTTTTAGTGGAACTAGTTGTAGGCCTAACTATCAGAAAGTAATTAGGCGACCAAACTGATAGTGTCATCACATCATCATCATCATCATCATCATCCTAAGTCCATTTCCCACCGTATGGAATACTCGTAAGATGGGCATGGGTTAGCAATAGGTCAAGGAAAGCATAAAAGTAGAAGTTCTTATCAGAGTACCCGGTGAAATTGTCTATATATTCATTCACTCACCATTTAAGCTTCCAAACTTCCCCACTCCATCACTGATGGGATAGACAGAACCAACCCATAGCCGGTTACTTTATTGTAGTTGCAGTTACTAATATTGGTCCATTTTCTACTCGATCATTTATGAAACTCTTACACAGTATTCAGAACAATTTATTGGGCTTTGAAGATAGCATCACGGGGTGTCAGATTTCATCCCTCACTATCTTGTTATTTATCGTTATGAAGTGGATCAATTTTATGTCCGCAAAAATATATGTATACTTCAACCGTCAGCGCATATACTTCGATAGTTCTTTTTCCTTCTCATGTCCGTATCTCGCCTTTTCACACATTCGTCTACCATATTCTTTTTCGTCTTGCATGCTTCCTTCTACCTTCACCCTCGCCTGCATCTATAGAACTCTTTTCATCGCCTCCGTCATGTCGATCATCTCTGTGTGACCATACCATATAAACAATCACTCTTCTAATCGTTTTAATTTATAGACTCCCTTTGTCTACGTCTTTCAAGATTCTCCTTATGTTTAATTGGGCAAGAAAACATCTTTAAGCACTCTGTTCCGAGTTTTGTGTTCCGTGCGAAGGCCATCATAACACCAATCTCTTTTTCTCCTTGAGCCGTTTTTATTATATATGTGACTTGATCTTGTTATTATATTTAACTGTGAAATTCATTTTAGTAGTATTTTAACTTTCGTTGTTGTAGTGAAGGTAAATGGAGTAAGGTAAGTGAGGGAGATGTGGAGAGTGAGAGTATAATCAACCTTGGATTTTCATTAAAGCAAATCCCGTGTCTTTCATTAGTGTTTCTTTATTTTGACTCACACCGAACGACTTTATTAAGTAGAGGGGGGAGGGCTCCTAGAGGATTAAAGAAGGCAATTCATAGTGTCCATCAAAAGAGAACAATGACTAAGAACAAGCCGGCTTTCCTTGCCGTAATGATGATATTCACGTTAGTCCCTGTCAAACTGGGCATTAGGAATACTAGCAACATTAAGCTCGTCGCAGACTACACCTGTAGGAGTCAGCCCACACACTCACCTCTTTTCCCCAGGAACCTGTTCCCGCATGGATAAAAATTTTTCTATGGATCCATTTCACGGACCTATTTTCCATTATGGACATATTTTCCTCATAGACCTATTTTTTCTCATGGACACATTTCTCAACATGGATCTATTTTTTTCTTAAGGACCTGTGTTCATCAAGGATATGTTTTACTTATGGACCTATTTTTGCCATGGACCCATTTTCTACCGTGGACCTATTTTCCTAGATGGAACTATTTTCTACCATTTTCTACCTTGGACTAATTGTCCACCATGGACTTTATTTATGCCGCATGGAGCTTTTTTCTCGCTTGGACCTGTTTTCCCTCTGGACCTATATTCCTTCATGGATCCAATTTCTTTCCATAGAGAAACACCAAATTCCATCTTACACTTCTTATATCCCATGGACCACCTGCATATCCCTGATTAACGCATTTTTACCCGTGGGACCTATATTTCCACTAGGGTCCACTTCTCCCAAGGACTTATTCCTTTATGGAGCAGTTGTCCCACATAAACCTTTTGCAACCATGAACCTATTTTGGTATATATTTTAATGACAGGGTGAATAACATCATCGTACCATAAAGCACCCTTATCCGTGTGGGGCTCGAATCTACCTCACCACTGAAGGTGGATTCGAGCCCCACACGGATGAAGGTGCTTTATGGTATGATGTTATTCAACCTATTTTCACCATGACCCTATTCCCCAATGGACCTATTCCCCCCCCCATACCTCCTCACCCACCCATGAACCAACCCATATACCTGTTCACTCACTGACTAGTCTGTCTCGGTAGTCGGACAATGACTTGGCAAGTTTACTCCCCGATTGCACACAAACATCTATCTATCTGTCATGTATCTATTTATCTATTGCCAGACGCCTTAATCCCACACGGGATGGCCACAAGCAAATCGCCTCCACGTCGCCCTGTCCTCCGCCATTTTACTGCCATGCTCCCAACTCACACACCCCTCTCTCATATATATATATATATATATATATATATATATATATCCTACGAGTATAAAGGCAATGAACACCCTCATTTCCTGTACTCACTTGGATGTACAGTATAATCTCGTCTGGTATCAACTGGAGTATTACACTAGACTTTCCTCGACCATGGCGTTGGTAATTGAAGACTTTTATGGTTTACTCATTAAAATCGTCTGGAATTTGCTGATTTAGAGTAGCGGTCTGTAAAGAGTTATCCAGTATTACTTTTTTATGGAACGGTAATGGATATGTGGATCAAATGTTTGCAATAAGATAAGTAGGGCTAGTGAAAAAAAGAATGTGCAAGGGATATAGAATAATCATGACTTTTATGGTTTTAGGAAATGCGTATAACATGCTGAACTGGGAGGCTTATAAAAAGTTTTTCGCATATATTGTGTGGGTGGTATATTATCGAATGCTTTAGAGTTTTAATGAATGTTGTATATCATGTGAAAGAGTAAATGGACGTCTGCTTGAGAGGTTCACTATCAGTGCTGGAGTGAGACAAGGGATGTGATGTACCCACTGCTGTTTACCAACTGCTGTTTAAACTCCAGAGCTTGGAGTTTTACGGGCCGAGCCCTTACCCAAAGCATCCCCCCCCCCCCCGAGAAGTAGGCTGTTTCAAACACTAAGCTCTGTATCTGCAACACAAAACTTTCAATTAAAGATCAGAATATTCACAAATCCTTCATCTCTCCATTGCATGAGTTCCCAGGATTCTCTGAATGGCACTCCTTCACGCTTCCCCTTGAATCACCAAACAGTGACACTCTGCTCCACTGCCCCTGCCACATTCATGAATCAACACCCCCTGTACTGCACGTGTGGCTAGCTCGATTTACTCGTCCAATTTCTCCGGCCTTTCCACAGTGATATTATGTATTACTGTGTTTGGGATGGGAGAGAGAAAAGATATTCCAAGGTTTATTAGACATTACTTGCCGCAAAGGATTACCTTCACTTTTTCTGCGAGTTCGTTCTCTGTGTCGCATAAGATCACTTGGGTTATCCCTGAGTTCGTTTTCTGTTGTGATACCCGTACTCTTATTTTCTAAAGCACTTACTTGGCGAAGTTCTTACTGAAGGAACTGCACAAAATAAGTACAAGTTTACTATCACCACAAAAACAATTTCCACGTATACTGCACTATATTCCTGCAACACTTACTAACAGAGGTGTTGCGAGTTCACTTTCACTGTAACTTGAGGTCATTTCCTCATTCCCGTACTTTTCCTTATATTTTTTAATTGCTCGAACGAGAAGCGAACGAGAACACCAAATTTAGTTACAGATTGGACCCCCGACATATGTACCCGAGCGAAAGATTGATCGCATCAGCAAGAAATGGGGAAAGGGATCGGGAGGAAAACTCTGTAGTACAGTAGCGAACTTTATATATATATATATATATATATATATATATATATATATATATATATATATATATATATATATATATATGCCAATTTTGAAGTCACAAGAAAGACAGACACGAATTTGGAAATAGCATAAAAATCCTCATTATTTTCATTTCAGACAACCCGTAATTCCCAATAGTTTTTCCGTAAATCGAGGAAACGATTTTTTTTTTTTTTTATAAGGTAGATTACCGTAACAGCAGGCTGGCCGAGAAGCAACGGTCCAAGCTAGGTTGCCTGAGTAGCGCAGCAGTATTTTGCGATGATTGCTGAGAGAGTTGGTTTTAGGAAGTGTGAAGGAATATTTTTGGTGTAATCTAATAAGTTCTTTTTAGATTTCAGGTCAGGAAATCAGGGGAAGATGATGAACCACATGAAACAATATTCATCACTGCCTGACTTGTTCACTCCCTCGCTCGTACACATTCCACACTTTCAGTGTGGACGCCTATTACATGTTCACTTCGCTAAGTTCTTGCTGCACTAGAGAAACTGCACAAAATATTTTATGGTTTACTCTCATAACCAATGTACAGGTTGAAAATAAATTCCAATAATATTTGTGCACTTTGCCTGTAGTATCCCATATTTTTATATACAGGTATTTTCGTCGTGATGTTATTTACATCGCTTCAGTACTTGTCTTTTTTTAGTTGAACGATGACACGAGATTAATATGTTACCAGTGAGTTGCTATATATTTCGTGATATTTATCCACATTTCTAGAAGAAAGTAACATAGGTAGCCTATTTTATTATTATTATTATAATTAATTAATTAATTTATTTTTTTATCGCAAGGATCCCCAAGGGGAGCTGGAGCACTCTGTGAAGGGTAGATTCTCGGTCTTTCTGTGTTTTGGTTTGTCGGTAGCAAGGTCACGGCCTCCTGCCTGGAGCTTTCCTTCTGGCCCCATTATGATTCAGTGCACCGACTTCTATTCCCCTAAAAGGGGAGCAAGTCTTGGAGCAAGTCTTGATGCAAGTCTTGATGCAAGTCTTGGAGCAAGTCTTGGTGCAAGTCTTGGTGCAAGTCTTGGAGCAAGTCTTGATGCAAGTCTTGGAGCAAGTCTTGGTGCAAGTCTTGGAGCACGTCTTGATATATGTCTGGAAGTGGATTTCATCCAAGTTCTGGCAGAGTATTTTACTTCTGACACTGGGTCCAGCATGGCCATTGTCTGGTTTTCAAGCAGTTTTCAAGTCTTGCCCTGGCATGCAACAGGTTCAATCTCTCTGTTGTCATCTAGCATGCATGAAGAAGCAGTACATAAATAAAGGACCCACATCTACAGTAAGGTGTTTCGTCGACCTCGTGCATGACCCTACTCTCCTTCCCAGAAAATACAATAGAAAATTCTCAGAAGCCAAGACTTTGGATGTCTCACAAACTGAGGGGTCAACGCTACCATGTATATCTTATACCCTTCTTCAGGTCATATAGTGTGAATACCCCTTTATATTAGGTCCATTTATTAGTCTGTTTTAATGTAGCACTAATAGCATTTCCTCAGATATTTCATATATTCATAAACTCTTAAAATTAAATGTACTGATCACTTATTATCATTTGTAAGTGTTGGCTTGGTTATTTTTTCATCAGTACACTAAACTTATTTGCACACATATTGCATTACACTATCGCAGCACTATTTTACATATTGCGACTTTTGGTGGCAGGTGGTGCCGACCATCATCCACTGACTTTGGTTTAGTGCTGCCTACTTCCTTCACCTTTATCATTCTTTTTCTGTGTCTGCCCTCCTGTGTTCCTATTTCTCCATCTTTCCTGTCTATTTTTATTACTAATCTTTTTGGGTGGCTTTACGTTGAGTGACTAGCCTATTGGTTTCCTGTAAGACAGGAAACAATTTACAACGCTGGGTACCATAATTATACCAAACACATACGTGTTCCCTGCGTGTCAACAAGCGGGTTGGCGGAGGGTTAGTACCCCTCCTCGTAAAACAACTAACTCAAAGTCAAACGGCCACCCCTTACGAGATTATGGTGTCTGGCTATAGATGGATAGATAGATATACACTGTAACCTGAGAACGGTTTCTTATATCCGTACTTTTCTTTATACTGCATTCAAAATTCTTATGTAGTAATCTCAATATGTATATTATTTACTCTCCCACACACGAGTGCCTAGTACCTTACCTCAGTGTAGTAACTGAAGAAGCACTCACAGCACAGTCCCACTTTGCACTCGGTGCAGCGGTAGTGCGTCTCCTTGCGAACTTGCTGCCGTCGCTGACTGTTCAGGCAGACATGGGACCGCCTCTACATTTTTTTCCTTGCAGGTGAGTACCTCAGGTTCACCATGTGATGACGCAAGAGGAAATCTGCCCGGGTGGCCCTGTCAGGCAGTACAGCAGCACTGTGTCTCCTTAATGCAGCTGGTTGAACACATCCATACTCTAACAGTAGCTCGCCCACGAGTCCTTTCTCAAATTCACGTAGAGAAAGACCTGTACCAACAACCTCCTTGAACAGTGTGAAATGCGTTCAACACAATGATATCATGAAGATGTAGGAATGTCTTCTTGCACCACTTGCAGCGCTTCTTGAGACAGTCAGTGACATCACTCTGTACTTCAGGCTTATCAACAAGCCACATGTGTCTGCTATAATCACTGACCACATCAGCCTTGATCATGGGCTCCTTGGTCTTGTGGTCCTGCCTCCCTGTGGCCTGCATCTCACCCTTGTGAAATATGGTAAGCATGTTGACTTTCTGTTGTCATGCCAGTGGATAGCCAACATGATTGTCACATTTCTTTGTGAGTAAAGCCTGCTTCTTGATCTTGGAAGGGAAGGCAGGTTAATGCTTCCATTTGGGCCTAACAGTGCTGCAGGTTCTTGCCCCATGTTCAGGGAGAAACTTCATCGATATCGGGGATGTGTAATAGTTGTCAATGAACAGAATGTCTTTTGGGCCGAAGTACTTGTCCATTAGCATTTTCACACCAGCACCTGAGAGTATGTGTGGGTCGTCACTTGGGATAACCAAATCTGATGCTGAGTACATGATGAAGTCCAGCACAATTCCAGTCTTCCAGTCACAGATGACAAAGAATTTTCTGCCAAAGCGATGACGTTTGGATGACAGGTACTGGATAAATGCCAATCATGCCCAGAATTAAATAGGCAAATCGCCCACCACCACTTTCTGGAAAGGCCGGAAAAAGTTGGTGAAAGATTCCTTTAGCAAGGTCAGAATCTGGCGCATTTTCCATAGCCTGTCATTGGATGCAGGTACCAGGTTGGGGGAAAAGTGCAGGAAAGATAGAAGTGCAAGATTCCTGTCCCGCTCCATGAACTTCCCAAAGACAGGGACAACTGTGAGATCGTCTATGATCCAATAGTCCTATATGGCATGCCTTTTTATGTGTGCCATCAACATGGTCAGAGTTAGTCACATACATAATTCATCCACCTCCACAGGATACCATTCACTCATGTTTGATTTGTCGCGGGAAGGGAGGTCGAGCTAGCATAGGGAGGTTTCCTGCTGGTAGTTGTTCTCGTGAACCAGGTATTTCATCACTGACAATGAACAACATATCCTTAAAAATCCCACATGGATGAGTTGGCTGTCCCCAGGAAATCTGTCTGAATGCCTGCCTGAGACTCATCAAAGGCAGTCATCATGGGTTCAAACCCTTCCCCCTCCCCCCACATAGAAGTTTCCATTGGCTCCATACGTGGCCTGTGGGAACTGGGGTGATGGTCACATGCACCACATACACCTCGGCCTCTTGATCAGCCAGGATCCCTTTGTGCACGGCCTCTTGCCTGGCAGGGAGGGATGAGAGAATAGGATGATTCAGGGAGTGCTACCTCATCACACAGTGAAGCCTGGGAAGTGCTGGGAGTTGATGCTGCCTCCTGGGACTGCACATGTGGTCACCTATGTGGTGGTAACGACGCAGTTGAAGGGCCGGGCTGTGGGGACATCATTCTTGACGTTATAGGCTGGGTAGGTGGCGGGGTGGCCAAAATTTGCTGTTTCTTCCGCACATGACTTTCAGCCATCTGAGTCTTGGCATCTGAGTCTGACACCTCAGAGGAGTCTCCTTCGGTGTCAGTGTAATAACCGACCTGAAACTTAACAAATTAAACACTGGTCTGGCCGGGATTTGAAATCAGGCCCTCACTCTTCATACACTCGCGTGTTACCACTGAGCCTAAGAGAGGATCCCCGCTCTGCCTCTAAGCAACACGGGCTTTTATACACCCCATTACATCGGTAGGAAAGGGATGTCAGCAGGCACCGTGGGATTATTGGCCGTCAATGTAGGATCATCTGGTTCATTCTCAAGCGGCGGCATGAAGCTATTGGAGGAGGCATGCGAGGGCGGCTGGGGCACATCACTCTCCACATGGTAGCTCCCGCCCTCAAATGTCGTCTCGCTACTTGATAATGACACCATCATCCCTAGTACCCTATAGATAGCACTGTGGCTCAACCCCCTCCCTGGGCGTTTGGGAGGCTTGGATAGCACATAAAGCCCATCTCCAGCTACACACTCTAAATGTCATCTCTCCAGCCACGTATTTTCCCCCATGGACCCATTCTTCTCCATGGACCATTTTTCACCCATGGACCCATTTCCCCCATAAATCCCCTTTCCTATCTATCTATCTATCTATCTATAGCCCGACGCCCTAATCCCGCAAAGGGTGGCCGCAGACAAAAAGCCTCCAAGTCGCTCTGTCACCCACCATTTGACTACCCTCCCCCAATTCACTCCCTCCTCCCTCATATACCTCTCAGCTTCATCCCTCCACATCATCCTCGGTCTTCTCTTCCCTCTCCCTCCCCCCACCTCACCTACATACACCCTTTTAGTCAGTCTTTCACTCACCATTCTCTCCACATGTCCAAACCACCTCAGTGTATTTCTCCTAATCTTCTCAACCACATCCACATCCACCTCACAACGTTCTTTCACTTCTTCATTCGTCAACCTGTCCCTCCATGTCACTCCACATGCTCCTCTCAAGTAGCTCATTTCCACTGCTCTCACTCTTGCAAGGTCCGTGCCTCGCTTCCATACGTCAGGGTAGGGATCACAATACTGTCATGCAGTGACTTCTTAACTTCCATACTCACATCCCTATATCTCATCACTGCTTTCAGTGAACCAACAACCTTCCTTCCCTGCTGTACCCTTTCATGCACTTCATCCCCCAAGGTTCCATCCTTACTCATCACACTACCCAAGTACTTGAATGCACTCGCATTCTCCATATCCTCGCCATCCAACCTCACTGCACACTCTGTGACTTCATTCCTCTCAAACACCATAACTTTACTCTTGTTACATTAACTTTCAGATTCCTCCTCCTACACACTGTCCCAAATTCATTCACCAAACCCGGCAACTCCCATTCATCGTCATTCAACAATACTGTATCATCAGCAAACAACAACATTGGAATCTTCCAAATTTCACCCTCATTCATTAGAGCCACCCCCACATCCATTGTCCTACCCTGCACCTCCTTTACAACCCCATCCATGTATATATTAAACAGCCATGGAGACATCACACAACCCTGTTTCAGTCCCACACTGAGATCAAAGAACTCACTCAGCTCCAACCACTCGCACCGTATCCCTAGCTCCTTCGGGCATACTCTTCACAGCACTCAACAATTTCCCCTCCACTCCATATATTCTCAGTACCTTCCGCATACCCTGTCTATCTATTCCGTCATAAGCTTTCTCCAAGGCCATGAAGGCAGCATACACTTTCTTTCCCTTCTCTAGATACTTCTCCACTAAACATCTTAGAACAAATATCTGATCTACACACCCTTTTCCCTTCCTAAATCCCTCTTGTTCTTCTCCAACTAGCTCCTCTGTTATATGCCTAACCTTATCAATGAGTATTCTACCATATATTTTTCCAGCCACTCTAAGAAGGCAAATACCCCTATGGTTACCACATACTTCTCTCTCCCCTTTTCCTTTGTATAAAGGAACAGTTATACCTGATTTCCAGTCCTCCGGAACCCTTCTCTCTTCCCAAGCCAATCTACACAACTTCCATATGCACTCCACTACAATCTCACTCTCATACCTCGGCATTTCACCACACACTCCATCAATTCCTGGGACCTTTCTCATCTTGATCTTCTTCATTGCTTCCACTATTTCCGCCCTACTAATCTCTTCCTCCCTCCTCTCATCTCTCCTTCTCCTAGCCATTCCCCAACCACTTATACTCGTACTGCTCTCACTCTCTACATTCAACAGATCCTCAAAGTTCTCCTTCCATCTGATAAATTACCAATATGCTGGGAATCGAACCAGGGACCCTCAGGTGAGAGCCAGGCAGCATACCACTACACCACGACCAGGTAAAAGTTAACTCACGTTGTCACAATCTTGTAACCAACGTCCCTCCGCCCCCACTGTGGGCATCAAGAGGATGAGTTAACCTCCTGGCACTCGGGCAAGTAGATGCTTTTAATCTATCCCAAGCACTTACGGCAAGTCAGAATGAAGAGAGAAACCTGCACTGTACACAGGAAAAATCATCTGATAAATTACCAGTATGCTGGGATTTTTCCTGTATACAGTGCAGGTTTCTCTCTTCATTCTCCTTCCATCTCCTCAATTTCTCTCTCTTCTCCACCAACAATCTATTATTCCTATCTTTCACTCCCCTGTTATTTTCCCTTTCACACTCTCTTACTTTCTTTACCTCCTTCCAAAACAATTTCTTACTCTCCCTCCATTTCACACTCAGATTCCTCCCAAATTCTTCATCCACTTTCTTCTTACTCTCCTTGACCAATCTCTTCACCTCCCTTCTCCTGCTCACATATACCTCTCTCTTCTCTCTTTCATCTTCTCCCCTACCTCTACTCGCTAGCCATTCACTATATGCCTTCTTCTTTTGTTCCACAGCTCGTTTCACCTCATCATTCCACCATGCTGTCCCTTGCACACCCCTGCATCTCCTCCTCACTCCACACATGGACCCATCATCCCCATAGAACAATTTTCTTGATGAACCTACATTTTGTCACGGACCTATTTCTCCCAAGGACTTTTTTTTTTTTTTTTTTTTTTATAACCCTATGGGCCTATTTTTTTCCTGATGAGCCTATTTTTCCCATGAACCTGTTTCTTCCATCAGACCTCTTCTATTCCTTGGACCTATTTTTTACTTTATAAATCTATTTTCTTTCACAGCACCTATGGTCTCCATGGTTCCATTTCCATTTTCCCCATGGATCTATTTTCCCTCTGGTCCCATTTTCCAAGAGGACTCACTTTCCCCATGGACCTATATCTCACCAAGGGGCTTACCAAATCCCCACTTGAACCTGTTTTCTCACATGGACCCATTATCTCACGTGGACCTACTTCGTGCATGGACGTTTTCCTTTTCCACTGGGCCTGTGTTTCCACTTGGGCCCATTTTCTCCAAGGATGTATCCTCCATGGACCCTTTTTTCCCAGATTTCCACATGAACCTGTTCCAACCATGAACCTATATACCCCATCGATATATTCTTCAGTGGATCCCCCACCAATACACCTATCCACTCACTCAGTGTAGTAAGACTATCTCCTGGCATGTCCTCCGAGAAGCAAAACATCCACCCACCCACTCAAAAACCTCACCAGTCCATTAAGCACACCCACTCACCCACCCACTAAGTCCATCGAACCACCCCCATAGCCCTCCACCCCACATGTGCCCAGCGTACCTGATCATCCCATCCCAATCACCTGCCCACGCTCCTGCCTGCCCGACAACACCCACCCATCCAACTTGTCTTGCTTAACCATTCACGTACCCCATGCTCACCACTCACCCACCACCACCACACAGAACACTCCTAGTCACATTAGATATTAGCAAAGCTTTTGATGCCATCCCCCGCCACAACCTCACAAACAAAATATTCAACGCAAACATGCACAATAACACAAAAAGATGTTTGGCAAACTACTTAGCAGGCAGATGTGCACACGTAACATTTGCCGGTCAGTCTTCTAACATCAGAAACTTCACAAACGGCGTCCCCCAAGGATCTGTTTTGTCCCCTACACTCTTTAACCTATACATGCACGACGTACCCACACCCCACACACCACAGCTACACATAGCTTCCTATGCAGATGATATAACACTTACACGTACGCACCAAAACGCAAACATAGCTGCACACATCATTCAACCTTACCTCAACACACTACACGAATGGTTCACCACAAAGAGGCTCAAAATAGCCCTAGTCAAATCTACAGTGACTCTTCTCACAAACTGGACAGCAGAACACAGTCACATCCCACACCTCACCATAAACAACACCCCCCTACCCCCCAAAAAAAAAAAAATCCTTGGTGTAACATACAATACATCAATGTCATTTAAACAACACATCACAAACATTAAAAATAAAATAACACCAAGACTCAATGCTTTGAGGTCACTTGCCCATACAACATTCGGACACAACAAAGAAACCACCACCACAGTATACAAACAATACATACGTTCAGTGATGAATTATGCAAGCCCTGCCTGGGCTTCTAACCTCACCAAAACACACTACAACACTCTACAGACTTTACAGAACAAAGCCCTAAAAATAATCACTGGCTGCACAGCTACTACACCCACAGATCACCTACATCAAGAAACCAAAGTCCTCAAAGTCAAGGATCACCTAGACATGAGAGGCACCCAGTTTCTTGCTGCAGCCTCCACAAACCCACAACATCCACTACAGTACATGACTGCACATCCACCCACACCAATTAATATCAAAACAACATCCAGCACACGATACCATACACAAATACTGTCATCTCTCCCCCCTCGCCCACCTCAGACCAGCTTCCAGAAGCATATCCACACTCAGATCACTCGCCGCTCCATTCAGTCACTTAAAGACAACACACAGGCATGCACGGCCTCCTGACATCCACCCTTCTGAATCCTATCTTCCTCGTGAGGACAGGGTCCACCTGGCCAGGTTGAGATGTGGGCACCATCCAGCCCTCTTAAGCTACCAGAAGAGGCTGGATGACTGCGTCGCTGATGCCTGTCCAGGATGCAGCACAGCACCCCATACTATTAAGCACATTATGGAAGACTGCATTGCACACAATCACCTACACCAACAACACAACATACACTCTTTGAGAGCTCTGTGGGAAAGCCCGGTCTCGGCAACGGCCTTCCTAAGGGACTCGGGGCTGCTCGGCCAGACTGCCTAGGGAACAACTACTACTACTACTACTACTGTATTACTCACCCACCATCCCATCCCACCCGTCTGCCCACCAACTTACCCACCCGGCCACCAAACTTGGTCCACAAGATGATTTACAACTCCCCCCCACACACACATATCTATCTATCTATCGATGTATCTACTGTATACAGACAGTCCGATATATATAGACGCATACATATATGAACATATATTCATCTTCAGTTATGAAAGAGGTCTTAACCACAAGTATGGAAGGGAGAGTGGGGATGATGTTGAGTGATGAAGGATGAAGTATTACAAATATGATGTATGTAGATAATACTGTAATGCTTATGAACAGGATTTCTGCTGTCTGATTTTTTTAAAAATAAGGAAGAGGGAACCAAAGCCTGAAAGCCTGCAAGATTGTTCTCTCCAAGAAAAAAATGAAAACAAAATAAAAGAAAGCTAAATTCAAGATCCGTTCATTCGAGATGCCTGGACACACTGAGTTTAAACTACTAGGATCATAGGCAGTAGGGAATATACAGGCAAAGGAAGATAGTTCCAGAGTTGATCTGTGGCATACAGGAAGTACTGGGGTAACTGTTAACTCTTGCGTTATAGAGAACTAGACAGAAAAGGGACGAGAGTTTGTTGCTAGACGGTTGCCACGCGCCTGCTATGGTTGTGGAGGGATGCAAACAGACAGCTCAGAGGAGCAGTGACCAATGAAGTAACAACAGAAAAGAGATAAAGATGCAACAGTGCAGTGAGGAGACAAAGGTTTAAGGGAGCCAATAAGAGGAGAGTTAACGAGACAAAAGCATTTGACTCCACTTTGTTGAGATGAGCTGTATGTGGGGAGCCTCCCCACACATAAGAATGGTACTCTGCACAGGAATGAATAAAACCCCTGTATAATGTCAACAACTGTGCATTGGTAAAGAAGGCACTGAGTTGGCTTAGCACACTTAATCTCTTGAAAGCAATTTTTACAAGAGAGATAATATGATCTTTCTAAGATATATACGATCTGAGTTTTTGATGCATTAAAAACAAGATGATTACTTTTATCGATGTCAGCGATATGAATCAAGTCAGACAGGTGTGCCACAGCCTCATCCCTTGTTTGCTGAAGTAGCTGCTGAGACGAACAGTGCGGGAAGCGGATGGAAGGTGAAGGGTGGATTCATCATCGTATGAGCGAATAGGGTTAAATGTACAGCTTAGAAGGTCATTGATGAGTAGCAGGAAGAGAGTTGGTGATAGGACAGAACCTTGAGGAACACCACTATTGATAGTCCTAGGAGAACTGTGGCCGTCTACAACAGCAGCTATAGAATGACCAGAAAGGAAACTAGAGATGAAGGCACAGATAGTTGGATAGAAACAGTAAGAGGGCAGTTTGGAAATTAAAGATTTATGCTAGACTCGATCGAAGATATTCAAGATGTCAAGTGCAATGGCAAAGCTTTCGCCAAAGTCCCGAAAGGGGGATGATCAGTAGTCTGAAATGAAGGTGGGAAGATAGCTAGTGGAGCATTCTGGCGGAACCCATACTGACCATCGGAAAGAAGGTTATGATAGGAAAGATGTTTTATATTTTTTGTGTTAAGAATAGTTTCAAGAACTTCAGAAATACAGGATGTTCAAGCAATTGAGCTATAGCTAGAGGACATTGAATGGTCACCTTTCTTTGCGAGAGGTTAAATGAGAGCAAACTTCCAGCAAGAGGGAAATGTACTGTACAAGTTGACAGACAAAGGCGAAAGTCTTGTGAATGTTTGTGAGCGGCGTGATTTGGAAATAAATGTAGATAATAGTAATGTGATAGTTGCTGAGAGAGGTGACTCGCTGTGTGATGTTTGGTGAATGGAGTCAGAGTTGAAATGGGAAGAATTTAAAGATCTCATTGCAGTAAGAGAAATGACAGATAAATGTATTACAGTATTACAGAAGAGGAGAGGAGAGTAAAAAATGTCTTGATAGGATACAGATAGCTAGGTACGAGAAGTGCAAAATGTATACATGGAAATGTGTTAATGTCCGCTTTAACGTATGGATGTGATACTTGGGTGTTGCATGAGTGTTAACAGTTAATAGGAAGAGGCTAAAAATAGTGAAAATGGTATTGTTAGAGAACGTGTGTGTGTGTGTGTGTGTGTGTGTGTGTGTGTGTGTGTGTGTGCTGAGTGGATAGGACAAGAAAAACTTTTTTTTTTTTTAATTAAATATGGAGGATGGAACTCTTTTGTGTAAAGGGTAGAAGAGATTGAGTACAGATTATATGGTCATACTGAGGAAATGGATATAGACAAGGTGGTGAAAATTTTTGAAGTGGAAGAGTTTGAGGGCAGAAGGAAGTGTGGTAGGCCAAAAAGGAGGTAAATGGATACGATGAATAAATGTGAGAAAGTAAGGTAAGGAAGTTTTAGAAGCTAAAGGACTGACAAGCACACGAAGTAGATGGGTAAGGTACACACGGAGATAACACAGGACACGGGCTTGGCAACACATTTTTTTTTTTTTAATTGGCAGGACTCAATCAGACAGTTGTAAGCTATGTGAAGAGCGTCTGTAAAGAGAAAATCAGATAGTTTTGTTTATGATGAATCCAGAACTCCAAAGGTTTGAATGATGTGTGTGTGAACCTGCGGCCTATTTCAATGCCCCTCTCCTCTCTCTCTCTCTCTCTCTTCTGGATCCTGCTTTTCACAAAATACAATAGCACCGAGAGAGTCTGGTATGCATATGGTCTACAATTCGTATTTCTTCGCAAGTATTACCCAGCTTCGTTAACACTTTCAACACTCATTTAGATCAACATTTGCTTTACTGACTCTTTTCGGTGATTGTCTCTTTTTCACCAACTTATTTATATCCTATTTGGGTTGTTTAATGTTCCAGGTCGTGGGAAACATGTTTTCATACATCAAAGTACCCTTGCCTATCCCTGCCCAAGATATATAATGAAGGGGACGAGCAGGGACGAGCAGAGGTATGGTTCAGTGAGGCCACAGTCCCTGCCCCTTCGCCCTGCTAGTTACAAAATGCCCTCCTAGTCTGTCAGTGGGATAGTCCTAAACAGCTAAACACTTACTATATTGCTTTCACTTATTAGTGTGTCTTAGCTTAGTGTTTTCTTCCATTGATAAAACGAATATGTTTATGTGTTTCAGGAGGCCTAGTGTTCAAACATAAATGTCATTGTGACACCGTCGTCAGGTAGTTCGACTAACAGCCGGCATGGCGTGCTTTTTTTTTTTTTTTTTTTTATATAAAACAGTAAGATCCCCTGCTCCTTAAACTGCCTATGCACACCACTGGGGATGAAGTGTCTGGGTGAGAGATGGGTGCCATTTGTTGCGCATTGCGAAGGAGTGCCATCTGAATATAATTTAATCCCTTTTGTTTGAGAACCCGTCAGGTAAATACTAATCCTCATTTATGCTGAAAGTATAGCAGTATACAATTACAGTTTTTACTTACTTTTTGGTTGTAAATAAATGTAAATAAGGAAGCATGCTGTTTCAGAGGCAAAGAAAGTTATTTAAAGAGTAATGTGATTGTAGGCACTCTAGTATAATTATAGTTCAGCACAAACTGGGTCTCGTAGACTCTGATGTGTGCTATTGTTTCATCGTAAGTGAATACGAACGAAAATCAGTTTGAGGGAAAGTGTAAGATATTACGCAGGGAAAATCGCCGGCATCAGTTTGAAACGTTTACCTTGCAGAATTTCGGAATTTTGAGTAAAGATAGGTTAAGCTAGGGTAGGTTAAGTTTTTCGTGTGACTTGTATTTTTAGATCAATATCCGTCATAAACTACTCTATTTTGATGGGGGTACGTGAGCCGTATCTAAGAAAGTGATTTGCTGCGGAAACGGATATTAGTTCGAACAAATCAAAATTAGAAACTTCGGAAAAAATAGGTTTCATCACTAAAACCATACCGGCTCTTTTTCTTCTATTTCCGAGTTAGCACATTCACATCAAGACTTGTTAGTAATGAACTTCGTTGCTAGACTGGGTAAGGAAAGGCGTTGTTATTGGTACTTTTATTGTCAGTGTGCTGTTGTTTAGGAGGAACTAAGGATGATATTGTCGGTCAGCTGGCAGTGTCAGCCGAAGTGTAAACCAGCAATGCACATGTGTTGAATTTCTGGAATCCACACAACCTTGCTGGCATTTACTTTTCGTCTCAGACTCCTGCAATTACCCACAACAACCACCCTTGCGGCCGTAACCACCACCACTGTGACCACCACCACCGAAACCACCACCAGCGTGGCCGCCACTGAAGCCACCACCATGACCACCACTGAAGCCACCGGAATGGCCGCCGCTGAAGCCACCACTAGAGTAACCGCCACCGATTCCTCCTCCATGACCACCTGAAGTATGGCTGTGTTTGCCAACTAGCTGAGCTCTTACAATACTGGGGCCGCGCCTCCCACCTCTGTAGCCACCGCCGCCGCCAATGTGGCCTCCGCCACCGGTAGTTGTGGTGTGATGTCCTACCAACTGAGCTTTGACAATGCTTGGTCCTGTGCGACCACCTCTGTAGCCACCGCCGCCGCCAGAGTACCCACCGCCACCGGTAGTCGTGGTGTGATGCCCCACCAACTGAGCTCTCACGATGCTGGGCCCGGTGCGACCTCCTCTGTATCCGCCGCCGCCGCCACTGTAGCCTCCACCGCCTGTAGTCGTGGTGTGATGTCCCACCAGGTTTGCCCGCACCACACTGGCACCTCCGTGGCCGCCGCGGCCATACCCACCTCCAAAACCGCCGCCGCCTCCATGACCACCACCGCCACCAAAGCCGCCTCCATGACCGCCACCGCCACCACTGTAGCTGCCGCCACAACAACCGCCACCGTCAGCATGACCACGGTCTGCTAAGGCGACCACTGTCGCCACCACCATCTGTGTTCAAGTTATCTTGTTAAAATACAGCATCTTGAAGCATCACAGTTACATTCTGTACTCGGTGCTTTGTTTGTGTTACTGACTGATTATATTTTGCTCTGAGTATCATGATATCCTCTATTAGGCTGTTTCGTACCATGACCTGATAAGTATTCAGACTCCAAATTCTTTTTCCTACACAGACACAGGCGTCTTGAATCCTGCCAGCTTACTGTGGTTCAGGCAAGTAAAACTGTTTGACGAATTTAAGAAGCTTCATAGCTTAGAGTAGGCTCCACAAGTCACTGCGAGTGATTTGTTTCACGTGGTGGTCTGCTACGTTAGAAGATTTTTTGTCAAAAACTGTTGAAAACTGAAAGTTGTCTGGGTTTTTTCCCAGTGTTCTTACGAGTAATTTGGAGTGCTTAAAAATGAGCAGATCAGTTTTTTTCTTAAGTATTTTTGCATACATTAAGGTGTTGAGAAATTTGAAAATGAGGTACAATTAACTATAACTATGGGTTAATAAACTAACTCGGGTGTATTGACTGTATTTTGTCGTTTTATTACAACTTTTCTCAATCGTATTTTGTACTTACGAGTGACAGGAGCGGCCTCATGATGACTAGAGCTCAGAGGGCTCACCACACCGGGAGAGTCAGCTGTGGTGTGGCGTTCATGTGTTTCCTACCATTATTTATACCTGGTATGAACTCTGACCCTGAAAGCTGCCAGGCACCACCACGGACTGCTGTCAGCACTCACTCATGGTGCTGATGCAAGTCATAGCCGAGGCAAGGCTGAGTCGTGACGGTCAGTTGCTGAACACGTTCTTCACGATCCCTGACCTTCGTGGCTCCCGTAAGAAGTCGTATAAGCCAGCTAATTGAGGAGTTAACGCAGCAAAGCAGCGGCAGAGTCCTTGCAGAATGTTACAAGTCACTGAGGATCCAAGGCCCACCAGCTACGTCTCTCTCACCTTATCCTTGATTATTCCATTTGTTACGAGTCAGGACATACATAGCGGTATATTCTCAGGAACTAGCCTTTGTTTGTGAATGGACAGGAATGGTGTGCGGTTCCGTAGTAATGCAACTGAATTTTGATTGTAAATAGATTAAAAAACAAGGCAAAACAAATGCACAAGAAAAAGGCGTTTGGGAATAACCACACGACCTTGGTGCTCTTCCTTTCCCACCTCACTCGCGCCAGGCAACAGGTGGTGGGAGTGGAACCACACATCGCAAAGTCAAGTTTTTGTTGTTTACATTTTTAATAGTATTCCTTTTTTGTCTTTTTTTTTTTTTCAGATAAGAATATCATTATGCTTAGGCTACAATTCCAAGGCCAGTATTGACCTCTTGGGAAATATTACCCATTTGTACAACTGTTAACTGTCGAGAACCTCCCATGTATTTAAGGAATATTTCAAACAAATCACCTCCATGTCCCCCTATCCCATGCTATTACGCTGCCCTCCCCCCAGCTCACACACCCCTCTGTCATATACTTCACTCCATCCTTCCATCACATCCTTGGTCTCTCTCTCCCTCTCCCCTTTCCCTATCTATCTACAGTAACTATTTATCTATTTTTCCATTGTTTCGTTAACAAAGGCTCCAACATGCTTGCATGCATCGGCCTTGGTCACCTAATTGCGGCTCTCCATGCTGCTTGATCTCTGGCAACCTCGCTATCCAGTCCCTTATCCCTGAGGTCACATTATTTGACCTCGTTCCAGGTCTTTTTTTGTATGCCTCTCGCAACGCAACCCTCTACGTATCGCGTCTCACTTTCTGAACCCAACTGTCATCCCCCATCCACTTCACTTGCCCAAACCATTTCAGTCTACCTCTCCTCATCGCAACACCAATACACTCCTATTCCATCCTTCCTCTTAAGTCTTCAGTAGCAAACCTAGCTCCCCACCCCCTCCAGCACATAACATGTTTCCAAGTAACAGAACTCTTCAAAATAGTCGAGCGACTCACCAGCAACATCAGTTCTTTCTTTCCTGACAATCTCCACATCCTCTCCCCGACACACCGCACATATAAAGTCAGCATTATTGGGCAGTCACCCTTTAATACCACTACATCTCTTATGCACCCACTTATCACAAACACTGCACAAGATGGAATTACTTCCCACAGCCTTGTGGCAAACCACACATGGTCATTCTCCTTCTACAATGACAGTACCGCCACCAGCCCTGAATATCATTACTTTTGTTTTATCTACATTTATTCACAAGCCCTTGTGCCCCATACCATCTCACCACTTCCTAAATCTTTTCTTCGCCTCCCATTCATTTTCTGTAATCAACACCATATCATCGACATAAAAACACCTCCTACGGAAGTCTATCTCTGAAGTCATGTAAGAGGGCTTCAAGTACCATGATGAGTAACAAGGGGCCCAAGACTGACCTTTGATGTACACCAACACTCGGGGAAAATTCGTCACTCAAATCTCCATTCACCCTTACCTGGGTGCGAACACCCACATGCATATCCATAACCACTCTAGCCAGCTACTCCTCGATCCTATACTTTCTCTCTCTCACACACACACACACACACACACACACACACACACACACACACACACACACACACACACATATATATATATATATATATATATATATATATATATACATATATATATATATATATATATATATATATATATATATATATATATATATATATATATATATATATATATATATATATATATATAAAACTATCTTTCTATATTCATACATTCATACATACATACATATCTATCTATCTATCTATTACGCACACACACACACACACACACACACACACACACACATACAGCACCTCGTCACAGCGATGCTTGGGGAATAGTGTTTAGGTTTGGTTCCTGGATGGACGCCGCATTTATGTCCCTCCACGCATTTAGGAAGGGCACATCACCCCGTAATCTGGTAATATGGTTACCACTTTCCGTTGCAAAAAGTTTCCTCGACTACATAAAACCATTAGGCTTGTCACTGAAGTGGATTGAAGAGTAAAAAAAAAAAAAAAAAGTGACAGGAAGGAATGGGAAAGGTAGAAAGAGAGGGAGGCAGACAGAGAAAGGAACAAATAGGGAGCACTACATCAAGTGAGTGGATGATGGTCGCCACCACCTACCACCAGCTATCAAACAGACTAAGTAAAATAGAAAAATGAATAAGAAAATATTGAACAACACACACACACACACACACACACACACACACACACACACACACACACACACACACACACACACACACACACACACACACACACACACAACAACACACACACACACACACATTTTTCTGTCTATCTCTCTGCCTCACTATCTCTCTATCTATCTATGAACAGAGAGAGAGAGAGAGAGAGAGAGAGAGAGAGAGAGAGAGAGAGAGAGAGAGAGAGAGTATGGATTTTACTGTGAATTTTGAGTGTATATATGTGTGAGTCCCTCTGGAATGAAACTGTGTGTCCTACCTGCCCCTCTGCTCCTTCTTTTTTACCTTCGTTCTTCACCTTCTTCCTTACCGTTCTATTCCTCCTCCCCCTCATCTCCCCTCTCAACTCCTCCTACTTCATCCCTTTTCGGTTCCTCTTTCCTCTTGCTTAATTTACTTCTCCCTCCCTACCCTTCTCCTTCTCTCTCCTTAATTTGCTTTCCAATCATGTTTTTCATTTTTTAAGTCTTTGTATTGTCATGAAAATGCAGTGAAGAGGAAGAAGAGGGATGAAAAGGTAAGAGGAGGATACGAGAGGAAATCGTGAAAGTGAAGCTGGGTGAGAGGGAAAAATTTAAGGAAGAGGGAGGTGATAGAAGGGAAGGAGAGGAGGATGGGATGTAGGGGAGAAGGAAAGAAATTAAATGATATAAAGAGGGAGGAGAAAAGTACAGGGAATAAGGAATGAGGGAGACAGAGAGAGAGAGACAGGGAGAGGCAGGAAAATGATCTGTGTCGAGGGAAAAGGATGAAAGAGAGTAGGAGTTCAAGGGAAAGGGTACAAAATAAGAGGCGAGTTAGGAAGAGGAAGAGGAGGGTTCAGAGGGATGGGGTTAAGTGAGATGTATGAGAGAGAAACTATGGGGATGAAAAGAGGAAGAGAGGAGCGTAGAGAGGGAGACATTAAGTAGTAATGACGGCAGGGAGAAAGAAAAAAGTGATGGAAGAACAGGTTTGGGGATAAGGAGAAAGCGAGTTTAGGTAGGAAAAAGGTGATTATTATAAAGAAAGGAACCAGTGACAGAGGAGGAGATGTAAGACAAGGGGATGGGGGAGTCTGGCAGGAAAGGGGAAGAAAAGGGTGTGGAAGGAAATGATAGTGGGTGCAAATGAAGGAACGTAGGGATATAGCGAGTGAATGGAGAAGCAGAGGATGTCTACTTGATGGTGAGAAGTGTTCAGAGGATGGAAGGTTGAGGAATGGGAACTGAGGAGAGGATTGAGTTGACTGAGCAGCTGGGGAAAAAGTAGAGGAGAGGAAAGTGTGGAGGAGGAGTAAACAGAAGGCAGGAGAATAGACGAGAGAAGGGGAATAGAAAGTAGAGAAGGGGGATGAGGTATGGAGGAGGGGCAGGAGTTGGATAGGAGAGAGAGAGAAAGGAGAGCACAGAGGAGTGAGAGGAGATAAGAAATAGAGTGAGGGATTAGGAGGAAGGAGCAGGAAGTAGAGATGAGGGGCAAGGAAACACAGAGAGAGAGAGAGAGAGAGAGAGAGAGAGAGAGAGAGAGAGAGAGAGAGAGAGAAAAAGGGTTCAATCACTTCACAACGATGACGTCTTTTAGTGCTTTATTTTTGCTATTGGAAGCGTCCCCTTGTAGAGAAGATATTTATTACCCTCCCAGTTCCAAAAGTCTGTCCTACTATGAATGAAATCGTTTAGACTTTCATGATATAAAATGGATAACCTGTTTGAAGGAGTTGGGAAGAAGGTAAAGGGGAGAAGGTTGCAGAGGACGTGGGAAAAGGAGGAGGGGAAGGAGGGGGAGGGGTTCTGAGGAGGAGGGGAGGTAAAGGATGGCCAGAGAGGAGGAGGAGTGGGAGAGGAAGGAATAACTGGAGGGTTCAAGCGGTAGGGGGAAGGGTAGGGAGTGAGAAGAGGGAGGAGAGGGATATCCAGAGAAGAGCTTGGGGGAAGGAGTGCGAAGGGAGGTGTTCGGAGGGAGGAGGGGAGGTATAAAGGTATCGAGAGAGGAGGAAGGGGAGGAAAAAAACAAAAAACAAAAGAATCCGTAGGAAGGGTAGTAGTATGGTGGAAGGAAGAGGAGTGGGTAAAAGTAAAGTATATATGTATATCTATTTATCCATCTATCTATCTATCTATCTATCTATCTATATATATCTATATACCTATATATCTATATCTATATCTATATCTATCTATCTATCTGTCTGTCTGTCTGTCTGTCTGTCTGTCTATCTATCTATCTATCTATCTATCTATACATACAGAGAGAGAGAGAGAGAGAGAGAGAGAGAGAGAGAGAGAGAGAGAGAGAGAGAGAGAGAGAGAGAGAGAGAGAGAGAGAGAGGCCTCAATAGGTAAATAGGGGGTCAGATAGAGGAGGAGGAGGAGGAGGAGGAGGCAGGAAAGGGAGAAGGAAGACGGGAAAGGGAGGAGAAGGAAGGATTCAGAGGGTAGGGGAGAGGTAAAGCTGAGGGAGGAGGAGGGGAGGTAAAGGATATCAAAATAGGAGGGAAGGAAGGGGAGGAGGAGGGTGCAAGTGGGCGGGGGAAGGGTAGGGCATGGAGGGTTGGGTATTGAAACAGAGAGGAGAGGGTAAGGTTGGGGCAGAAGGTATAGGGAGGGGTGCTTTGGAAGGAGGAGGAGAAGGAGGAGGAAGAGGTAAAGGATAGCAAGAGAAAGAGAAAGAGGAGGGAAAGGGGAGGGGGGAATGTGGGAGAGTGCCTAGGGTAGGAGGAGGGGTAGGGAGGGAGGAGGTGGGGGAAGGTAAAGATTATCTATAAAATGAAACAGACAAGATGGGAAGCGAAGGACTGTGGGAGTAATAAGAGGGTAAGAGGAGGGCTGGGGGGAGGGAGGGTTGTGGGGGGAAGGGTTGTAGGGGGAGGGTTGTGGGGAGGAGGGTTGTGGGGAGGAGGGTTGTGGGGAGGAGGGATGTGGGGGAGGGTTGTGGGGAGGAGGGTTGTGGGGAGGAGGGGTGTGGGGGGAAGTGATGTAGGGGAGGGTTGTGCAGGGGAGGAAGAAGGAGAAAGGAGAGTAGGATTATATCATACAACCGTACTCCATCTTTTTTGTTTATTTGTTTGTTTTTTGTTTTTCTGCCTTACCTTCCGTATCATCTTTACCAAACCTGTTTTTCCCGTATTTACCAACTGGTTATTAACACACACACACACACACACACACACACACACACACACAGAAAGAGAGAGAGAGAGAGAGAGAGAGAGAGAGAGAGAGAGAGAGAGAGAGAGAGGCTGGGAGAAATAAGGACTCTGAATGGCTGGGGGAAGGACGAGAATGAGAATGAGAGGGATAAGTGGGATGGGGAGATGATGAGAATTAGATGGAAGGGATATGGAGGAGGGGCAGAGGCAAGAAGGCGGAAGAGGAGTAAGAAGGAAGGGTATGAAGGCACAGAGGGAGAGGTGAAGACGTAAGCAGGGGGTATGGAGGGGTAGGAAGGCGGGAGGAGGGGGAGTAATGTGGACGAGGGGAACGGGTGCGAAAAAAGGAATGAGGTGGGATACAAGGAAGGGAGAGGGGCATCCTACCTCTATGGAGAGGGGTAAGGAGGAAGAGGAGGTAAAGGACGAGGAGAGAGGGAAGTGAAGGAAAGAGGATGAAATGGAGGAGTAAGAATATAGGGAGGGGTATGGAGGAACGATACGGAGGAAGAGAGGGAGAGGGCAAGTAAAAATGTGACTAGGGAGGAAGGAGAGAAGAGGCTGGGTAAGGAGGAGGAGATGGGGATTAAGAATGAAGGGCTGGAGACGTTAGGAGGGGGAAGGGGAGGAGGAAAAAGAATGAGGGGGAAGAATAAGAAGGAGGGGGTTAATGAAGGATAACCAGGGAGGAAATTCCGTGAAGGAGAGGAGGGAGGGGGGTCCGGATAGTGGGATGATGGGAGAGAATGAAGAAGACAGGCATGAAAGAGGATGGCGAGAAGGTAAATGATAACAAGAGAGGAAGCTGAAGAAAAAAGGGAGGTGAGGAGGTAGGGAGGAGGGGGAGGGGGAGAAGATAGAAGATAACTAGAGAGGAACGTGAAGAAGGGGATAAGGAAGGTGAGGGCAATGAGGAGAGGTAAGATTGTGTAAGAGGGACGGGAATAACTAGGTGTGACCTCGGGGCCTCCTCCTCATCACCATCAACTGCACGATGCGATGAAGTCATCCTCGCTTATGCTGGCTGGCCACACCGTCCTTGGGCCGTTCTTTGCCTCTTGTTGTGTTGCGGGGCAAAGAAGGACAGAACTCTGAACGCTTCAGTATTATTACTATGATGCCTAAAGAAGACCAGAACATCTTTGTGGGTTGTGTGAAAGATTTTAATAAATGTGATGGCACAAATGTTACTGGGGGAAGAATTTTAAGGATATAAATTTGTTATACTGTACCATTGCATATATGATATTGTGTTTGAGGCAACAACACCCAAACTTTGAAGTTGTGCACAGTCATAGACGATGTAGATAGTGTTAGAGTTGTGGTGTACTGAGGAGAGAAGACAGATAATGTGGTTAGTTCGTTCCCGTGCTTTGGAAAGTGGACCAGTTTGTTACTGAGGTGGAGAAAGAATATGAGACTGAACACTTGATCCTGTTGTTGCGTTGTCGCATAAAGAACGCCCTGAACAAGTAAATCTGTTGTGCTAGGGGAAGAAGAGCACTTTCAACACGTGAACAATGTGGACGATTTAGATCATGGTGGTAATGATAACGGTTAACATGCATGTGTACCAAGGGAAAATGAATAGATTTTTGTGAACTGTCTGAATCAAACTAGTGATAGGGAAAGTAGAGAAAGTAGAGTAAATGGAGGATTTTTTAAATGTCGGTGATACGGACAATATAGTTAATTTGCTATTATTGTTCTGAGACAAAGACAAACACGAGAACTTTGTGGATGATTATGATAATGGTGAGGATTTTATAATGGGGAGAGGACAGATGGACGAAATGGAGTAGTTTGATGGTGATGATGATGATGATGACGACGATGACGACGACGATGGTGATGATGATGGTGATGATGATGATGATGATGATGATGATGATGATGAAAGGATTTACATGTTTAATTTGATTTTGCGGTGGAAAAAGGACAAGTGAATTAAGTTGACTGCAGTGATTATGATGGTGATAGAGATAAAATACATGCTGTTATGCTGGGGAAAGAGCAAGTAAAGTAAGTATATGACTTTGATAATTATAACACGATTAATCAGGTATGATGTGATATGATGTGACAATTTGGTATTTTTGTGGATGAAAAAGAACAAATGACTGAGTGGAATACCTGGATGATGATGATGATGATGATGATGATGATGATGGTAATGATGATGAGTAAGTGAACCACGTAGAGGAACTTGATGATGACTGTGATACAAAGTGTTTAGTTTGTTGCTTTGCTGGATTCATTTGCTGGTTATTTAAGTGGACAGTTTTGACAATGAAGATATCAGGAATGGCTTGGCTCATTTGTTTTCACGTATGGGTAACTATAAAGCAAATACTGGTGGTGTGATAATGGCTAGACCGATCAGATTACACTGCCGTTATGCTGGGATAAAAAAGAACAGGTGAACCATGCGGCCGCGTTTGATAATGGTGATAATGATGATGATTAAGTTGGCATGAATGATATGTAGCCGATTCTACTGATGATGATGATGATGATGATGAATGATAAGTAGCCGATTTTAATGATGATGATGGTGTATGATAAGTAACCGATTCTAAAGATGATGATGATGATGATGAATGATAAGTAGCTGATTTTAATGATGATGATGATGAATGATAAGTAGCCGATTTTAATGATGATGATGAATGATAAGTAGCCGATGATGATGATGATGATGATAATGATGATGATTGATAAGTACCCGATTCTAATGATGACGATGATGATAATGATGATGGTGGTGGTGGTGATGGTGGTGGTAGTTTCCCTTGTTGCTTAAAGAACAAGCGAACTTTATGTAGTACTTAAATGAGTGTGACGCTACGATTAAAGCAATTCTACTGCACAACAAATTTAAATCCAACAGTAGTGAATGAACGACGCCAGTGGTTACTTATTTCAACAAACATCAATCTCTCGTTGTTGGCCTTGCTATGTTTTGAACCCTTTTTATTCCTTGATGTATTTTTCATTTTATTCTTACTATTCTTAATCGATCTATTGAATTTATGAGACTTTTTGAATTGCAGGTTATCTCTAGTCTTCATTAAGCATTCAGGGTGATAAGCCATTCCTGGATTGAATAAGATCGTCCGGAGGTAGCAAGAACGAACTGAATTACGATGCCTTTGGACTGAACGTGTTAACTTTGTGACTGCTTGGACATCTCTGGGCAAAATAAAGCCTTCTAGAGTTAACCTGGATATTGTTGTTGTTGTTGTTGGTGGTGGTGCTGCTGCTACCCTTGGCTCGTCTGAACATGAACCCAGTGGACCTAACCTAACCGCGAAGCACTGAAGCTGTGGCAGGGTCCTGTTGAGATTACTGTTTACCACCATGCCAGTTCCACACACCACGGAAGGTCTGCGGAATGGTGGCGGCGATAGTCTTCCATACGGGTACTGGTGAGTACTGAGTCCTTATCGATTTATATGTGGTGGATCAGAGTTCACTGTAAATGCACTGGAGATTGATGCTTACTTTTAGAAGAGATAAATGTTGTGGATACCACTAAGCAACATCATCCAATGCGAGGCAGTGATAGTCTGAGCCATTAACTCTGCTCCTGCACTGTGATTCAGTAACTACATTCCGTTGCTGTTCTCTCTGCTATGTAGGCAGTTTGGGAATATCACAGTTTGGACGTTGATTTTTTTTTTTACATATCTAAGTGAAACTATGTAATTTTTGAAACACGGAATTAGCAAGGCACTACATAGCTCTTTACTTTGAAATTCCCCCCTCCCTTTTTTTTTACCCATTGAATGTTTGTTCTCTGTTAATTAGTAAATAGACTGATTACGTTTGGGTCCCACACCAGACACCCTGGAACAGTTGTTAATGGAAACTGTGACAAAAGAGACAAATTAGACTCTTAGTATCAAGGTCACGGCGTTAGTCTCTCATTTGTGCTTAAAGTCAAAGACTGCTCATACCAAGGTGTTCAGGTTCTGTAGTAACCTGTGAACTATATTATACTTAGGAGAAAACTACACACACTCACACACACACTCTCTCTCTCTCTCTCTCTCTCTCTCACACACACACACACACACACACACACACACACACACACACACACACACACACACACACACACACACACCCGCTCGCTGGTGCAGTGGTAACGTTCTCGCTTGCCAACTGGTAGACGGGAGTTCGCGCCTCGCTCAGGCTGCGAAAAGTTTCACTGACGAAGTGGGTGGTTACTGTCCTCCTTGAGCAAGGGAATGGGTGTGTGCTTGTGTGAGGGTCACAGCCTTGCCCTTAGATCGGACTATATGAGATCTCAGCTCCCTTCCGGGAGGGTAAAAGCTGACTGTCACGACCATCAAGTGATCCTGACCGACCCGGTGAATTACACACACACAGATAGAGAGAGAGAGAGAGAGAGAGAGAGAGAGAGACTACACGTAAAAAAGAAAAAAAAAAATGATAAGAGAAGAGAAGCAGCAATGCATAACGGTATGTGAGGGAAACAATAACCCCGCGACACCGCACATCTCGAAATCGTGAAAATTACCCGCCCACCCGCAGCCTAACGGACCTAACTCAGCTCTGAAGCGACGTTGTGCGGGTGTATTTTCTAAGTGGCTTTGGAGTTTTCGTAACTCTTCTTCTTTTGCGACTCATTTTGAACAATGCACCTCGCTATCCTCTTGTATGTTAATAATGAAAAGTATGTCGATATTAAAGCTGTAAATAACACACAAGAGAATGTTAACGTTTAATATGCAAAATAAATCGCTAAGGGAGAGTGCTACGAATCCTCCAACGCCACTTAGAATACGACTCTGTGACGTAACCCTATTGCCAAGTGACCTAACCTCTCCGTGAAGCACTGTAGCTGTGACGCAACCGTATTCCAGCCAGTATTTACCGCCATGTCTGTTTTGTCCTCACGCCATGGAAGGTCCGTGTCCTCCATCTTCGTCCCTGCAGAAGTAGCGAGGACGGTTTAATCTCGGTTTGGCAGGAAGTTTTGAATTACGCGCCATGTTGCACCCTTTTCACCCCGTCCTTGAAATTACTGTAAGTATAATGGGCGGGGATGAATAGTTTTTTTTTTTTTTTTTGGTGTAGTAATCATGGCATCTTGGTCGCTTGTATTCCGTTGCTGCGATTTACTCATTAGTCCCTTCACTACGACGGATTCTTTTTTCGCTACCTCCAGACGACTTAGTAAAAGAAGGAATACCCGGACCAAAGGGGTTATTAGCAGTCGCCATTAGTTTCTTCAGTACGATGTCATTTTAATCTTGCTCTTGTTACCACCAGACGATTTTACTCAGCTTGGAGATCCCTTGTACTGGGGAGAATACTGTATCATCGCCTCCACATCGCTTCCCACTCTTTCTCGTTCCTTCTATCCTCACGCCAGTTCTTATACTTTATTCTTACTTCTTCCAACAGAGGGCTTCAACTTATGCTTTGTTCTTGCTGCAACCAGACTATTATGTTTTGCTTGGAAGAGAATTTTTGAATTAGCTGGGTAGTAGCAAAAACTGAATTCAAAATACGTTCTTTGATGGGGGTAAACTACGAGACGCATGGCATGGACTAGTTTAACCCCTTCATGACGAAAGCCACTCCTAAGTCAAATGTAAATGTCTGGCATTGGCAAGAATTGGAAGGTATGACATCGCACTGAAAGACTTAGTGCAGATTGTTTTTAACCTCTTCACTACTAGACGTCACCTCTAAGCTCAGTTTAAACGTCTGGTGGTGACAAAAATATAAAAGGCATCATCGTACTGTGGATATTGTGTTTCTAATCCGAAACTGGCAACAGCGCTAACGGGTTATCACTTCTCTTTCCGGAATATGAGAGTGTCTTTAGTTTGCGGTATTTACCAGTTTGGATCTGGATTTTCGTGCTTACCCCCGTCCCCCCCACTTTTTTTAAAGTAATTTTATCAGAGGCTGTTTCAGTTCTCGTTCCTACCTATATACGGTATCACAGCCTTGTGGTTCTCCGGGATGTATAGTATAAGTGAAATAAGTATAATTCCTAATGTTTAGTGATGCCATCGCGGAAGAGTCGAACCACCTGAGATATTTAATAACAGAAAGAGTTTCGCTGTTTGGTAATTTGAAATAACCTTCAGGCATTGACGGGAGTACAGTTACTTGACTGACGGTGCATCGGTTGGGCACATGTAACAGAAACCCTTGATTTTAACCCCTTCATTGCAATGGCGTCTTGTATAGATTATTCTTCCTATTCACAATTATTTTTTTCCAGCTCGGGAGGGATTAATCGAACTTTAGGGGTTAGATATGACTTTCATCAACTCTGTCAGTGCCAGACATCTCCTCTGAACTGAGAAAATAATCATTTGTTCATACCAAGAACAATAATAAAAATGGGTGTCCTCGTGCTGACGGGGTTATTTCTAGTGGTAATACTGTTACCCGAGTTACCAAATTATCCACTGCAGTTACAACTCAAACAGAGGATTTAGTCGTGGTGTAAATAACAGACTGTGGTGAAGGGCAAAGCCAAATTGCTAGTCGTGCACTGCTCAAGGGTCTCCCGGAACTCTTGTTGATTCTCCCGCCCCTGTCTTTACGTGTGTATTTCTGCATAAGATACCATAACCCTGTCATGGACGCGTCTTCTTTGGTATTTTATTATGGCTCACGCCAGACGATATTTCTCAAACGAAGCTGGATCATAAGAGCACGAAGTTTTCAGTCCAGTCACCATTAACTAATGGTTTGGACAGCAATAGCACTTTATTCCAGACGATTTTATCAAATTCAGAGTCAGCTGAATAGGGGCCGGGGAGTAATAATATTCTCACAGTTTGTAACTATAGACAATGTCCACATTAAAGAGATAAGATTAACATGCAACAGAAGACTGAGGTGTAATGGCGAAAGATATCACCAAGAAAGAGACGCTAGGAGCCTCATTAGCCGATGAGACTGCGGGACAGTCTTGCCGCCCCTTTGTTATCTGATTTCTTGCAACATCCCACCGCTGCCCCGTGGCATCCTTCCCGCTTTCCACACGCCTTCTTGGCCTCATTTCACCTATTTTGGATTTCTTTTACGGCCTTGAGCACATCCTTTTCCTCCTCTTTTCCTCTTCCCAAATCCTTTTCGGGACTCTGTTGTATACTGGAACGCATTAACTCCTGTAAATTTCCCCCTCCTTTCTATTTTTTATTTTAAATTCTTCCTCCGACATCATTAATGAACTTTTTTTGTAAAAAAAAAAAAAATCGTAGGGTTATTAGCCTGCACCACTTTTTAAAAATCTAGAATCAATATCTTTTTAATAAAAACCATAATATCTAAGTAATTTTAACTCATTCCACCACGAGAAGTCACCCACAAGCAAAATGTAATAATTCTGCGATAGGGGGAACAAAATAACAATGGTCGCTATCGTACTGAAGGAGTTAATGGGGATTAGTTCTTGTTCACTAAGACATTTTTCCCTTAAGCTATTCAAATTTTTCTGACAGTAGCAATGGTAAAGCAGACGTCATCGTACAGAAGGAATTATGCAGCAAACAGATACAGAGAACACTGGATGAGATTTTGTGGACGCGTTTTTTGCTAGGTCGCACCTCCCCTCCGCAACACCATTATCATTCTTCACTGGGTCTGTTATTACCATTTTTTTTAAGTTCACAAAAAGAGTGGCAAGTTGATAAATGAGAGGGCAGTCCCATGCAATAAAAAAAGTGTGTCCGACTTCGTTCCCAGAGGCCCAGTAGTCATCCTGCGTGCAACATACCCTTATAATAATTTAACCACTTCGGTACTAATATCTACCGACGTTATTGAAAATATGCTAGGGTTTTCACACTCAGGACTGTTCTTGTGGTAATAACAGGATATTTTATGACATTTTGGTTTAAACTAGTTATCTTCAAACGATTGTAAGCAGCCTAGAAGGAGTTAGCTGATCTTTCATCAGCTATCCAACACGATTTTTTTTTTTATATGCTACAATGTCAACATGGTCTACACAGATATGGTCATTTATGAGGTCGGGACTATAATTTAACAGATGATAAAACATAAAATCAGGTCCAAAGTACTAGATGCGTGAACACAGGGATTTAATATGGGTCATATTTAATTTCTACGGGAGTGGAATTGAACACCTGTCATCCGGAAAACCTAAGTGAGAGACAGACGGACAGCCTCGGTTATTGAGTTGCTCTTTCGTCTAACAATATAAATAAATATACAAATGAATAAATAAATAAATGTAAAAATATATATATATATTTACATTTCAAGCCACAGCGTTCTCTCTCCTTGGTTTCACCATATTTACAACAGTTGTCAGCCAGGCATTTCGGTACTACTATTCCCACATCACAGGAGGGTAATTAATAAGAGGATAAATGAATGCAAATACTGTGCAAATATATATTAAATCATAATTTCAGGGTAGTAACACTGGTCAGTTAGGCAGTTCGGCACTGATACTCAAAAATTAGAGAGAAAAAAAAAAAGACAAAAATAAGTATGCTAATAAATGTTGAATTATATCTTTATTAGCAACGGCTTATTTATTTTGTTTGGCAGTTGCAAGTTAGTCTTCTCATTTATAGCCAGCCAAGCAAGTGGTCAATGTATTTCACAGGCAATAAAACATTAACAAACAAATAAACATGTCAAGAAGTATACAGTTATCTTCATTATCACTGAAAGCACCAGCAGAAGTACCCGGTGTTGCCCGGTTAAAACCCTATAGCATTGCCTGGGACCCTGGATGGCCACACTTCTATACGAGAGGATCCCCGGGGTCCCATTTTGCTCACTGGACCTGTGTTCTTCCATGGGCCCATATCCTTAGGGATATATTCCCCATGGACCTATTTCTACCATGGGCCTATTTTTTCAGTACCCACCCATCCTGCTCACCCACCCACTCACCTACCCTCTCCATCCATCCACCCACCCACCTAGCCTATCCATTCACTCACGCACCTTCCCATCCACCCTGTCCACCCACTCACCCACACTCACCCACCCAACCCTTCCCACTAGCCCCACCTACCCTTCCCCACCATACCCACCCTCCCTGCTCCATCCATCCTGCCCCTCCACACCCACCCACCCACTCAATCCTGCCCACCCTCCCCACCAGCCCTGCCCACCTCACCAATCTGTCTATCTATCCGACCAATTGTAGCTAACCAGTAAAATGCTCTTTGTGAGCGCGTGACGAGCGAGCGAGCGCCATGTTATCACAATTTCCCTATGATATAATATTGTGGGAGGAATCTCCGATATTTAATGTAGCGCTGATGCCAAAAAACACGGTGCTACGACGGGAAATATTTTAAAATTTGATTTCGTAACTGAGGCGTTCACCAATTAGAACTGAACACCTCCTTTGGAAAACTCGAGATTCAAAGGGGTTCCTACGTCTTTATGGGTGAGTTTTTAGTTGGTAACATGCAGAAAGAATTTCAATTTTGCATCACATTTATTAGGTTTTGCTTAGCGTGACGGTCGGGTCGGGCCGCGCTGCTCATTTCCAAACTTAACTGAGGGTAAACATCGCTCGCTCGCTTCGCTCGCTCGCTTGTAAGAATATGGCTGTAGAAGTAAAAAACTCTTCGGTAATTGGTTACCAGTTTTCCACTTCGTGTATTTAACTAATTCTAATCTTTGTCATCAGGGGTGTCACATTAGCAGCTGCAATGTACGTTATAAAACTCGTCGCAAAAAATTACACCTGTTAGAGCTGTTTAGCGAGTTCAATATGGATCCTCCTCGATTTCCATATAGGACACACAGACAAACAGAGAAGCAAGCAGTCTCTTATATATATTTACGGATTAGCTTTCAGGCTTCTATGACTCACTCAGCTGAATAAAATCGTCTGTCGTTAACTTGAATATTAACTCTCATGCTCCTATGACTCTCCGCAGAATAACATAGTCTTGAATTAGCTGAACCACAGCACTGGAGTTGTCCTGGCCATGAGAGGGGTAGCTGCAAGTCATAATATTTCTCTTGTATGACCTTTTACGCAACCGTGGCAAGACGGGCTTTTGAGTTGTGGTCAGGCTTGCCCTTGACGCCACACCTGCGCATCGTACCTCCAGGCAATTAGCGGAACGGTTAACTCCTGCACCATCACCACCGCGTCATTTTTTGTTTGTATTGTGGGAAGCCAGGAATAGAAGAACAGGGCGTGCGTACTGTTCAGTTGTTGTTGTTACTGTTCTGCTGAGGCTGAACTGGCCGCATGCAACACTAATTTTCACAGGGTAAACCCATATTACCCCCACCCTGCACCGCCACCACTCACCATCCATCTGGCAACCCTCTCCACCCACGCCACTTTTTAATTGTCCCCCCTCCCACACATACATCAAGCCTTGAAGAAAATCTGTCCTCACCAGCAAAGTCACCATTCATACAACGCCCATCTTCGCAAAGTGAGATCATCCTACCCTGCCCCACCACCCACCTCCATCTCAGTCCATCCCACCCATTCTACCCACTTGCTTTCTGCCCACCACAAGTGTGTGTGTGTGTGTGTGTGTGTGTGTGTGTGTGTGTGTGTGTGTGTGTGTGTGTGTGTGTGTGTGTGTGTGTGTGTGTGTGTGTGTGTGTGTGTGTGTGTGTGTGTGTGTGTGTGTGTGTGTGTGTGTGTGTGTGTGTGTGTGTGTGTGTGTGTGTGTGTGTGTGTGTGTGTGTGTGTGTGTGTGTGTGTGTGTGTGTGTGTGTGTGTGTGTGTGTGTGTGTGTGTGTGTGTGTGTGTGTGTGTGTGTGTGTGTGTGTGTGTGTGTGTGTGTGTGTGTGTGTGTGTGTGTGTGTGTGTGTGTGTGTGTGTGTGTGTGTGTGTGTGTGTGTGTGTGTGTGTGTGTGTGTGTGTGTGTGTGTGTGTGTGTGTGTGTGTGTGTGTGTGTGTGTGTGTGTGTGTGTGTGTGTGTGTGTGTGTGTGTGTGTGTGTGTGTGTTTCAATTTGCTCCTTCACCTTCGACTTGCACCATACTATCCTACCTGCACCACTCATCCCCACAGCATTGACGTCACCAGCATGCTCCACCACCCATCACAATTCAGATCCATACCACCCACTCGTTTCTATCCATCTCGTCTATATATGCACTAATGAAGATCATACCCATATACTTCAATTCTTTTTATTTAAACAATGATTGCCTCTACCGTCAGATGGTTTACAACACCAGTATTCGTAAAGTATACTCTCTCACCGTGCCTCGCCACACAGCATCATTCCAACCTATATATCTTCGCCCACCTTTGTCAGTCATGAAAAGCTTGAATCGATCAATCTGCTGTACCATTGCACCAGTGAGACTGATTTTCGGCATATGCTTTAATGCAATCGATCGAGAACAATTTGTATTGCCTAAGAACAATTAGATGGACCCGAGATGATCCAAAAGCCCCTGGGAGTACTGAACTGAACCGTCATAGCTCAAAAAAAAAAAAAAAAAAAAAAAAAAGTGATAAGGCTGATAAT
>NC_136967.1:17496901-17501901 GCF_032717465.1 Coenobita brevimanus
TCTAAGCTGTACATCTAACCCTATCCACTCATACGCTGATGACTCCACCCCTCACCTTTCCATTCGGTTCCCGCAACGCCCATTTCAACAGTTACTTCAACAAACAAGGGATGAGGCTATGGCACACCTAATGTCTGACTTTGCTCGTACCTCTGACTGGGGTAAAAATAATATGGTTGTTTTTAATGCATCTAAGACTCAGTTCTTACACCTATCAACCCGACAAAATCTTCCACAGGTATACCCACTAATGTTTAATAATATTCAGCTTAATCCTGCATCATCCTTGAACATGCTTGGGGTTTCATTTACTCGGGACTTATCTTGGAAAGATCATATTACATCTCTTGTAAAATCTGCTTCCAAGAGATTGGGTGTGCTAAGCCGACTCTGCTCTTTCTTTACCCCTGCACAATTGTTGACTCTATACAGGGGTTTTATCTGCCCTTGTGTGGAGTACAACTCTCATGTGTGGGGAGGCTCCCCACATACAGCTCTTCTCAATAGGGTGGAGTCAAAGGCTTTTCGTCTCATTAACTCTCCTCCTCTTACTGACTCCCTTCAACCTCTGTCTCTTCGCCCACTGTTGCATCTTTATCTCTTTTCTATCGCTACTTTAATGGTCACTGCTCCTCTGAACTGTCTGCTTGCATTCCTCCACCTCTGCGACGGGCGCGTAGCACCCGTCTGGCAGCAAACTCTCATCCCTTTTCTGTCCAACTCTCTAATGCAAGAGTTAACCGTTACTCCCAGTCTTTCATTTATGCAACAGGTCAACTCTGGAACTGTCTCCCTCTGTCTGTATTTCCTGCTGCCTATGATCTCCAGTCTTTCAAACGCAGTGTGTCCAGGCATCTCAAAATGATCGGATCTTGAATTTGGCTCTCTATTGTATTTTGTTTTTCTCTTGGAGGGAAGTGTTACTGAGGGCTCATGGCCTTTGGTTCCTTCTTCCTCGCATAAAAAAAAAAAAAACAGGATTCGAACCTTAGGGTTATTGGGCAGGCAATTTAGTAGCTAGCGGTGCTAAGAATTCGGTCTTCGCTGAGTTGGCAGTAATAAAGCAAGCATAAAGGAACACGCAGAGATTGCAAAAGCCACGCCCACCAGTTCGTCTAAAGGTAGAACATTTGAGTTTGTCCTGTTTACGTCATTCTTTCTTAACCCTTGACACATCCATCATATCTGGTCCAAATCAGATCAAAACTGGTTCAGCTGACCTTGCCCTGTGAAGCTGAGTTTTGACCGTTCCCTGCGACCTTGACTTTTAACAGATTGTTCCTCAAATCAAATTCTTTTATTCTGGCCTTATCCTGAACCTTTCCATATTGTGTAGTGTAAAACACATGAAAATTTTTTGAACTGACTATCTCCTGTAACCTCGACCCTTGACTTACTGTTCTGGAAATCAGTAGGTCAAATCCTCGGCTAACTTTCAGCCCTTCCACCAAGTTTGAGTCAAAACGGATCAAAACTGTTTTAGTTATTTTGTTCACCCACAGACACACGGCTCGAAACTTGACTTTGCCCAGTGACCTTGGCCTTTGTTTTTAAAATAGAATTGCTTTGTTCTTGCATTGACCCCAACATTTTCAACAAGTCTGGTCTAAATCAGTTACAAACTGTTTAAATTGATCTTGCTAGGTCAGATTTTGATTTAGTATCGTGACCGTAACCTTTGACCTGTTGCTCTAAAAAAACATTAGGTCAACTCGTTGGTTGTCTCTCTACCCCTTCACGAAATTTGGTGCGAATCGGATAAAAACTATTATTGTTATTTTGTTTACACACACACACACACACACACACACACACACACACACACACACACACACACACACGTGAATCAAAATATACCATCCACTTTCTCTTGACGAGTCGTGGGTGTAACAAGGACATTATCATAATGACGTTATTAAATCCTGCTGCACACTACTTTTTTTTTTTTTTTTTTTTTCATTTCCTTATTGGTGCATGCAGACAATTCACTCCAGCTCAAGAAGGACCTCACTGACTGCAAGGATTGAAAATGATCTTCGTTTATCCTTAAGTATGATTATGAGTTTGCTGTTTACTTATATATCACCATAGGACGGTTTCATTATCACTGTGGACCTCTCGTAGTGAAGGGAATCCTGGCTATTGTGTGTAACCCCTTCACTTTTGGAGATCCCTCATGAGCTGACCACATCACGTGGGGACGGTGCAGAATACAGTAAGATAAGAGGATACTTTTAGCGACGGCGTTAAGTCCTTTACTGCGATGGCGTCTGTTGTTTTAGTTCGTTCATACTACCACCAGCGTAATATGTTCAGCATAGACACGGCCTCACGAACACTAGGGGGTCACATCTCACTGTGTACACTGTCACTTTTTTGTTTGAGGCCGGTGATGGATGGATGAAGTATGACAGGTTAAAAGTAGGTAGCTATCTGGTTGCAAGCGTACTGTACATCAGCGTCAAATTACCCCCAGAAAATCCATACCACCAACAGTCTGGCAGTGTATTCCCTTCCTTCTCTACAGTCTGATGACGAATTTTGTATTGTTTTTCCTCGTTATCAGACGACTTTGCTCAACTTAGGGAGGACCTCTAATGGGAGTAGGGTTGATGAAGCCTTCCAGTTTTAAAGATTTTTACTAGGATAAATAAAATCGTCTGCAGATGGCATGCAAGAGAGTGCGTAACCAGATTGAAGAGGTTGACACTCAGGTACCTATATTCTCAGCTTAAGAGTCATTTAGCATCAGGCAAAATACAATACTAGAGCTGTCCCGACCATGAGAGGGTTATTGGAGACAGGATTAAAACTTTCAGTCTCCTATGCTCACTGACCTGCATAAAATCGTCTGGAATTAGCTCTTACAGAACAGGCTGCTACAGGCGTCTCCACCACGAGGGGGGTAAATACATTAATATCTTCACTCCTTAGAAATATGGGATTTCCCTTAAAAGAATAAATTCGCTTGGTGTCACCCAAACAGATCTTGACATTTATTGTTATGCGAAAATGGCTGTGAAGAGAATCTACCCGAGCCTGATCCACGGAGTGTGGTTGAACAGTGGCGTATGATGTTCAGAGCCTCAGAGGCCACAATAATACTCATGTCTTTGCATTATTAGTGCTGAGCACTTTAACAGCCGGTCTCTCTTTGCCTTCATGAACCCTTCAAATTTCTGCATTTTCGTAGTGTTTTATCTCGATCAGTCGTCATATTACACCGGCACACGCGAAGCGAGAGCGGGTTAATTTTACTCGACGTGTAGTTTTACTCAAACTTCGCAGTTAGAGAGAGAGAGAGAGAGAGAGAGAGAGAGAGAGAGAGAGAGAGAGAGAGAGTATCAAAAAGTGAAAGGCTGAGGTTCTTCCCAGGAATTGACGTCTCGTTTTTGAAAACAGTTTGTTAAAAGTCGCTGTCACATCATGACAAAGTCAAGTTAAACGCTTTCGGTCCGATTTAAGGCAAACTTGGTGAAGGGTCTGAGGATAAGGCATGAACCAAAGAATTCGATTTGAAGAGAACTCAGTCAACGGGAAAGGTTACCGGACAAGGCCAAAGATCAGTGAAACATAGCAAGGTCAGCATAAACATTTCTGGTCAGAGTTACCGCAGACCAGATTTGGTGGAAGGTTTGAGGGTAAGGCAAGGATGAAGGGATTCGATTTTGATAATACTGAGCCATCGATCAAGGTTATAGGTAAAAGTCACATGGTAATGTCATCATCAGCATTTTTTATCTAGTTTGAACCAGACTGTCTAGCAGGGGTCAGCTAGAAGCAAGGTTCATGGGATTAGGCTTTGAAAACGAGGTGAAAACAAGGGTATTGCAAGGACCAAGGGGTTAGATTTTAAGATAGTCCAGTCAGCGATCACGGTCATAGGGCAACTTAAACAATTTTGAGGTGGTGGCGACCATCATCCACTCACTTGATGTAATGCTGCCTACTTCTTCCTTAGCCTTTATCATTCTTTTTTTGTGCCTGCCCTCCTCTCTTCCTATTTCTCTCATCTTTCCTGTCACTTCTTATTGCTTTTCTTTCCTTTACAGGTGGCATTACATTTAGTGACAAGCCAAATGGCTTCCTGTAAGCCAAGAAACCATTTACAACTCTGGGTGATAACCATATAACCAAACCATACTTGCTCCCTACGTGTCAACAAGTGGGTTGGTGGAGGGTTAGTGCCCCTCGCCGTAAAAGAAATAACTCAGAGTCAAATAGCCATTTCTTACGGGATTATGGCGTCTGGCAATAGATCGATAGATAGATAGATAGATTTAGTTTAAATCAGACTTGGTGGAAAGGTTGAGGGTAAGGCAAGGTTGATAACATTCAATTTTGAGAACATCAGGTCAGAGGTCAGTGTCATAGGACATGGGCAACTCAGTTTTCATCCAGTTTGGACGAAACTTACTGGGAGGGTTGAGTGTCAGGGAAGGATGGTGCAGTTCAGTTTTGAAAACAATCGGTTGAATGTCGTGGTCACACGGCAAAGTTTACTCTGCCCTTAGGCGCCAGTGTTGCATTCTGAGTGCCCCTTCATTTTTTTTTTTTTTTTTTTTTTTTTTTAAAGAAAGGTGTCTTTATCCTGGCGTGTAACCATGTTAGTAGGAATGATTTAGGTGCCAACATCATAACCGTCCTTACTTAAAAAAAAAAATCAAAATAAAATATTGAATTCATCATCGAATATTTTTATGAAATGAGGACCGCGTAATACGTCAAGTGGAACTCGCTATGCAGTCGGCTGATGCAGTGCTTCTGGAACTATTTGTGTCTTTCGTCATTGCCATTTTCACAATATTTCGCTGCTTGGTTTTAATACTTATCAGTTTTAATACTTTCCAATCTCCTTTCTCTTTATATTAGATACATTAATTTTAGTTGTGTTATTCTAAAACTCTAATTTAACCGATTCCCAACATTATCCTTTTTTGCTTTGAACAAAACAGGAAAAAAAAAAAAGCTGAAGAAAACAGAAAAAAAAGCATCGAACA
>NC_136967.1:17509401-17529940 GCF_032717465.1 Coenobita brevimanus
TCCTAACTAAGCAATCCCTATATGCATTCCACAGGCTGTCCAGATCCAATTCATTCCAGTTCACTGAATCTAACTCGTCCTCTACTTTGGTTCTTTAATCATCTGCCACTTCTTTGATCCTTAGCTTCTCAACTTTCAGTCTTTCACCCTGACTGATCTTGTCTCTCTTGATCCACCTCACTCCTCTCAGCTTGATTTTGCATACCACAATCATATGATCTGACAGACCTCCACATCGTCCTCTCACAGCTCTCGTATCAGCAACCATTCCCATCATCGACCTCTCTACGAGCACTTAATCAATCAGGCTTCTTTCAAAACTAACCCCGTTTCCCCTATACCATGTATAATAATAATAATAATAATAATAATAATAATAATAATAATAATAATAATAATAATAATAATAATGATATTAATAATAATAATAATAATAATAATAATAATAATAATAATGATAATAATAATAATAATAATAATGATATTAATAATAATAATGATATTAATAATAATAATAATAATAATAATAATAACGGAAAGTGTACCTGATGACTTAATATTATTAGACACTACATACATGAATTTCCCACACAAGCTTGAATCTGGTCATAAAAAAGATAATGTCTCAGTGTTTCAGTCGCACATTACTCCGTGCACTCCTTTCCTGCAAAAATCTAGCTTTGATATCTCCTTTGGAAGCCTTAAATGCCTCTTCCGCCTCTGTATATCTGATGCTGTGGTAGCGACAAGATCACACTGCACAGAGCTCTGAACTCACAGTTTTATGGTTATTGTTTGTAGTTGTTAATGATTTCTTTTAAATGAAATTTTGAGTAAGCATTAGGTATGTACCTATCTCGGTACTCTAAATCTCTTAAGAACGGGACACCTTTTCATAATTAAGAATGTGCAGTGTGGAATTTTGGTCAGACACTGGTACACCGGAGCGATCTGTGTGGCATCCAGCACTAGCGATGACAGTCAGTTTTAGCCATGAAAACCGCCGCGGGATCCATAGCCGCCCTTCCCGCCGCCGTAGCCACCGCCGAATCCGCCTCCGTGGCCTCCTCCTCCTCCAAATGTAGAGGTGTGGCTGCCAACCAGATTAGCCCTGATGATGCTTGGACCGGAGCGCCCCCTGTAGCCACCACCGCCACCACTGTACCCGCCACCCCCTGTGGTTCTGGAATTACAGTTGTAATGTCAGGGGATGCTAAATTGTCTCTCGTACAATCCTGAGCTACATGGCTGTATTATAGTTGGCACAGGAGACTTCTCAGCACCTCTTCCTCAGCGATTTATTTTGCATAATACACCTCATCCTTTTATAGGTTACTGAGGCAAACTATGCTGATACTACAGATTTATAAACAACATAAACAAGAACATCATGGTGCAATAGGTATAATAAACTGATAAGAAAAAGGTGCTGCAAAGAGTCCCACGCCACCTTGAATATGGCATATAGTTTCCTTTTATTTTTATTTTGTCCGACTCTGGACTGAGGCAATACCGCCCGTTACCCGAGGTCCAGCATTCCTCCAACGTGTCATACACCTCTGCATGTCACCACTTCAGACCTACTGCCCACCTTCCATACAGGACTGGTGTATTGATACTAGGGGATGTATTTACGGCATGTCGGCGAGTCTTTGGTCGATCAGTAAAGCCTGCTTTAACGAAATGCAAATCCTTTAAACTGTTCCTTGCTCTAACCAGGATTCAAACCCGTGTCCAATGGGACAGTCGCACACCTCTCTATAGAGTCGGCAGTAATGAAGTCATAATCAAAGACCTGCTGTTGGTTCTTCGAAGCTTTTCTAAGGTTTACGAGATAGTGTCATCGCCAACTGTCCCCTGTGTGGTGTGCCAAGGCTTCAGACAACCACCCTAATGATGCAAAGCAATGCTTCGCTCCGTGTGCAACCCTGGCGATGACTATCTTTCAGCCAAGGTCTAGATAGATACTCTACTAGATCTGATCATTTCTGGCTAAAAATGGGACCACTCCGCGCATGATGTCATGTGGTACCCGATCCCGCCATTCCAGTAGGGTTAATGCGGTCAGTTGTACTTTGACTCTGCTTGGGTTAAGTTCCTCAGCTCCTCCTGACTTTTCGCTCCAAGCTAGGATAATGGGGAGCTGTGCAGTTTACGGGTGCACATCCTCGCAACAAAAATAAGGAAAATCGAAATATGCATTTGCAACGTATCGTTTCCCAAAGGATGAAAAAAAAAAAAAAAAAAAAAAAAGTGGATTTATCTTCGTGATCGTAAAAATAATATTAATGTCAGCAGTTCACACGCTTGCAGTCTACATTTTGAGCCTGCTGCTTGTAAGAAGCATCATTAATATGAACTCTTGATGCTACCAGTTCCTGCCAGTCTAAAGAAACTTGAGGATACTGCAGTCCCAACAATTAACTTACCAAGGCTGAAAAGTAAATGCATTCATTATTATCAATGAATTATAAATTACAGTATTTCTATTATAAGGGCTACAGTAACCGACTGACGAAATGACTGCACAAATGAAATACTATACATAGTTATTTGTGTGGATTGATTTAAAAAACGGGCCTTACAAAGTCTATCAGATGATCTAGACACATTTGAAATTTTGAACTCTGGTCAAATTAAAACATATCCAGGTAAAGTTTTACGAGCACCTTGATTCTCTTCCCTCCCATGTTCCGGGAAAATAAGGTAAATAACATCATTACGGCGATAGTTTGTAAAATATAACCTAGAAACACATCGGAATTCTAATGAAATATGGCATATCCCCTGAATTTTGATGAATGGTACCGAGAAGGGTACAGCGTGACGTCACAGCGATGCACGGGGAAGCAAAACGATGAGACCTGTTCTCATTAGACCTTGCTTTCAACTAGGGGTAAAGTAGAGGGCAGGGGCGTACCTAGAGATTTGGGGGCCCGGGGGGCTAGGGTCTTTGCGGGACCCCCCTCCTGGAGGGGGGCCCTGCAAAGAACCTAGCCCCCCTCATTCTCATAACTTATCTAATAACTCAGCCGGGATTGTAGGGATGATAAATATATATATATATATATTTAAAAATTAATAAAAAAGCTTATAAATTTTTAAGGCTTTTTTGGGCCCCCCTCCATTGGGGGCCCGGGGGGCAATTTCAAGCAGCCCCCCCCCCCCTCAGGTACGCCACTGGTAGAGGGTGATCTGAAACCATGGCCGACGACTGTGGCAATACCGCAGAAATCACCACCACCACCACCACTACCATCACCAATATCATCATCATCATGCAGACTTCTCTTCCCACTCTAGGGTGGAGTGAGGTAGGGTCCAGAAAGTCAGAGAAAAAAAAAATGATAGAAAGAGAAACTAACCAAAAATCTGACCAACTGAAAGGGCCGCGCTCCCATTCACTCACCATTCAAGCCTCTGAGATCCTGACTCCACCTCACACTTTCGCCCTTCATAATCGCGTATCAACTAGGGTCAGTCCACAAGTCAGTTGAAATAATACGAAACTTTTTCAATGGCGACAAAATCTCTGTTACATTACAACCAGTTTTCATACCACTGGCTTTTGGGGGGGCGCGGTAGCACAGTGGTAGCGCGCTGGACTCGTAATCGGGGGATTGCGAGTTCGAGCCTCGCCCGGGCTGCCGTGCCGGGAGTGGTAGCTCGCTCCTGTAACCCTAGCGGGGCTATATAGTCCAATACAGGGCTTAGCTCGGGGGAACTCCATTTCTCCCCACCACTGGCTTTCAAAATTTTGCTTTGGATTGATGTGAGTATTACCAAACAGCGGTGAACTGGACGCCTTACCTTGAGTAGCTGCCCACCAGGTTTGCCCGTACGATGCTGCCACCCCCGAAGCCGCCACCGCCGCCGCCATGCCCGTAGCCGCCTCCACCACCACCACCAGGGCTCGACATCACCACCACCACCGCCATCATCATCAGCATCTGCGGGCATAACGTAGATTCACCTTAAACTATGGTGAGAAGAAAAGAAGGAAAAATAAAAGAACAAAGAAGAAAAAAGTAGAAAAGGCCTATTGATTGCTCGAGACTTATTAACACTCTCAGGCTCCTACGACTCCCTCTCTACCGTATGAAGTCATGTGGCGTTAGTTGGGATAACATACAAGAGTTGTCCCGATCACGAGGGGGTTAATGGGGCCAGTATCAACACTCGCAGGCTCCTATGATTCATTTCATAAAATAAAATCGAGTAGGCATTAGAGCTGTCCTAACCATAAAAGGGTTAAAACGGATTATCAATTGTTGTAAAGACTCGGGCATCCCAATAATACGACCTTCAACAACTGATATTACATACAGGTCACAATTTGTACTGCAGGAAGGGAAGAGGGAGAAACAAACTTTGCCCCACTATTGCCTTGTATTGTACAGATCTGCTCAGTAGTGTCTTTGTACTAATGGAATTCCACTCTACTGAAGTGAGAGTTCAGTCTAAATAAATACTGTCAGCTATAGTCCGTCCACGTCAACCTTCCTGAGTTTATCGTCCTTTTGCTGCTTCTATCCCACAGCTGAATCAGACTAAGGCATTACTTCGGCTCTACATCCTTTCCATAACACATCTTTAACACTGGCTCCGTGTTGTGGGGTTGACCTGTTGCAAGTCGGCATTCAGTACAGAGATATGACTAATTTAAGCCAAGCTAAAGCGAGTGGAGTATGGCAGTGGTCCTCAGTCAGTAGATCACATGCGCCATGACGTCCATGGAACTATATTGTGGAACTCGTGGGAGTTTGTTGCAATCCGAGAAATATATCGTATTTTTATCAAAATGAAGATAGCGAGAATATTCAACCGTAACGCGATAACTTCATACGACTTCACAGTTAGAGAGAGAGAGAGAGAGAGAGAGAGATCAAACTTTAAGAGATTTTTATAGTGAAGGTCAGTATGATTTCAAAAGCTTGTGTCACCATCAACTTGTGTCATTATCACCGTCATCATCATCATCCCGCTTCTTTTTCCCACTTACGTGTGGAGTGGGTTTGAGTCCAGAGAGCAAGGAAAAAAAGTTGATTGTGTGAGAAGTAATCAACAGCATGACCAGCGAAATGGACCACACCTTCAATCGCTCAAAATTCAAACCCCTGGAATCCTGACTCCACCGCACAGACCTGACCATCCAGACATATGTATTTCATGTTGCCTGTCAGACAGAGTCAATCCGACGACTATCAATTGAAAAAAAAAGGGGGTGAGGGGGTGCAAGACCCTTGTCATGCACTTTTCCGTGCAAAATTCATCCAACCATCTCAGTCCTTTCTAACACATTTTCTTATCTATCCACCATCTTAGTCTACCACGCCTCCTCCTACCCTCCAACTTACTTGTATGTATCCTTATTCCCACCCTATTTGTGCTCATTCTCTCCATATGACCACACCATCTAAGCATGCTCTCTCCAGCTGTTGCCACAGACTTCCTTACTCTTCATCTTCTACAAATCGCATTTTAAAATATCTTGTTTACCTTCCGCACTCAACAAACATTTCTCAAAACTCCCATCTCCACTGCTTTTCGTTTTCGTGCCACACCAAAGTCTCACACTCATATGGCCACTAAGACTCATGCAGTCCTCTTGCAGCCGCCACTCTCAGACCTGTTTCGTGCCAAGTTCTTCATAGCACTAGCCACTTTCCCTCCCTGTGCCATTCTGCTTTCCATTTGTTTTACACATAACCTCTCATTTCTATTACTACACGTGGTTACTTCATTTTCTGACCAGTTTAAAAATTTCAAAATCACTTTCATTACATGCTCATAATTACTCTCGAATCAACAGTGTTCTGGTGAACGGGGAGATGTTCCCGCTAGACTTTTGCAACATAGGATGTTTAAGGTACTTCTAGACGAAGTTAGTGTTAAGTATGGTGACCTTGTCTTCTACAGAGTAGTAGCGTTGGCTATGCAGAGGAAACATTCTCCAACGATCTGAATTGCAGATTCCTGAAAACATATATTATTTTTATTTTTTGAAAGACATGGGTGAGTTACATGAAGAACTCGGCAATCTGTAGTGGCTGGATGTCCTAGCATTTATAACTGACATAGCATGTGAATCATATGAGTTAAACCTAGAGCTACGAGGGCAAATTAAAACTTTGTCACAAATGATAAATTCAGTCACTGCAGCCATAGGCATATCTCAGCTCTCTCAGTGGTTCCTATAGCACTTTCCTACGCCACAGAAAAGACTGAATACAGGAAAACTGGCGTGCACTTTCCTGCAACCCCAGAGCAACTCAACATGATTTTGCATGGCTCAAGAAAAGGTTTGCATCCTTCAGGAATGCTCTACCAGCGGCCGCTTTGAAATCTGACCCATTCTATAATAGTTATGTTAGTGAGACTGCTTCTCAGCTTGGCCTTATTTTCAGAGTGAACATCAGTGAACTGGATATGAAAGTAATTATTTTGCAAACTGACTTTTAACTGAAAATCAAACCAGAGTGTCCAGAATTGTGGACATTTGTGGATTCGGATAATAATCGTTTTTGAAGAAAACTAATAGAGATACGTTCGTGTTTTGGTTCTGCATACATGAGCGAATCAGGCTTTTTGACAATGAAAACCTTAAAATCCAAGTAGAGGCCGCGTCTAACTGATAGTCACATGAGTTACTGCCTAAGAATGGCAGGTACAAATTGCACTTTTGAGATATCCAGTCTGGCAGAAGGAATGCAAAGCCAGCCTTTTCACTTTGCCTAAAGGTAAGCTTTCTAAAAGTAAATAAATATCTTATGTAGGTGAATAAATAGGTAAACAAATAAAAAATATAGTTACTTGTGTAAATCTGCAGATGCCTGTATATATATATATATATATATATATATATATATATATATATATATATATAAATATATATATATATATATATATATATATATATATATATATATATATAAAACTAGAGAACCTGCCTGGCTTATCTCCACGGGGGGAGTCAACCATTTAAAAGTCTTTTTTGATAAAGAAAATATAATTAGCTGGAAAGTCTGAAGAAAGCCTTCTTTGTAACATTTTTAGTTTTTGGGCGAGTTTGTTTTGAAAATGATCCAATTTTTTCATACAATCACCACTCAACCTCCTTCCTACCAAATAAGAGTGGCTAAAGTAGGATGCGATGTGCTGAAAAGATGTGAGAAACGGCGTTCAGACTCATAAGTGATTAAAATTTGATTTTTTTTTTTTTTGCATTTTGTCTTTAAAAGCTTTAGAAAATCTGTTTCGTCTTTTAAAAACAACTGACAATCAACTTTAAAAATTCTAGAATAATCTGGTCACTCTGTTCTAAAAACATGTTATTGTAGAGGCTGCGAGATGAATGCATGAGAAAATATTGCGTTGTTTTCAAAACAAACTAAAAAATCTGAAGATTCTGACAATTTTGTGAAGTGCTTGCTTTCAAAACTTCAAGCAATTCAAGAAGTATAGATACTGAATTAGGCGGTGACAAATTCGGGTGTGAAAAAAACCCGATTGTGACAAAGCCGACAGCAATAATTTCCCGTAAGTCCGGGTCGGCGGTCAACGATTGGTAGTAAAACTCCAGCAGCAAATAACCTTGCACTTCTTTTTGATCACTTTAGTTTCGAGGAATATAAATTTTTTCCACACAGAAATAATTAATGTATGTATTATCGAAGCAAAAATCAATCTTGTAGCAAAACTCGACCAAAATGTCAAAATTAACGGATTTCAGTGATTTTGTACCTAAAAACCTAGGCCAGGAGTGTGTGCAGACAGTTTCAGCTTGTTATCTCCATTGATTCCCGAGACATGAGCGTTCGTCATTTTAACTTTTATACAAGCATATCTTTCTGTCTGTCTATCTATCTATCTATCTATCTATATCTATCTATCTATCTATCTATATATCTATATGTATGTATCTGTATCTATCTATCTATCTATCTATCTATCTATCTATATATACACACACGAGTATATATATATATATATATCGTGTGTGTGTGTGTGTGTGTGTGTGTGTGTGTGTGTTCCACGAGTATGGAAATTTCAGTAATGCTCGTCAACATGCTTTTTTAAGTTATAAATGAGTTCTTTTCGAAATTTTGTGACGAAATTTCAAAAGTTATGCAGATAAGACGGGCGCGGAGCTACCTGACACTCATCCCTGATTTTTACTTACGAGGAATACCGGAGGCTTCATGTTGACTGGAGCTCAGCGGGGCTCAGTGCAGAGTGTATGCCGTTCAGCTGTCTCATGTCATCATTTATACTGAGCTTGAACCTGGGACCAGCCTCCAGGCGCCGCCCATATATTGAAAAATAATTCAAACTTGGCCAGAGAATCGTGACATGACACTCGGCTACTGAACCACGGCCTTCGCAACGTATGACCTTCAGAGAAAAAGAGGATGAGTCTTGCAGTTTGACTAAATCTCAACAGAGGGCATCGGGCTACAGTTATCCTCTGAGGCCTTGCGCGTTATACAAGTCACGTCAAGGTTCCGTTGCAATTTACGCCTACAGTGTATAGTTTTTACCTTGAAACGGCAAAACTTATTTCAGTGACAGTGTGGAAATCTGAGGCACAGACAGAGCACTCATATGGTGCAGTCTCACACACACATCATTTTATGATTATACATGATTAACTTCATTGATTCTGAGGATATCATTTGTATTTTACTCTTGCTGCAACCAGACGATATTACCAGCTTAGGAGAGGCTCTCATAACTGGACTGGCTATATAGAACCTTCATTATCTCCTCCATAACGATACATAATATCCAAAACGAATAAGTTCGTACGGAGCTTTCAAGCAAAGTAAACTAGTACGTCATGGCAATGAAGAAACTAATCATGCTGTCTGCGTGTTCACAGTGATATTCCTGAGAACTACAGTTATCATTATAATTCTGAATTTTGCTTGTTATTTGAGAAGGAACTCTGGATGCATGGCTGAAGGTGAATGAGTGTCTCGCCACTTACGAACTCGGAATGTTAAATGTATGACTTTATGAGTCATGAGGAGGGTTGGCGCCCCACGAACTTTCTTTTCAAGTTTCATAATTGTAACTTATGTCCTCCATGGGTAAGGTTGGAACGATATAGTATTTTGCAATATATAATGCACTTGCAGAGAGGAAACTATTTAGATAAAAGTCAAAACTTACAATTTATTATCATCAATGATTTAATCAGAAAGTATTTGTTACTTATGTTTCATGTCATCAGTTATTCACGATTTATTGTATTTGTAAATGATTAAGGATCCTTCAAAGATATACTAAGGACAAGAGAAAATAGTTACACAAGAAGTTTTGAGTCGGAGCCTGGCCAGATACTGAGCCTATTGGTTAACTCGATAAACGATTCTGGTGCGTGCCAATACCCTGAGCTTGTGCACTTCATCACCGACTTGAATACGTTCGGATCCAGATACGCTCCGAACATCTTATGAATCACTCCCGCCCCACCTACACCCACTGTGCCTGTTCAGTCTCGTGGCCCCACCCCCTTCCCTCATTCCATTAATCATAGTGATCTAGGTCTTCCTCAGTGATCAATCTTTCTGCCAGATTTGGTGTATGGCCGCCCAACTTCACGCCACCGTAAGACGTCAATCATCTCACATCACCGATTCAGAAATGGTCTTTCATTATTCATGCGTAATGAAGAAAAGACATCATCATCATCATCATCATCATCATTTGTTTGACCATTTTTCTAACTCATTGATGGGGTAAGATACGAGGTAACTCTAAAAGGCATCATCATATCATCATCATCATCATTTTCATCATGATCATTCTTGGATCGTTTCTCACTCAAGAATGGGGGTGAAGCAGGTATTGCTAGAGGACAATTACATAATGATCCGCGTATGTTTCTTTCCACAATTTTTTAGTGTCATCTCATTACATATAACTATGTAATCCGTCTACTTAATCATAAGTTGTTCAGAATTTAAAAGCTGGGGTATCTCGAAAAATTAAACAAATACAAATATTCAGATGAATAAATAAATAAATAAATATATATATATTATACATATATGTATATTCATATAACTGAACAAAGACGAGATGTCCATCCTTGAGGCATAGCAGTCCTCCCACGCTCAACAAATGGCGTATACACCTCAAGTAACGCACTTATAGCTACGGCAAGCTTTGTAGAAACCTTGCTAACTAACTACTGCTAATAATCAGGATGGTTGGAATCTCGCCGTCTTACTTTGGAGCTCATACGTGTAAGGTGGTTACTGACCGGGACTCTGCTCAATATCCGTTTCAGTTTCTTATTGTTCCCACTCCTGTCTCATACCACAGGGACTCCAAGATAAACACCACGAAGGTCTGGTTACTGGTTTCTTAAATGATGTTCTCAGTTCCGTAGTCTGTTACTACAATTTCAAAAGCTAACTGGGACAACCCTAAAATTTTGACCCATGAGATTAGCGATTGTGAAGTTGTAAGCGACTGCTGGTGAGCTTAGTACTCTTGCAAAATCCGATGTGCAGCAAACTCAGGCACAAAATAAGAGTAGTGTTACTTCCCCTAACACTTTCCGTCTCATCCACATCAAGCTCACAACAAAGTTAAGGAGCATTGTGGTTTTGAAGTAGATAGGTCTCAGAGACTTTACTGGATAACCTAAGTGGCGCTGAAAGGAAGAATATGATATTTAAGGTGGTAAATCAGATGAACAGGGAAAACAGGGATACCCTTGGTGAGCTGTGTGTGAACAATGCTGAAGAAAAGGTAGTGGTGAATAGTGAGGATATGAAAGACACCTGGAGAAAGCATTTTAACCGGTTGTTGAATGAGGAGTTTGACTGGAATAGAAAAGGTTTGCCAGCAGATCCAGTGCTTGGGACTTAGACTGTGAGCAGGGCAATAGACAGGACGCAGTTGGGGAAGGTGGCAGGTGTTTCTGGAATGATTGCTGAAATGCTGAAGGCCTCAGGAGATACACGAGTGGGGTTAATCACTGATTTGACAAACGCGATTATAATATGAGTGTGTTGTCACAGATGACTGGCTGAAGAGTGCGATTGTAAATGTGTGCAAGGGGAAGGGTGATGTCCTAGAAAGAGCATATTACAAAGGCATAATATTTTTGGACCAGATAATGAAGGTAATGGAGAGTTCTAGAAGGTGTGATTAGGAAAAGCGTGAATATTGACGAGATGCAGCTTGGATTTATGCCAGGCAAAGGGGACACTGATTCCATATTCACGGTCCGACAGCGTCAGGAAAAATATATAGTAAAGAAAAGGGATCAGCACTTTGTTTTTGTCGATTTGGAGAAGGCATTTGACAAAGTCTCTGAGGAGGTTCTGAAGTGGGCAATGAGAAAGCTTAGGATAGAAGAGTGGCTGGTTAGATTAGTTAAGGCTAAATATATGAGTGATCGTACCCAGGTAAGAGTGAATAGGGATTTGAGTGATGAGTTTTCTGTGAATGTTGGCGTGCATCAGAGGTCGATCTTGAGTCCCTTCTTGTTTGTCATTGTGCATGAAGCTACGTGACTTCAGAAATGATGACTTGGTGTTAACTGCAGAGAATGAAAGGGAAGCGAGGAAAAGATTTAAGAAGTGGAAAGACGGAATGGGGCAAAAGGGTTTAAGAGTAAATGTGGATAAAACAAAAGTGATAATATCTATGGCTGGTGGCGGTACTGTTAATCCAGAGGGAGAGTGGCCATGTGCGGTTTGCCACAAGGGCGTGGGATGTAACTCCATCTTGTGCTGTATTTGTGATAAGTGGGTTCATAAGAGATGGAATGGTATTAAAAGTTGACTGCGAGATAATGCTGATTTCGTGTGTGCGATGTGCCGGGGAGAGCATATAGAAACTGTTAGCAAGTGCGGAAGGATTGATCTTGCTGGTGTGTCATGAGTGTGTGGAAGAGTTTTGTTATCTAGGGGACATGCTATGTGCTGGAGGTGAGGTTGGAGGCTCTATGGCTAGGGTAAGGAGTTGTTGAAGGAAGCTTAGAGAACTGTTGCCTCTCCTGACACAGAGAGGGCTCTCCCTCCGTGTTAAGGGATCTTTGTATGAGGCATGTGTTAGGAATGTAATGCTGTATGATAGTGAGACCTTGGCAGTAAAGGAATTGGATATTCGCAGGCTTAAACGTACAGAAATGACTGATAGACTGATGTTTCGTGCCTCCTTGAATGCGAGGCCTGTGGGACGGGTAGGTTTGTGTCTGAAGATTTGAGAGGAGGGATGGAACTGGAGTATATTGGTGCTGTGATAAGGAGGGGTAGACTGAGATGGTTTGGGCATGTAGAGAAGATGAAGGATGACAACTAGATGCGGAAAGTGAGACGTGTGAACGTCGGGGATAGGGGTGCGAGACGCAGACCGAAAAAGACCTGGGCTCGGGGATAAGGGACTGAATAAAGAAGCTGCCAGAGATCGAGCAACGTGGAGAGCCGCCATGAGGTGACCAAAGTATACGCATGCAAGCTTTTATATCGACACAAAAAACGATACGATACGAATGTGCCTGAAAGTGTTAGATGTCTGGCCATGTTTAGAGAACAGAGGAGGAAAGATTGGCCATTGACTAAGAAAGTGTTTGCGAGTGAGCTGGAGGGGAAAAGGGTTAGGGAGAGACCGAGGATAAGGTAGAGGGATGGGGTGGAGAGGCATGTGGGTAAGGCTGGTGTGAAATGGAAATAGGGCAGACTGATTGATGGCGGTGGACAGAGAGTACAAAGGTACAAAGGAGTACAAAGGAAAGCAAACAGCAACAGACCTTATCGTCCTTTCGAGGCTGTTTGTTACAGAGTAGACTGTGACTACAAGATCTAACTCTACATGCTGAAGGATAAGGATAGTAAAGCATGAAGGCTCCTCCCGCCTCCAAACCATCTAGTTAAAATTGGCAAGAAAAATTGAGAAAAACCACCATGCAGCATGGAAAAACTGACATGGAAATTTCATGGGAAAGACTGAAAAGGAAAAGCTACATTCTATAGTATTATAAACTACCAGTATGAATAACTTGAAAGAGAAAATAGTAAAGTAAAATGAATAATCGAATAAATAAATAGCTAATGCATGTCACTATGTACGGGTATTCTGAGTTGACGGGGCGTCTGCGGACACAGCATGGAAACTGCACAGTGCACAGTGTGGATGTTCAGGGGTGGTGCAGCAGCCTTACCTGGTGCTATTAAGGTAGGCAGCAGTCAATCAGGTCCTAGCTCCATTCATTCCACTGAGACTAGGAACTTTCCCATGCGGGACAAGCACACAAGTCACCTCCTGAAGCAGTGACCCCTGGCACATTAATAAAATCTCAACGGTGGCCACTTACCTAACAGGGACCCTCAGTGATCCACTGCCCATCACAGGTCGAAAGTATGAGTAATGACCATTAACTCAGGGGTATCTGCGCATATCCTAGTCTACTGTATGCATATACTATATTTGCATTTAATAAATTGATCCAGGCTCTAAAAAAAAAAAAAAAAAAAATATACATACACAAGCGTTTTATTCATGAGTAAACATATTAAGCTGGGAGTTAGACGACAAATACTTATCCAGGCGACTTTTAAAGGTTTGTACTGTATTACAATTTACTACACTGAATGGGAATTTATTCCATATATTTACAACTCTTTTGAAGAAGAAATGCTTAGCTTCATGCGACTGGAATAGTTTGCCAATTATTTTATGCCCATTGCCTCTAGTATAATTCGAGTGATCAACTGTGAAGTATTTATCGACAGCCATGTTATCATGTCCTTTGAATATTTTGAATACTTGAATTAAATCTCCTCATATCCTCCGTTTTGTTAGGGTAAAGAGATTCAGGGCTTCTAAATATTCCTCATATGGTTTATTTCTCAATCTAGGTATCATCTTTGTCATTCTTCGCTGCACTCTTTCAAGATTTTCCATAACCTTTTTATAATACAGTGACCAAAACTGAATGCAATACTCCAAGTGCAGGTGTACTAAGGAATTATACAAAGTGAGGACGATATTATCTGATTTATATTCAAATACTCTGCCTATGAATCCAATCAATTTCTTGGCTTTTTTCACAGCTTCTGTTCATTGTTTGCTTGGTTTCAAATCGTTTGTTATTATAACTCCTAAGTCTTTTTCATGGTTTACCTGATCAAGTTGGACATTATTCATGCTATAACTTTGCTCTTACATTTCTACTGCCAATGTTTAACAATTTGCATTTATTAATATTGAAATCAATTTGCCAGACTTGGGCCCAGTTAAACAGTTGATCAAGATCTCTCTGAATTGCCTGCCTTTGTAATGCTGTATCCGCTCTGTTACCTGTTATAGTATCATCAGCAAATTTTGAAATCTTACAACACAATCCTTCGTCAGTATAATTTACATATACTAAGAAAAGAACAGGACATAACACTGAACCCTGCGGCACTCCACTGGTAACGTTTACCCATTTTGACTCTTTTCCATTAATTAGAACTCTTTGCTTTCGTCCGGTGAGTCAATCTTCTATCCACCCGAGAACACTGCCACTGAAACCATGTGCCTTCAGCTTCTGAAGGAATCTTTTGTGTGGAACTTTGTCAAAAGCCTTTTGAAAATCAAGGTAGACCACATCAACAGATTTAGTTTTGTTGTACATGTTCAGTTTATCACTGAATAAGTCCAGCAGATTCGTGAGGCAAGAGCGATTATTATGAAAACCATGTTGCGAATCTTTTATGAGATTGTTTGTTTCTAAGTGTGTCACAGACTTATCTCTGATAATTGTTTCAAGCAATTTGCAAACCACCGATGTTAAACTAATTGGGTGGTAGTTTTCTGGTTGGGCTCTGTTGCCCTTTTTGAATATTGGGGTTACATTAACAAGCTTCCATTCATGTGGCACCTTACTGCTCTTAAGTGATAAGTTAAAAAGTTCAGATAAAGACTTTGATATATCATTCTGTAGTTCCTTCAATACATGTGGCGATATTTTGTCCGGTCCTGGTGCTTTATTCTCTTTCAGTTTGTTTATTGCAAGCAGTATGTCGCGATCGCTAACGGTAATGTCAGTGATTTTGTTGCCCTCTTCTGTAGGAATGGGGGAAACAATAGGAATTCTATGTATATTTTCTGTTGTAAATACTGACGTGAAGAAAGTATTAAGAATTTTCGCCATCATTGTTTCATTATCAGTGTGCTCTCCGTTATCTGTGATTAAGGGACCGATTGATGGAGTTATTACCTGTTTGCTTCTTATGTAACTGAAAAATTCTTTGGGATTTGATTTACTGATACTTGCAATATGTGTCTCAGGGTTTTTCTTACTGTATTTAATTAATTTTTTGGCTTTTCGTCGAAGGGCATCGTATTCATTTTTATCTCTTTGACTCTTTGTGGTATTATAATTCTTATATGCAAGATTTTTTCTTCTTGACAATGTTTAATGTCGTGGTTCCACCATTTGAGTTTAGAATTTTTGGCAGGCCTTCTGTTGCGCATTGGAATACATAACCTGATGGCACTGTTGAGAGTTTCTGTAAAAAAATTCTATACATCATTGATATCTAAAGTTTCGACAATGGGATGCCAGTCAGCTGTACCTACAATTGCCTTTAATTTCTTAAAATTTGCTCTCTTAAAGTCGGGCACTTTCTCACAACTGGCCTTGACACTGTCTTCACTGAATTTAATGTTAAATGTAACTATGCGATGATCACTTGTACTAAATTCTTCTCCTACAATAACATTACTCACTACATTTTCTGATGTGGCCAAGACAAGATCTAGGATGTTAGCTCCACGAGTCGGATAATTTACAAATTGATACAAAGAACTTTCCTGCAAGTTTGTATATAGGTCTAACCCTGTGTGTGAGGATAGAGCTTCTCCCCATTTTGGAACTGGTAAATTAAAGTCACCAAATATTACAGTGCTTTGCATACAGGATATTTCGGCAATTTGTTGTAGATTTCATTATCGATGTTGAATGGCTGACCGGGTGGATGATGAATTAACCCAAGAGTGATTTTATTACATGATTCATTTCTAAGTTGAATATAAATAGTGTCAGTGTTTTCAATACATCGTTTGGTAATTTCGACTGAATGAAATCCTGATTTAATATATAACAACACTCCGCCCCCTGCTCGTTTCATCCTTTCACTACTGAAAATGTAATAGCCTGGCAAATTAAACTCTGCTAGAAAATCCCTCTGCTCAGTATTTAGCCACGATTCTGTTACACTAGTTACATCATAATCTTCAGTAAAGACAAGGGCCTCTAAATCAGAAAATTTATTACGTAGACTACGCGCATTTACAAGGATATCTTTAATGTGTTTTCCTTTCCGATGTGGGGAGCTTCCAATATTTATTGATTTATCGGATCGTATGACATCTACGTTTGCCTCCCGTGATGCTTGTTTTTTCTCCAAAAAAAACTTACGGCATCAGTGAGCAACCGACCGAGAGGGGCAGAACCGACGGCATTCAAGTGTGGTCCATCGTTTGCAAATAGTGTTCGCTGCTCGTAAAACTGGTTTCACATGTCAATGAACTCCACTCCTTCCAGTAAGCAAAGTGACTTGACTCTGCTATTTATACTAAATGCCCTGCTGAAGAAGGCATTCCCTGCGTTAATCTTTGGGAGTATGCCTGATATTTAAGTATGGTTAGTTTTCTCCTTGTAGCGTCGAATAATCTTTCTGTACTTCTCCATCAGCTCCTCTGATCGGGTTCGCATGACATCATTGGTACCTGTATGAATGATAACAAGGCTGTCATTTACCGCATTCTCAAAAACGTCATCGATAGCCTCTGTTACGTCTACTCCTGCACCTGGAATACAAAAACGCACCCCCTCAGGGATTAAGACGTCTGGCTATAATTCGATGTTAATGACTGTCATTTCATTATGATGAACACGTTTTAGCGCGAACGGTGGAAGAAAATAGTTTAATGAAAATTTTAATGATAAAAGTAATAGAGCTGAAACACTGGTGTTTGAAACTGCGTGTCTTCACCTATGGTTCAGCATTTAAGTTTCGCCACGATAAATTTTATGTATACAACTGTGAGTGGTTCTAGTACTTAAACCCTCACACAAATGTATACTCATACATAAATGTGGATTTTCGCTCAAACTAAGACCAAGTGTAAATCATGTATGACTACACAAATGTTTGGCCAAACATAGAGAAAACTTCACACACAGACTGTCTTAACCTGTTCTCTATAACATTTGTCCCGTGAGCTGAATAAAATCTTCTAGCAAGGCCAGAATTTTAAGACAGACGTTATCGTAGCAGAGAGGTTAATGATACTGTAGTTTTAATTATCTGTGTGGGATCTCTTCAAAACTGAAAAAAAAAAGAAACTCGTCTGGCGTTATCAAGAATAGGTAAAACAGATATGGTACTAAAGGGGTAAAAAAAAAAGTCCTTCTCACAAGTTCTTATCCTGCCGTAAAAAAGAAAGTCCTAAAATAGCAGCCACAAACGCATATATATATATATATATATATATATATATATATATATATATATATATATATATATATATATATATATATATATATATATATATATACAAACAAAATATCGTATGAAAAATATACACACACACAAATCTCTCTCTCTCTCTCTCTCTCTTTCTCTCTCTTTCTCTCTCTCTCTCTCTCCCTCCCTCCCCCCCTTCCTTTCAGCCCCACAACGGCCCGAGCATCCATCAACAACCAAAATAATCATCTCATAATACGCGGTTCATCAGTCGGGATGGGAAGGGGTGGGGCGAAGCATGGAGAAAGGAGAGGAGAGAGGGAGGAGGAGGAGGAGGAGAGGGAGGAAAGATGGAGAAGAAAGAAGAAAGGGAGAAAAAATAGAGAAGTTGGAGAGGGAGAAGAATGTGAAGGAGAAAGTGAAGAGGGAGGAAGGAACGGAGAAGGAGGACAAAGCTGAGAAGAAGGAAGAGAAAAAGAGGAATGGGAGAAGCCTGGGGAGAAGGAAGAGGAGAAAAAGGAGGGAAAGGAGGGGAGGGAGGGGAAAATGGAGAAGGTCGAGAGACAACAGAAACGTGAGGAAAAGGAAGACAAGGAGGAAAGAGAGCAAAGAGAGAAAGAAAAGAAGGAAGGTGGGAGGGGCATTGTTAACAAAAGAGTACGAGGAAAAAATGTAAAATGGCCACTTTTGTAAGAATATGGATGTAGGATGAAGGAGAAGGAAAAGGGGGGGGGGGAAGTCCTGATGCAAGACTAGGAGGAAGAATAGGAAGAGAAGAAGGAGAAGGAAGCTGGAAAGGAAATTGTTGATACAATAATAGGAGTAAGAAGAGCTGGGAAAGAAGGATAACAGAAGTGTACGTAGGAGGGGAAGGAGAGGAAGAAAGGGAAGATGGAGGACATAAGAGGAGAAGTGAGAAAAGAAGGAACAAATGGAATATAGGAGGAAAACAACTGATTAAAGACTAAGTGGAAATTAAGAGAGAGGAGGAAGAAGGTAGTAGTTTGAGAAGAGAAAGTGTAATAAGTTTAAGAAAAGGTAGAGTAGAGCAGGTAGGAGGGGGTGCTAGGGAAGGATTAACGGTAGAAATGATGAAAGAGGAGTGAGAGAGAAGAAATATAAGAAGAGGAAGAACAGGAGGAAAGAGAAGGCATGAAAATGTTAAGAGTTGAGGATAAGGAAGCTAGAAGACGTGTTGGTATGAAGTTATGCACAGATAATGGGAAGAAATCTTCAGTTTGAATAGAGGTAGGATGTGAAAATTCTCACCATTTATTTAAAACTGACAGGTAGAAGAAAATCAGCTAATACAAGAGACGAGGCGAAAGGAGTATGAGAGTAGAAAAAAAAAAGGGGGCAAGACAGAAAATTTATCAAAGCCTCGGGTAAGAGAAGAATAATGGAAAAAAGGAAGATGAAGAGGAAGGGGAAGTTCTGGATGGGATCCAACAATAATATGAGGCAGGAGAGAAGAGGAAAAGCCTTGGAGGAGGTACAGGGAAACGAGGAGAGAATGCAACGGCTTAAGTGTGGAAGAAGGGGGGAGATAAGGAGAGCCTGCAGACAGTAAATGATGCAAAAGGTGATGAAGAGCCACAGCTGATGGTAGGTTGGGAGTGTGGTGAAAAAGAAATATAGTAATGAGGTAAATTTTATCAAAAGTTTTGTATACCATATATATCTCTATCTACCTACAGTACATACCTATCTATCTATATAAAACCACATTTCTTTTGAGAAATTTGTTACATAAGAGTCTGTGTGTCTCTTAATAGATGTATATCTATATATTTATATAGACAATGAATAGATAGATACACCTCACACACACCAATAATATATATATATATATATATATATATATATATATATATATATATATATATATATATATATGTATGGAGCCTCTGTGGTACAGTGGTAGAGTGTGCGTTTCGTAGACAGGTGGACCAGGGTTCGCGCCCCGCCACGGTAATAAACTTTGCGAGTGTTCACCCGGCCACGTACTGCATTGGCGGACACAAGGGGTGCTGTGGTTGAACCAGTGTCGCTTACTGTAAAGTATGCTTGCACCCAGTCAGCTTGCGCGGGCCGATTACACTTGGTTCACAGACTACACACACATCCAAAGCCACTCCAACACTACAATTACACTTACAAGCACTTCTCACCCCACATACAATCTCTACTAGACAGCCAAAGCCACTTGGTAGAGATACATTGGCTGTATCGTCCCGACTTCGGTCGGGATAGGCCGGTCCTGCAGTGGACACTCAAACGGCTGATGATGATGATGATATATATATATATATATATATATATATATATATATATATATATATATATATATATATATATATATATATATATGGCGGAGGATTAGTGCCCTTCTTCGTAAAACAAACTTAAAGACAATGGCCAACCCATACGGGACTATGGTGACTGGCTATATCTATCTCTCTATATGTGTGTGTGTGTGTATGGATGTGGAGTTGGATGTAGATGTGGATGTGGATGTGACAGAAAGCGTTAGGAGAAATACATTGTGGTGGTTTGGCCGTGTGGAGAGGATGGAGAGCGAGAGACTGGCGAGGAGGGTGTATGCGAGTGAAGTGCAGTGGGGGAGAGGGAGGGGGAGGCCGAGAATGAGATGCAGGGATGGAGTGGAGAGGTATATGAGAGAGCGGTGTGACAGCTGGGAGCAAGGCTGTGAAGTGGCAGTGGACAGGGTGACATGGAGGCGATTTGTTTGTGGCCATCCCTTACTGGACTGAGGCGACTGGCAATATACATGCAAATATATATATTTATATATATACTGTATATACAGTATATGCATATAAGTGTTGATTTACTTAATGTTGGTACAGGAATAGTGCATAGCTGGTAAGGTGTTAAAGCCAGCCCGAGACAGTATTTGGTTTCTAACTCAGACAACAGTGAAAAGACTCATTTAATGGAATATCCCGTTGTTCATAAGAAAATAGCATGACAACACAACTGCGCTTCTTTCCCACCACCGCAGCAAGGACGCCACCTGCCCAACCTTGGGGGCTGGG
>NC_136967.1:17530040-17785040 GCF_032717465.1 Coenobita brevimanus
GTGATGAGGTAAGAACTCGGAAGCTCCTCCCATCACAAATACGAGTACTGTTTCGTGTGTGTGTGTGTGTGTGTGTGTGTGTGTGTGTGTGTGTGTATTTTATTTCGTTTCTGCTCTTTTTCTATCCATGTATCTTAACAACCATTTTAAAACTCTCTCTCTCTCTCTCTCTCTCAGTATGTGTGTGTGTATGTATGTGTAAGTGTGTGTGAGGGGTATGTGTATGTGGGTGGCGTATATGTATGTGTGTGTGTGTGGGGGGGTGTATGTGTGTGTATATTTATCTATCTATCTATATATGAATGTATATATATGTACTGTACATATATGTATGTATGTATATCTATATTTATATACTGTATATTTATATATGTATATACACACACACACACACACACACACACACACACATATATATATATATATATATATATATATATACACATAGACATAGAGATATATATATATATATATATACAGAGATATATGTGTGTGTGTGTGTGTGTGTGTGTGTGTAATTTATCTATCTATCTATCTATATATTTGTTTGTATACACAGACAGACACACACACACACAAACACACACACACACACACACACACACACACACGTTTACATATTTGACGAAAATATCCCTTACCCCTTCACTGGCCAACCCTCACTACAAAGCAGTCTCCTAAACTTTCCCAGCGGCAGTCAGCGTCCAGGACTGGTGACGGAGATTAGAATGAGGACGAAAGACTTTTCCCACACCCTCGTTCACCGGCTGTGTGGTGTATGTGAAGGCCTTGTGGTGGTACCCTGAATGGTGAAGGCTTACAGAAAACTATGCAGACAGGGCTGATACTATGATCACTTAAAACAACTGGATCACGTCTGTGGTTGTAGACGTTCATTACGATTTTTAAAAACAAAATGAGGGCATATTCTTGGATATAGTTGTGGGTAATGCTGCGTCATCATTTAACTATGTTGCGCGTCTCTCTGCTGAGGCATCTGGATTTAGTGGGAGTATAATACGTAAAGTCTACAATCACTTTGAAATGAAAATAAAGACCGTATTAAACTCTGCTTAAGGCTTCAATCTCTGCTGAAGAAAACCACCTGGAATTAGAGTAAAATGCTAAAACTTTACCGCAACAGTGAAAGGGTTATGGATGCTCTCTTTGAATATAAGTATTAGATGTACTGGAAATATTTCAATAGCCAAAAGGTGAAAAAATGCTGTTCAGGCGTGGTGGAACATGGATAGTAATAGCTCATCTTCAGTCTATACTCAGCTCCTCATTCACTTTAACCTCTGTGATTTTAGTACAGAATGAGAATAATAAAAAATATTATATGTTATTTATAATGTCTCCATTGACACAAACTTCTGCCAGTGACCCACTGCTGTTGCTTCTGCCGCATATTCTTTCCCGCAGAAGTAAATTGACGGTAGTCGACTATCACGACATTGAGCCCAGAAGTAGGCTTATACAGTCCCTCAGAATAGTTCGAAGCAGGAACAATATCACCATCTGAGTATCAGCAAAGAAAATGCTGCATGAATGCATTAGACTGACCTGTTTATCCTGGTTCAGGCAGGGAGCGATTGTAAATTCACTTGGTGTCGGAGCGTGCACACATGCAAGGCCAGGTGTGGCTGAAAGTTCAAGTACAGGCTTCTGTGATGACGTGTGTATCTGTACTGAAGTACAAAACGTCATGATACAAAGTGTGTAGCTAGATTGAAGTAGCACAATTCGTTGTGAGTGTCATGTGCTTGCCGTGACCAAATGTGCTTACCGGTGGCCAAATAGACGTTGATTTCATTCACCGTGTGTCTGTACTGTATGTTGCTGTGGCAAAATCATTATTCTTAACTAAGGGGTACTTTACTTTACCCTTCTCGGTGGTAATGCAATATTCACACCAGGCCAGCGTCAAAACATGTTATGGCGGTGTTCCATTAACCAGGTGTGGTGCAGGCGAGTAGTTGGGGATGATGTGAGGTGTGGAAGGGGGAGAGCACATTAGCACATTATTACCCTGTCGTATACTTTATCCACAGTGCTAGGTTACTACCCACTTTGCTTCGCATTTGTTTACTTTCCGGCTACGTAACTGGCAATTTGTTCATGTAAGTAGAGGTTAATTTGCCACCTGTTTGAGTGTTCCAGCTTCCTGCCCCAGTGAGTCTGAAATGTTTGAGTCGGGATGTAAGTTGTTGGCGCAGTTATTGTGACTTCTGGCTTACGTGCACGTAAACTCAGTGGACTGCAAAAATCATGAAACTTCAGTCGGACGTCCCAACTCTGAGATTTTTGATAAAGAATGATGTGCCTGAGGTAAGGGAACGCACTGTGGTGTGAAAATTGGCGTTACAAAGGTGGGTGAACTGTGTCTTATTATGTCGTTACTGGTGTAGAGAAGGGTGATGACCATGTTGCAGTCTGGCAATATTAGCTCTCTCTGGAAATGAAAGTTTTTATGGAATTTAGCGAGGTTCCTGTAGGATAATGCTCGGTCGGAGATACTGGATGGCTTTAGTGGTCAAAGGTTTGTGAAAATATTTTCGTAATGTAGTGTTGGATGGCGGCAGGGGAGTACTACCAAGGCATTCTTCGTTGTGCAGTTTTTTTGCTTCATTATGGTGAGAATGGAGTGAGAGGAGTTACGTTGATGAGGTCGATCTTGAGCTGAGGCGATGAACTAAGTGTCTCGTATGTTAATGTGGTCTTGACTGGGAGGACTTCTATTTCCTGATGAAGATGATGTAAATTTGTGGTCTTTGTGCATCCTGTTGTCCTAAAGGCTTTGTTTGGTTTCTTGTTTTTTTTTTTTTTTTTTAAGTAATTTAATGTTTGTGTCTGATGATATATAACAGGCCCACCGGCAGTAAAAGATTTGGCACAGTGAAATGCTGTGTGGGAGAAATGAACAAACTGATGTAAGAGTGTAAGTTTCTCTCTCTCTCTCTCTCTCTCTCTCTCTCTCTCTCTCTCTCTCTCTCTCGTGTGTTGGTAATCATTTTCATCTTGACCTGTGACCTTTGAAGCTGTCATCTGTGAAACCTTGTAATTTGATCTGAGACCCCTTGACCTGTGACCTGTGAACTTTTGACTGTGAACCTGTATCCTGTGAATATTCGACCTGTGACCTATGAACCTTTGACTTGTGACCCTTGACCTTTGACGTGAACCACTGACCTGTGTCTTGTGCGTACTTGACCTGCGAAATTTTGACTCGTGATACGTGAACTTAGGACCTGGGACCCATGAACTTTTGATCTCTGACCTGCGAACCTTTAACCTCTAACCTGTGAAGCCTTGATGTGTGACGTGTGAAACTCTGATCGGTGACCTGTGAAATTTTGATCTGTGATATAGGAAACTTTGACCTTAGATATACAAAATCTTGACCTCTAAATCCTTGACCTTTAATCCTTGATGCACTGATACTGACCTCTGAAACCTGTGAAACCTTGATCTGTGAAACGCTTACCTGTGAATCTGAGGGCTGTATAATCCTTCCTTTCTTCTTTTGGACCAACGTTGTCGAGAAGTTATCGCCCTATATTCGTCGGATAGCCGACGAATGTTTTGCCTCTTCAGGCACAAAATGATCCACAAGTATACATGGCGAGTGATGAGAAGGGTGGATGGTGAACTGAATGAAAGGAAGGCATTTATTAATTACGTGTGTGTGGATGAAAGGCTGCGAAGATGTGTTATGGATGCAAGTGCATACAGAGGTTGGGGGAGTGGACTTTCTGACCACCACTTAGTGGTAGTCAGAATCAAGGTCCAAGTAATATGGAGAAATTGAAGAAAGGAAGAACGGGAGGAAGAAGTAGATGCAAGGAGAGTGGAAAGGTTACAAGAGGATGAGAAAAAGGGCAGAATATACGAGAGAAGTAGAGGAACAATTGGGTAAATATGAATTGGAGCAGATGGGGGACGTGGAAGGTGTGTGCAAGATATTCACAGAAGAAATGTGTGCAGCATGCGAGGTGGTGTGTGGGGTGAAGAGAAGAAGAAAGGTGGTGCAAGGAACAGCATGGTGGAATGAAGAGATGAGACAGGCTGTGACACAAAAGAAGAAAGCATATAATAAATGGATGAGAAATAGGGGCGTGGAAGAAGTTGAGAGATGGAAGAGAGAGTTATATGTAGAATGGAAGAGAGAGGTGAAAACATTAGTAAGAGAGAGTAGGAAGAAAATGGATGAGGAATTTCGAAGGAATTTGAGTGTAAAGTGGAAGGACTGTACGAAAATGTTCTGGAAAGAGGAAAAGAGAGCTAGAAAGGGTGACAGTGAAGTTAGTAAGGAAGTGAAAGATAAAAATGGTAGATTACTAGTGGAGAAGGGAGAAAAAGTGAGCAGATGGAGAGAACACTTTAAGGAACTGTTGAACATAGAGAATGAAAGTAATGCGAGTATAAGTGGCTGGGGAATGGCTGGGAGAAGGAGGGATGTGAGAAGAGAGGAAGAAATCAGTAGGATGGAAGTTGTGGAAGCAATGAAGAGAGTCAAATTGGGGAAAGCCCAAGGAATTGATGGAGTGTATAGTGAAATGCTGAAGCATGGGGGAGAGATAATAGTAGAATCGATGTAGAAGATGTGCAGATTGGCCTGGGAGGAAGGTAGAGTCTCGGAGGATTGGAAGTCAGGTATAATTATTCGCCTGTACAAAGGGAAAGGGGAAAAGAATTGTGTGGTAATCACTGGAGCATTTGTCATCTCAGTATAAAAGGAAAAGTATATGGTGGGATACTTATTGACAGAGTTAGGGAAATAACAGAGGAATTAGTTGGAGAAGAACAGGGAGGCTTTAGGAAGGGAAGAGGTTGTGTAGATCAGATACATTCTTAGATCTTTAGTGGAAAAGTTTCTAGAGAAGGGAAAGAAGTTGTATGTGGCCTTCATGGATTTGGAGAAAGCATATGACATAGTGGATAGACAAGGATTGTGGAAAGTATTAAGAAAACAAGGAGTAGATTGGAAGTTGTTGAATGCTGTGAAGAGTATGTACGATGGTGCTAAGGCTGCAGTGCGTGTGGATAGTAAACTGAGTGAATTTTTCTCTTTGAAGGTTGGGTTGAAACAGGGATGTGACATATCTCCATGGTTATTCAATCTGTACATGGATGGGGTTATAAAAGAGATACAAGATAGAGCAGTGGATGTTGGAGTGGCCCTAGTGAGAGAGGGCAGTGTTTGGAAACTCCCTGTACTGTTGTTTGCAAATGATACTGTGTTGTTAAGTGATGACGAAGGGGAGCAGCAGGGCTTGGTGGATGAGTTTGGGAGTGTGTGTAAGAAACGGAATCTAAAGGTGAATGTAGGGAAGAGTTAAGTTATGGTCTTCGAGAGAAGTGAAGTCAGTGAATGTGCAATGAGGTTGGATGATGAGGAAATAGAAACTGTGAGTACGTTTAAGTACTTGGGTACTGTGATGAGTAAGGATGGAAATTTGGAGGGTGAAGTGCTTGAAAGGGTACAACAAGGAAGAAAGGTTGCTGATTCCTTGAAAGCAGTGATAAGATAGAGGGAAGTGAGCATGGAAGTGAAAAAGTTACTACATGACAGTATTGTGATACCAACTCTAACGTATGGAAGTGAAGCTTGGACGTTGCTGGAGGGACGGAAGTCAAGAGTGAGAGCTGTTAAAATGAGTTATTTGAGAGGAGCCTGTGGAGTCACACGGAGAGACAGACTGACAAATGAGGATGTAGAGGAGTGTTGTGGTGTGGATGTGGATGTGATAAGAAGCGTTAAGAGAAACACATTGAAGTGGTTTGGCCATGTGGAGAGGATGGAGAGTGGGAAACTGACAAGGAGAGTGTATGTGAGTGAGGTGGAGGGGAAGAGATGGAGGGGAAGGCTAAGGATGAGATGGAGGGATGGAATGGAGAGGTATATGAGAGAGGGGAGTGTGATTTGAGAGGAGAGCAGTGAAATGGCGAGGACCAGGGCGACGTGGAGGCTATTTGTTTGTGGCCACCCCGTATGGGATTAAGGCGTCTGGCAACAGATAGATAGATAGATTCGTCAGATCCACAACGTAATCCCCGATGCTCTAACTTCTTAATTTCCGCAGAACCATGACGCCTTTAGTCTGGCTGCCGAACAGACACTTTGGTGGAGCTTAGAGAAACTGTTATCAAAAGCTCTATATAACCCCTCAAATCCGAAAAAAAAAAATGTAAGCTGGAAAAAATCATAGGTTGGTAGTGAGCATGAACTATAAAAGAATTAATGGTACTGGAAGTGCTATGTTGGCATATCAGTTTGTTGGCAGGCCAGTCTTAGTCAGTTGGTCAGTCAGATAGTCGCGTATCTATTCCTTCAGGCAACCGAGTCATCATTTAGTCAGCCACCCACACAGTTAAGCATCATTTTATTCAGTCTGTCAGGTTATACATTTTCTAGTCGCTCAGTCATTTCATTCATATCTTCATTCATTCACTGAGACAGTTAAAAAGTCAAACAGGTGATCATTCGTCAGAAAAGCAGTTAGTCAGTCAGTCAGTCAGAGTCAGCCACCATTCATTCAGTCAGTCAGGGTTCCACTTAGTCACTCAGTTAATATGGAAGTCGGTCAGTCACTTAGAAAGTCAGTCCGTCTGTCAATCAGTCAGTCAGTACATAATTTAATCAGTCAGACAGTCAGATAGGAAGTTAGTAAGTCGGTCAGTTAGGATGCTATTCAGTCGACAGTCAGTCAACCAAGCAGAAAGTCAGTCAGCGGGACAGCCAGTTATGGAGTAAATCAGTCAGTGAATGAATAAGACAGCATCAATCAATCAATTAATCAGACAATCAGTTAGCCACCTAGACTGCTGATTATGCGTGAGCTGATATGTGCCTGTAATTAATGTGTGCGTGTCCGTGTGGCTCACCGACTCTATTGCCGCTCACCACACCACGCCAACCACCTGCACGAGTCTATGGGCTCTGTTCTTATCCGTTAACCTCTTATATCTCACGACGTCTTTTTATAGTTTATCGTTGCTACTTTTCCACAGCGACACAACACTGGAAGTACAATAGCTCAGTGCAAATCCGGTTACAAATAATTAACCAACATTTCTAAATTCATTTCCCACCTTGATACCTCTTACCATAGACACTTACCTTTATCGTGGCCGGGGACTTAAACGCTAAAAACACTGCCTGGTACGACCACAGTCAAAACAGCCGCCGAGGACTTGACATTGCTTCGCAACTCAACACAATGTGTTATACAGTTTCAGTGACACAATAGACCCTCATCCCGCACCAGGCAAACCACAGTCCATACCTCCTTCTCTCAAGACATCATATTGTGTTCGCCATCACTTGCACTCAACATTACCTGGCGAACGGAGCCCAGATTCGTTACAGATCATCTCTCCATCTTTATCACCACAAAAACACAATTTAAATCAGAGTGATCATGCGTCACTCACGGAAACTATAAGAAAGGAGACTAGACAAAATTTGCAGAAGAAACAGAACAGCACACTGAACGACACACCCATCACCAACATTAACAGGCACATAACGAAGTTCAGCAACATCATGCTCAACCCAGCCAAAGAGCACATTGCACAAAGCAACAGAAGACATTACAGACCAAACTTTATACCGGAGACTGCCCGCCTCAAGGCAATGCAACAGACTTAACTGCAAGTCCTCTTTCCCTGTATATATATATATATATATATATATATATATATATATATATATATATATACACACACACACACACACACACACACACACACACACACACGAGAGACTCCTGTTGCATTATTTAGAACTATCAGTTATCTTACTGGACATTAATTTTCGGTATACGTCTTCGTTTCTCAGCAAGTGGGGAAAGACTGCAATATGGCATAATGATAAATTGCATGGAGTAACATTTTGATAGTAAGGCCTCTTGTCTGTGAATTAATGGCTGTATGTTCACTGCCTTTGGTGCCAGCACACAGGGGTGTAAGAGATCCAAGAGAATTATTCGAGTTTTATTGGAGAGAATATTTCGATGTTCATCTTTCGTGTGGACTTACACTGATTTGTTTACGCAGAGGGTCCGAGAATATCTACCACACTGGCCACAGAAACTACCCCGCGTCTTCCATAAGACTGGTAAAATAAGTGAGAGGTACACTCATAGCTTTCAACGGGATCACAGGTCAGGGGTAAAGAGTGGCGCAAGTTTTATGGCTGTCCTGATTGCAAATGGCTCGCAAGAACACCCGGGTTAAATGAGAAGTGGAACCCTTGTGATTATGATAATAGAGGAGCGGCCTTAATTTGAGAGTAAGTGGGGCACCAGCACCCCGCCGGCCACCGTGAGCAGAGAAATCGGGAGAGGGTGACGATAGTCCTTTGTTCTCGCAATTACGGATACTTGAATATATCTATCTATCTATCTGTATCTATATCTATATTTATCAATATCTATCTATCTATCTATCTATCTATATATATATAGATAGTCTTGTCAGGAAAAGTAGTACCAACGTTGTGATGTACAGCATCTTTATTATTAATCCAAACGTTTCGGAGACACAATCTCCATCATCAGTGGATCTAAAAGTTTAAAAGACAACAATCATCGATCATTGTCAGGAGAAATAAAAAACCTGTGTACAAAACATAGACTTGTATAAAAAAGAAAAAAAAAGAAAAAAAAGAGGGAAGCAATATAAAAATGGGGTAAGGCATAAAAGTACCATGTTTAATCCTTGCAAAATCTGAAGATCAGGACAAAGGCTAGCTTAATCATATTCTTAGTGACACCTCTAAATTTAAGGTCATCAGTTCTGATATTCCATCTGCCATCCTAAAACATGAAGACAAACTAAATAGATTACTGCGAAGTATTAAAGATAAAGTAGGTGATAGTACGACTAATAGTCTGTATGCTTCTGGCTCAGTTCCTGGTTATCTCTATGGTCTCCCCAAAGTTCATAAACCTAAGACGCCTTTAAGACCCATCATTTCATCTATTGGTACCTTCAGTTATAACACAGCAAAATTTTTGGTTCCCTTGATCAGTTCCCTATGTACAAATAAATATACGGTTCAAAATTCTGCAGAGTTTGTCAAGGAAGTCACTTCTCTGAGATTTGATCACCCTCTCACCCTGGCTAGCTTTGATGTAGAATCCCTTTTCACGAATGTTCCCTTGCATGAAACCACTCGGCTCATCACAGATAACACCAGTATTTCTACTCTTACTTCAGTTGGCTTGGACAGAAAATCATTTTACAACCTGTTGGAGATAGCAACCCACCAATCCCTGTTTACATTTAATGGAAAACTTTTTACTCAAAAAGATGGAGTGGCGATGGGGTCACCACTGGGTCCTTCATATGCTAATGCTTTTCTTTGCCACCATGAACAAACTTGGCTTAATAATTGTCCCATTGATTTTAAACCCATCTTTTACCGAAGGTACATGGACGATACTTTCGTTATATTTAAAAACCCTGCTGATATTCATAAGTTTATGGATTATATAAACTCCCAATATCCTAACATAAAATTCACTCATGAAGCTGAAAAAGATAAACGCCTTCCGTTCCTGGACATTCTAGTTAACAATCACCCCTCTCATTTATCCACGAGTGTTTACCGGAAACCTACTTTCACTGGCCTAGGCACAAACTTCCTCAGTTACATCCCGTACGGTTTTAAGATCAACAGTATTACAACGTTGTTCAACAGAGCGTACAATTGTTGCTCCTCTTGGCTTACTTTCCACTCCGAAATTTGTTTCTTAAGAACCTGTTTTGCAAATAATAAGTACCCCATCAGTGTTTTCGAGAAACTATTAAGCAGGTTTTTAAATTCAAAGTTCTCCTCAATCAGGCCTGTTCACACTGTAGATAAGGAGTGTTTGTATATCAAGATCCCATACTTAGGTTCATTAAGGTACGAAATTAGGAAAACATTAAACAAACTTCTCCGTGATTGTTATCCACAAATTGATTTTAAGATAATCTTAACAAACAAGAGTATTATAGGTAGCTTTCTTAAGCATTCATCTTGTCTTCATACTAACCTCCGGTCCAATGTGGTTTATTTATTTTCATGTTCTAGCTGTCCTGCTAGATACGTGGGGTCGACCTCACGTTGGCTGCTCCACCGAATTCTTGAGCACCAAGGTAAATCCACTAGGACTGGAAGGTTCCTCTCTAAACCCTCTTATTCTTCTATCAGAGAGCACTCTCACCTTTCTGATCACCCTTTCTCTTCTGCAGATTTTCGGATACTAACTTCATGTCAGTCTTACTCTGACCTCATCACTGCCGAATCCATCCTGATTCATAGAATGCGACCCAATCTCAATAACTCTACTAGCGCTACCCAACTATTCACGCAGTAACAACTTTTAACAGGTCAACTCCTACTCCTTTTATTTCATTTTTTAATATATATGTTTAGCATAGTTAGCCTTTGTCCTGATCTTCAGATTTTGCAAGGATTAAACATGGTACTTTTATGCCTCACCCCATTTTTATATTGCTTCCCTTTTTTTTTTTTTTTTTTTTTATGCCAGTCTGTGTTTTGTACACAGGTTTTTTATTTCTCCTGACATTGATCGATGATTGTTGTCTTTTAAACTTTTAGATCCACTGATGATGGAGATTGTGTTTCCGAAACGTTTGGATTAATAATAAAGATGCTGTACATCACAACGTTGGTACTACTTTTCCTGACAAGACTAAGGTTCCCAAGAGGAAGATCTATTGCGGACATTTTATAGATAGATATAGATATATAGATATATATAGATATAGATATATATATTTATATAACTATCTATCTATCTAACTATCTATCTATCTATCTATCTATATCTATATCTATATCTATATCTATATCTATCTGTCTATCTATCTATCTATCTATATATGTCTATCGGTCTATATGTATATATATATATATATAAATCTATGTCTATATATATATATATATATATATAAGCATTTTCTTAGTGTACGAGTATTCGACAATAAGATATATGTGTATTGGGGTTTATTGATGTTAAGAGATTCTGTAGCACTCTTTGATCTGTGCGTTTATTGATTTGATTATAAAAGATTCATGGTCATATATATGCATAGAGCTTTATTCTTTTTTTCCTGATATACTGCATGAAGTATACCGGTTGTCATTTCACACAAAATGGTATATGTTCTAGGTGCAATCCTGGACTATTGAAATTCACATATTTTTGGAATAATAACCGATAATGGAAGTGAATAATCAAGAGGGGAAAAAGAGCGTGACAAGAAAAACGTAATTCAAGCCAAGCCGACCGTTAACTCAGACCGTCAGCCTAAGTAATGCGCTGGTGGAGACCATTAAGATGCCACGTGTTGGTGGTGGGGGAGGGGAGTTGTTGTAGGCCTGAGAATTCCCTTGGACTTAGGAGGCCTTCTGACATTTCCTCCTTAACGATGTATTATGCATAATATTCCTCAGCGCCTTTAATATGGTGGTTAAAAATAAAAATTTTCCTGCTATTGACAAACGCGAGCTCAGTAGAAGCTCGTCGAAGTGAACGTGTTGTTTAAACCTTCCAAAAACTTTTCACTTCTGCTGTGCTCTCCTAAACTATGCTTATTTATTTATTTTAATAAGCAATAGATTGGATATATAACAAAAGAGAATATGCGTATCGACGTTCAGTGAGGTTACAAAAATACCAAGGAAACTTTTCTAAGGGACCTTACTCGTGCAGAGAAAAGCGTTCATTAAGTGCACTGTCATCTTTACACACGTCAGATGGCAAAGCCTCATTCTGGCACTCAGTATCATCATCATCATCGTCACCTCTACACCAATACGACCACCCTTACACCAGCACTAACACCCCCACACCACCACTTCCACCCACCCACCAACATTACAACAAAATTACCACTCCCAAAATCAGCACTACAACCAATACACCAACACTACAGCACTAAAACTCCAACAGCAACACAAAAACACCAACACTGCCATCCCTACACCAACACTACCATCCCCACACCAACACTACAACACCAACTCTACCACCCCCACACCCACACCAACTCTACCACCCCCACACTAACACTACCACCCCCACACCAACTCTACCACTCCCACACTAACACTACCACCCCCACACCAACTCTACCACCCCCACACCAACACTACCACCCCCACACCAACTCTACCACTCCCACACGAACATTACTACCCCCACACCAACTCTACCACCCTCACTCCAACACTACCACCCCCACACCAACACTACCACCCCCACATCAACACTACCACTCCCACACTAACACTACCACCCCCACACCAACACTACCACTCCCACACTAACACTACCACCCCCACACCAACACTACAACACAAACACTACCACCCCCACACCAACACTACAACACAAACACTACCACCCCCACACGAACACTACCACCCCCACACGAACACTACCACCCCCACACCAACACTATGACACCAACACTACCACCCCCACACCAACACTACCACCCCCACACCAACACTATAACACCAATACTACCATCCCCACACCAACACTACCACCCCCACATCAACACTACAACACCAACACTACCACCCCCACACCAACACTACAACACCAACAGTACCACCCACACACCAGCACTACAACTCCAACACTACCACCCCCACACCAACAGTACCACCCCCACACCAACAGTACCACCCACACACCAACAGTACCACCCCCACACCAGCACTACAACTCCAACACTACCACCCCCACACCAACAGTACCACCCCCACACCAGCACTACAACACCAACACTATCATCCCCACACCAACACTACAACTCCAACACTACCACCCCCACACCAACACTACAACACCAACACTACCACCCCCACACCAACACTACAACACCAACAGTACCACCCCCACACCAACACTACAACACCAACACTACCACCCCCACACCAACACTACAACTCCAACACTACCACCCCCACACCAACACTACCACCCCCACACCAACACTACCACCCCCACACCAACACTACAACACCAACACTATCATCCCCACACCAGCACTACAACACCAACACTACCACCCCCACATTAATACTACCATCCCCACTCTAATTCTACTACTCCCTCACCAACACTACCACCCCCACATCAAATCTGCCATTCCCACACCAACATTTCAGCACCAACACAACCATCTCACACCAATATTACACCAACGCTGCAACACTGTCACTACCATCCCCACACTAATACTACCACCCCAACCCCAACACTGCCATCTTCACACCAACGTTACCATCCCCACACTACCACTACCACCCCACGCCAACACTACCACCCCCACACCAAGACTACCACTCCCACACCAACACTACCACACCCACACCAACACGACCACCCCCATACCAATACTACAACTAACACACCATCACTATAACACCTTTATCTACCCATACCAACACTTTCACCCCCACACCAACATTATAAGAACAACACTACCATCCCCACACCAACACTACCAAATGAACACGAACATCATACTATGACTGGCTACCTTCAAACTATTCTATTCAGCAGAAGAATTTTATAAGAAGAATCTTTACGACTGCTGTGATTTTAAGCAGCGTCTATTTACCGCTTCTAGACTACGGAGATTTTGTATTTCACTTAATTTTTGCCGCTGACAGACTGCATTCTTTCGTTTAAGGAGCCTCCCTTAGTGATGTACATAACAATCAACCATATAAAACTAAGGTAAGCGCAACGGGTCTTTGAAATTCTAGATCCTCGCTGCTCCTCGCCTAATACGGAAGTGCGCCCAGTGAAGAGGCTCGTGTGGAGGCTGGAATTTTGATCATCTTCGACGTTCGGTGCCTAAATGATGAAGAGTCAGTCGGCCCGTTCCTTACCCGACGCTAGGCCTAACGACGGTCTGGTGTTGGGATGAGCTGACTTTGGATAGGATAAGTTTAGTTGAGTTAGGGCTTCTATAAGATTGAGTTTGGTTGGCAGTGGTTAGTTAGGCTGAGTCAGGTAGTTACTGAACTGGAATAGACTTAAGTTAGTTCTGATAAGTGGGTCAGGCTGATATTAGCAATCCTCGCTGAAGTTGCTTTAATCTTGTCCATCACTATGGATGAGGGTATTGGATGCATTAATTAAGCTACCCCTGTTACAGTTGTGAAAGAAGAAGACAAAGGCGCAGTCATAAGGTTATTCTATTTAAAATTACAATAACTCTTGAACTCTATTTTTCTCTCTGGCCTATGACCTTGTTATCAATGTGAGGCATAGGCGTGTAATAATAATTTCATTATTATTTTGTAGATGCTTGAGAGCATGGGGCATATATTTAGGCAAGCTGCATATGAGACTAATCGTGAACGTTTTTGTATTATCATCCTTACTGGCATACTTGTACTTTCGTGCAATCCTCGGTGCGTTAAAATCACATGTTTATTACGACAGAGCTGTTCCGTGGCTTAGAGGAACCCTCAGCCCAATAAGATATGTCAAAACTGTGTTTTTTGAGGTTGGGTCTGAGGAGGTGACACCAATGAACGAAATGTAAAAGAAAAAGTAATAGTGGTACTCATACAATTAATGCAGGGGGAGCCTCATTACTGCCCTGGGTTAAACCAAATACTTCTTTGTAAGTCTGGCTGTTAAGATGATCTAATTGCAGGTACCACTTAGACTCAATTGTTTACATAATGAGACAAATTTGATAATTGTTGATCACAATGACAAAATTATCCCATTATAATAATTATCTTTGCATTAAGTTATTACGCTAAACAGAAGCTAGAAGCCAGTCTTGCAGTAGCTAAAAGTTCCTTTACAGTTTTCAAAACTGATTCAGGAAAGAAAGAAATATTTCTGATCTACTTAGGAATAATCACGGAGGTTGGAATATCGCTTCATAATTCGAAAACCAAAACATAAAACAGTATCGTTGACCGCGAGTGTATGCATTACCTTTTCTTCAGTGCCTTGATGTATGACTGGAATTACATGTAATAATGGCTGCCAGGCCATTCATAATGAGGATGGTAACAGTATTTTGAAGAGGACTGTTGCTCCTGACTATACAATGGGTGTCACTACTCTGACGTCCCAGTATAACATCAGTATTACTAATGAAGAGATTTTGAAGAACTCCGAACTTACATACTTCAGTCTGTGTCAGTCATATCTGCATCAGGGAATCTTCCCGATGTTTGAATTTATAGAGATATCTGCTGGAGAAAAAAATGCTGTTCTGTCACCTGTGTGGCGCTGAGAGATGAGTTGGTCAGTTGCATAGGTCCAGTAGTCATGCCGTAAATGATAACTGACTGCCGATTTCCAATTCTGATTGAACTCACGATATTTTTTTCTCTGGCTGTGGGATCATCTTAAGGGAAAACGATTTGAAAACAAGCCTCGCACACTTGCTTAGCTCAATAAAAGACACTGTAAGAGAGAATGCAGTCATCTCAGTGGTAAGTTGCATCGAAAGTTCGCTGGTTTGGAATATCGATTTCAGCTACAGTAAAAATTTCATGGAAGGTAAATAAACTTTTCTGGGCGGCCGACCAACACGGCCAGGCTGCCTCTTGAGAGAGATGATCGCGTGTAGGCCTACAAGAATAGTACATCCCGCCCATAAACAACAAATATGCCGGGATAGGCATAAACCAATCTCATACACACATTCATTAGGGCTATATTTTAAAATCAGTAACTGAAGCACTCATTATTATCGATATATTTTCATGATGATAAACTTTCAGTGGCATAATGAACTCAGTATGTGTTGTGAAGAATTTTAGATTGACTGCATTCGCCATGCCTCTACTCAGTGTCTCTTGCTAAATATTAACTGCTTTATTATATACATAACGATTTCAGCTGTGCTTTGGCATGTATTTCACCTGATCACCATTCGGCTGATTTTTAAATCGACTTCGGTTGCTTTTCAAACACTGCGAAACAGCGACTTAATTACATTTGACAGCTGAAGGAGACTGCTTTCAAAATCTACCGTAACTATGGACAAATTGTAATGAAATGAACAAAATAAAAACCAAATTTCACTCTATTCGGTTCATTTACAACGAAAAATATTACTTTTATTCTTCAACCTCGGGGAGGTGAATCACCATGTAGGCTATTACCTTCTCTGTTAATAAGTTATAACTGACTTGTGTACGTATTACAGTCACTTTATGAGCTATACCAGACTTATGTCACGCATTACCATCGTTATTCATGTTATATCTGACAGAACGTATCACCATTGCAGTTTGTGGGTTTACTATGTACGGTACACCATCTCTGTTCACGAGGAACAAGTTTACCTGATTTATGTAGGCTACTTATCATCCCTGTTCATGAGGTTTGCCAGACTTATGTACAGTATTTAATACAATCTTCGTTCGTGAACTCTGCCTGACATGTACATATCAGCGTCTATATTCTATTACCTTCTGTATTCATGAGTTTTACCTGACATATGTAGTGCGTATTACCGTTCTGTTCTGAATTTTATATACACCTGATCTGACTTACGAGGGGAATCACTTGTGTTAATGGTTGCCAGGCCTGGTGATAATACTGTAAAGTTGTTGGAATCTCGCTTCATAGTTGTTTACCTTAGACGTGTTGAGGAATTACTGTCCATGACTGGCCTACTTTTGAATTTTCTTGTTTATATTTCTAGATTCCACCCATTCCATGCTTTGCTGGGAATCAAGGTCACGATGATGATGATGATGATGGTGATGATCTTATATTAGTCAATCTGTCAGTTTATCTATCTCTCACACTATAGCCACAAACGAATCTCCTCCATGTCCTTCGCCATCAGGCTGCCCTTTCTCCAATTCAAAATCCTCTCATTAATATACCTCTTCATCCCATCCCTCCATCTCATTTTCATACTTCCCCTCCCCCTCTTCCCCTCCACCTCTTCCCCTCCACCTCATTCATATATTATTCTTCTTGTCAATCTCATTCTCCATTCCCTTCTCTTGGCCAAATCACCTCAATATACTTCTAAAGCATTCGAGCGCATCCACATGAACACAACAACGCTCCCCCACTTCCTCATCCTACCTGTCTCTCCATGCAGTTCCAAATGCTCATCTCAGGTAACCCATCTGCACTCCTCTCACTCTGGATTTATGTCACTCCAACAGAGTCCAAGCTTCACTTCCGTACGAGTACATTAGAGGGGGGAATCACAGTACTATCATACAGCGACATTTTTGCTCCTGTGTTCACTTCCCCTACTTCTATGTTCACTTCCTCATTCCTTAGCACTGGTCTCAGTTATGATTATGACTGTGCGTACATGTATTACAGTCTATATTCATGAGCTATGCATCCAGACAGACGATCCACCTCCCTCAGCACGCGCGCGCGCACGCGCACACACACACACACACACACACACACACACACACACACACACACACACACACACACACACACACACACACACACACACACACACACACACACACACACACACACACACACACACACACACACACACACACACACACAAAGCGCCTCCGATAACGCTGAGTTGTGGCGACAGGTTGAGGCATTAGTCCCATCACCGACGTTAATTTGCTCACGCCTAATTATATAAACGCCCTGGGATCAGTTCGCCATCTCACGCCCGTTCGTTTAATTACCTGGCTGTCATTAACTCGGATTTCGGTATATATCATTCCGTTTTCTGCTCATGTTTGGAGATGGTTTCTTTCTTTGACGTTTTAGCAACGTTGCATCCCGAGCTGAGGGGTGATTATATGTGAGTTGATGAATGTTTTCGATGTCCTTCCCCTGTCCCCCTTTTACTCTGATGTCACTGGTATTTGTCCTTGTCAGACGATGTTATGCAGATTACGGAGAGCTCCATGGAATAAATAAGGTTTATTTTAGAGTATTTCACACCCTTGCTGGTCCTCCCCAAGTTGAGTGAAATCTTAACAAAAATGAGTGACAAATCGCTCAGCTTGTGCGGGGGTTAACTCTACTTCTAACACATTTCCACTTGCTGCCTTTGCTGGTGAGGTTATTGAGAATTTAGTACTCGTATTGCAGGTTTCGAGAGGCGAAAGATTGACACGACAAAAGGTTAATCTCTAGTACAATGACGTACAGTATTTTATTTTTAGCTTCTTCCTGTTACTTCCAATCTGCTTTAGTTTAGAGAAGCCCTACTGCGGTGAACTGGTCAACGAATATTATGTGTAACATTTGTAGATCGAAAAGTCTCTTCTACAGTAAACGGATTGCAACTGCCTGGTGGGAGCAAAGACAGACGTAATCGTAAAAAGGAATTAACACAATTTTTCAATATACCCTTCCATATTCTGCATTTCCTTGTGAGCATATTAACTCAATTTTCAATATATCCTTCCATATTCTGCCTTTCCTTGTGAGCATATCAACTCAATTTCCAATATACCTTTCTATATTCTGCCTTTCCTAGTGAGCATATTAACTCAGTTTTCAATATATCCTTCCATATTCTGCCTTTCTTAGTGAGCATGTTGATAATTTAGCCTATCCGTATCGAGAGGTAAAATATGGTTAAGATTATAAAATTTTAACCATTGTAGCCCAAAGACGTCTGATTTTATTCATGTCACCACCAGGCAATGCTGCTTTAAAGCGCTTCTTGACAGTACAAATAAAATATACATATAATACTAAAGGAAATAACTCCAGTTCCAGTATAGTTAACTGTATATCACAGCGAGTTTACTGGCAATTTTTGCCAATACGTTACTTATTCTGAGAGGTGAAAACTAATATAACATAACTGAGTACAGACGGGATACCTTTTCATATTCTGCCTTCACTAGTAGCTATATTGACATTTTAATCTTGTTTCGAGGCATAATGAAATATACATTTCCATATTACACTTTAGCCGGTAGCGTGTACCGAGTGGTGGGTATGGCTGACATGATAAAAGGTTAATAATGGTGTCCTCTTTAATGCAGGCACTAGCCCGAAATAGGCAGGGCGTGTGCAGGCATTTGTAACTATAAACTGTTGTTTGATAGTGGAAAATTAATTTGTGGAAATGAGGTGCAGAGGTTGGTGCTCCAGGCTGTAATTAATATTGGCCGGTGGAGGTGGCGGGGCGCGAACTCTGACATCGGTGCGAATAATATCGACGAGCCTGGAGGCAGATATTGAAGTCGGGAAAGGAGGGAAGGATGTCACCAGGCGGGACAGTGACTACGTTAACTCTTTCAGGGATGAATTTCTGTTTTATTCTTGCTCTCCAGACGTTTTGACAAGCTATGAGACTTCTGACTGAGAAGAGGATAATGAAGGCCATGTATAACCCCAATGAAGAAAACAGTCTGGGTATAGCAAAAGTAAACTGAAAAGGTGTCATTGTACTGAAGAGGTCCGTTCAAGAAAAACAGAACAAAGAGAAAGCCGAAATAAAGCTTTATTTATTTATTTATTTATTTATTTTTCTGAGAAGTCCGAGCACATTGCGATTAAAAGCCTGGGGGTCATAAGCAGAGGGAAATGCAGACCGAGACAGTTCCGAAATCGACCTGTTGCATACATGTGACTGCGTGATTTAATTATTTCATCTGGCTGCCTTCAGACCTTTTTTTTTTTTTTTTTCACCCGTGCGCGTACAAGCACGGCCGGAATACTGTATATCTTGCTCTGTGTGTGTGTGTGTGTGTGTGTGTGTGTGTGTGTGTGTGTGTGTGTGTGTGTGTGTGTGTGTGTGTGTGTGTGTGTGTGTGTGTGTGTGTGTGTGTGTGTGTGTGTGTGTGTGTGTGTGTGTGTGTGTGTGTGTGTGTGTGTGTGTGTGTGTGTGTGTGTGTGTGTGTGTGTGTGTGTGTGTGTGTGTGTGTGTGTGTGTGTGTGTGTGTGTGTGTGTGTGTGTGTGTGTGTGTGTGTGTGTGTGTGTGTGTGTGTGTGTGTGTGTGTGTGTGTGTGTGTGTGTGTGTGTGTGTGTGTGTGTGTGTGTGTGTGTGTGTGTGTGTGTGTGTGTGTGTGTGTGTGTGTGTGTGTGTGTGTGTGTGTGTGTGTGTGTGTGTGTGTGTGTGTGTGTGTGTGTGTGTGTGTGTGTGTGTGTGTGTGTGTGTGTGTGTGTGTGTGTGTGTGTGTGTGTGTGTGTGTGTGTGTGTGTGTGTGTGTGTGTGTGTGTGTGTGTGTGTGTGTGTGTGTGTGTGTGTGTGTGTGTGTGTGTGTGTGTGTGTGTGTGTGTGTGTGTGTGTGTGTGTGTGTGTGTGTGTGTGAGAGAGAGAGAGAGAGAGAGAGGAAAAAAACGGATTTGATCAGACTGGGACCAAGTTTGATGGAATGGTTGAGTCTTCCCCGGGGATGACTTATTGCTTTTGAGAACAGTAAGTTTAAGGTCAGGGTCACACGGCAGGGTAAAGTGAAAGAGTTTTAATCCGATATAGACCAAACTTTGTGCACGGGGTAAGGACAAGAAAAGGATAAAGTGATTTGATTTTGAGACCAGTCAAAGGTCAAAGTCACAGCACGAGGTCAATGGCTCGAACTCAAAAATTTTGAATCGATTTGGACTAAACTACGTCGTTATTGTTGCTCAACCTCGGTCGTGCATGGCCCAGCCACTGCCCAGCAAAACAGATCAGCCGATGCACAGGTCCCTATGGAGATGGAGGAGGTCATGACTGAGTGTATCCCTATCTCAGTTGTATCCAAGCATAGAGCTATGTGGCTACTCTGATGCTAATTTTCGTCTGTGTCGTAAGTTCATTTAGTTAGTATGATGCCAAGTAATTCTTCTGTATATGGTTGTTTTAACGCAAAGCCGTGACGTCATGCGCGGTAGAGGCGTATTTTAGCTGCCAATCTGGCTCACCTGTTTTACTGGGCCGTGAGCCCAGCAGACTAGCCTACCTCAGGCAATCAATTACCCCTATGGAATCGTCTCACAGGTTCTCTAAACCGTTGATGTTGTGTCCATGTCTTAGTATGACAGGTGTTCTGCAGTGCTCCATAATGTGGGATATGTTAAGTGGGCCTTTTCTACAAGCAGGGCGAGTGTCATCTGTGATGTCACCCAACCTGAATCTAAGCTGGTGACCTGAGGAGGACTGGGTGATGTCCTGGTCTAAACAGGGAGGTGAACTCGATCAGCTGTACTTGAACATACCTCTGATGGATGAATGACAGTATATGGGCTTATATTATAGTGCTCTGATAAAGGTGTTGTATTGCCCTGCGCATGAAATGAGTATGCAGGTGTTTCAGCATTGCTAGTGTTGGAGAGTCTGGGGATGGGATGTTATTGAAGATTTTGAAGAGCTTCTGGTACGGTTTGTGTGGTGATTGTTTTGTGTGTCTGCTTGTGTTGTGTCGCTCTGTCATGTAATGGCAGGGGTGTAGTGTGCTGTCACAGGCTTCCGTACTGAACTGTATGCCTTTCATGTCAAGATATTCTCCAACAGGGAGAACCTGGGTTTCAAAGTGTAAATGAGGTATGGGAGTCGTATTGGTGCAGACAATGATACGCAGAGGGCCCTTTTGTATGGTCTGCAAGATGTTGCTGTGAGTGTTAGATGGGATGGGGAAAATCATGCCAGGAAGATACAGGACATCACTGGTTGTTTGTTCAGTAAGGAGAGTTTTTCTTTTTAATTTCCGCAAATCTGTCCCTGTAATTGCACCGAGTGTTCTGAGTCTGCGGGTGCACCTCCTTATGATGCTTTGTGTGTGGCCCTTGAAGGTAAATCGTGTTGTGTCACTCTAAGGATCTTAGTGGAGGATGTGTATGGCACGGGTACTTTGCCAGGCGTGATGGTAGGGGTGTACCTGTGCTCATGATTGCTGCTGGTGATCGTGTTGTAGTGGATTTGGCTGAAGTGTTCGTCAACCTGTTGTCCTCGACCCATGCCTGAGGTAGTCTTGTTGCAGTGTACAGGATGTGTCTGATATAGTGTGAGTGTGAGGTTGTTATGGTAGCCATCTACACGAGGGAACGTTTGTGGGCGGCTAGGGTGTGGAAATGTCATGCATTATAAGTTGAAAAGTGTGGGTGAAAGAACAGAAACCTGTGGAACTTTGTTAACGAAGTGTTGTCTTCATGATGACTTGTCCTGGACTGTAACATGTGCTTCTCTGCCAGATAAGTAGTTAGCAAGCCAAAGTTTGTTCTACATGCTAGGGTTGCAAAACTTGGCGATCAATCTGCGTCAGGAGATGGCATCAAAGGCTTTACTTGTGTCTGGAGCTGTAAGAAGTGTACGTTGTGGAAGCGGCGCAGAGTTGATGCTGTTAGACGTGTCTTGTGTGAAGCTGATTAGTAAGGTGCTTGTGGAGTGTCGTGCTCTGAAGCCGTATTGTGAAGGAGCAAGGGGGACATGAGGTGTAACTCTGTTAAATATTAGGCAATGGGTATCTTGGATGGATTGCAAAGCAGTGTAATAGGTCTGCTCGAAGAAGGGTGTGTTGGATCCTTGTTTGTCTTAAGAACAGTAGTGACTGTTCAATGATTTCAAATGTTGGAAATACTACAATGTGCTTATCAGAAGTTGCTAATGTTTGTGAGGGCTTGGATGTCATGCGCTCCTGAATATTTCTGGTGTAAGTTGGTAATGTCATCCAACCGAGTGCCTATATAGTTCGTTATTTTCTTTATAAAGTTACGAGCCTGTTTCTCAAGCTAAGGGGGTTACATGTCGTCATGTGGAATCTCTAGAGAAGATCGTTTATCAGACTCAGTGCATGTTGGTGTAAAGTGACATGTTTGCGTAGTGGTATGAGTATGTCTGCTTGTTCTTTGTTGTATGAAATAATGAATTGGGTGTTGGAGGTTATGGTGGGAGGGGTCTTGGAGTGCTTGTTTGCGGTTTACTGATCCTGTAAGTGTTGCGTAAAGCCGAGAGGGGTCTGTGGAGTGTCTGAGTGTTGTTACGATAGTTTTCCAAGTTTTCTGTTTCTGTGTGCTAATTTGTTGTCAGTTTCCTTGCTTAACTGCTTAAGGATTGTGATGATGTCTTGTGTTCGGGGGAGAGGGGAGCTGTGACTGAGTCGCGTTCTTTTATAAGGCGAAAAACTCCAGTGTAAAGTTTGCAGTGACTTCTGCTATCCCTTGGAATACGTAGTTTGTCTGCGTTAATTATGATCGTGTTGGATTTCCTAATATTCCTGTCAGTGCTGATGATGGCCTTGTTGTTTAGTGTGTTGAAGTGTTGTTCTGTCTCTTTGATGAATTGTGCCCAGTCTATTTCTTGTAATTTGTGTAAGCGATGAACGATCCATTCTTGTTTGAGTGTATTTTTGTGTTCATAATGATAGGGACATTATCTGATTGGCGTTGGGTTCCCTCCCAAGTGTGGGTGAATCAAATGTGATGTACAAAGGGAAGCTATCAGCAACAGAAAGTTGCGCCTGGTGGGGGATGAGGGTGTATTGTGAGGTGTCACTGAGAAAGTTCATGTTGTTGAGTTGTGAAGCAATGTTGAGGCCTCGGCTGTTGTTTTCACTGTTTTCGTAGCAGCAGTGTTATTCGCGTTAAGTTTCTAGGAATTATAGAGGTTGGTATCTGTGTTAGGGGCAGGAGCTGACGGTTGTATTGCGCTGGTACGGCGTGGGAGTTGTCCAGGGGAATAACATGTTAAAAATATAAATTTCTTGTTTGTGACCGGATTTGACACTGACTGTATTTCTAATGTGATGTGATTCTGCAAAATTCATTGTGTTATTTATGTTGGTCTTTGTAGAGGAGAGATGCGCAGATGGAAGTGCTGAGACCTCCTTTATGGCTTACAGTTGTGTCTGTGTGAGTACTGACTGATGTGTGGAGTTTTCTGTGTACTTGTGAGCCTTGTTTCTGTAAGAGTGTTACATAAATATTATAATCATGTAAAAGCTTTTATTTTATTTTTTTCTGGTTCTGATGCAATCGACATTTTGTTGTAATTTGTTTATTCTGCGTGTTTTAGACCGTGTGCGTGTAGTGTGAGTCTGTGTAAGTTAGTGTCTGTGCGCATGGACTGAGTTGTGGCGGCAGAGGTCGTGTGAGTATGGAGTTCTTTGAGGGGTGGGGGGGGGGGATGTGTATGGTGTGACAGGAGTGTTCGTAGATGTGTAGTGCCTATCAAATAGCCAGTGTGCTGTGGTGGTGTTTGGTAATTAGTGCATGTGACGTGGATCCATTTTCTGCAAGAAATACATCGAACAAGTCCAAACGTTCCTCTAGTGTTTATGATATGTAGGCAGCAAACAGGTCAAATGTATTGTGTTTGAGATCCATGACTGCTCTGAGCGTCCCCGTGAAGCGTGAGAAGGAGGGAAATCACTGCCGGAGCGTTAATTCCCTTGTGTGAAAAAATGGTGCAGGGAGCATCTGCTCCCACGTGGGAGATGGCGTCCCACCAGGCTGACAGAGTTCCTCCTCACAGGACACTGGGAAGGTTGGACATGTTGTGCTCCCACCTCCAAGTTGCAAGTGCTCCTCCTCGTTTGAGATGCACAGCGCCACCTCGCCTAGGCTGCCCTCCAGCGTCAGCAAGCTGTGTGAAAGGGTTGAAGATCAGCACAGGATGAAGAGATTTGAATTTGAACATAATAGGTCAAATTTCAGGATCACAAGACAAAGTCAGTTCGAACTTTTATGTTCAAATTTAAATAAGCTTAGTGGAAGGATTGAGGCTTTGATAAGGACGAAGTAATTTGATTCTGAGAAAAATCTCTTAAGAGTCTAGGTCACAAGGCGAGCGCAGTTGTACGACCCTTAGGCTAATATTGTTGAGCGGGGATGTTGAGCTCTGTGTACCTTTTTCTTGTTTATTATTTTTTTTTAGTAGAGCAGTCACTGTTTTAACCCTTTTGCTGTTATGATGACTATTTTATTACTTTATTCTGACCATATTCAGATGATGATGTCATTCACGCAGCAGGACAGACACTACGTTAACCGCTTCACTGACACGATGACTGCTTTCTTATTTACATTCAGTCCACCCTCAGGCGATTTTATTTTTCAGTCAGTTTAGGAGTGACCTTTCGTGATGATGGAGTTAGCGAAAACCTGCAGATTATTATTCTGTTTCAGGACGGATGTGGGGATGTGGGAAAAAATTGATGATGATGGCGATGTTGTTGATGGTGATGATGATGACAGTGAGTCTGTAAAGGATGTGGGATGCGGAATGAGAAAGGGAAAGAAAAATGGAATGGAAGTAGGAAAGAAAAGAGGAAAGGGAGGTATGTGGGAAGATAAGAAAGTAGGAAAAAGACAAGTAGGCAGGTCATTGGAAAGTGAAGGTAGGTTGGAGGGGAACGTAGACGGAAATGTTGTAAAGAAGTAGGTAGGAAAGAAAGGTAGGTTGGAAAACAGTGAAAGATGAGGGAAGACAAAGAAGGCGGGTAGATAAGACAAAGGAGAGGAATGAAATAGTGCGTGGGAATATGGAAGAGAAGAGAAGTGGGGAGAGTGGGGAGTTAAGAAAGGGTGGTAAGTAGGAACGGGAGGTAGGAATGAAGGCAGGGAAGAAAGGCAGATAGGTTGATGCGAAGGGGAGGGAAGCAGGAAGACAGGAGAGGACGATAGGAACGAAAATAGAGAATGAAGGTATGCTGAAGGGAACGCAGATGGGAAGGTTGGTAGGAAGGGATAGGGGAAGGAAGACAGGTATGAAGACAGGGAATGAAAGTAGGCAGGAGGACAGGGAAGGAGAATAAACAGGAAATAACGAAGACTAAGTGTGGAAGGAAGGACGGCAAACAAAGAAAATAGCGATGTAGGCATGCAAAAAGAAAAGCGGTAAATGTCAGAGGGAAGAATGGGCAAGGAGTATGACTCGCTCCCTTATTGTTAAACAAAATCGTCTACTGACAGCAAAAATAAAGGAATGGTTTCATTTAAACTATCCCTTCAGTACGGAGTGGTTTTTAAAAGTTAAATAAAAAGCTTCTTTGCGATAAAAGTGAAAAGACATCATGGCATTAAAGTGGTTTATGTCACTAGAATATTACTAAAGTATCGTTGCACTCATGAAGTGGTACACTCATTTTGTTATACTCAATGACACTATACATAGCCTACAGTCACCATCATCATTATCATCATCATCATCATCATCGCATCATTACCATCATCATATTTTCAATTAATGTACGTATGGGGTAACATTTAGAAATAGGAACAGAACTCAGAACTATACTATTGTACAGTCACAGTTAATGTTTCCTCCACGTTTTGGGTTTCGAACCAATGTAGCGAGCAACACGAGACGAAAGTTTTGAGACAGATGTACACTGATTCATGTTTAAAACCGTAAATAATTATTTGCTGCTTTGTTCACTTAATGTAAACACTGTAGCACCAGCCTGAATTTTTTGTTCTACTCGGAATGAGAATACACCGCAAAATAAAAAATAACGTCACCTGGCTTAGCTTCGTCGAACTTCTGGGTAACTCTCCCTTTTTGCTTGACGGTACGATATTAATTCATTTACAACTCTGAGTTAGTTAAATGAACACCTTCAGACAAAGGTCGTACTTTTATATTTTATTACTGTTATCTTCAGACAATTTCATCTAAGCTAGGGAAGGCTTTGGGATACAGCCTTCAAAAGCCATGTCAGTACAACAGATCTGCAAACTGAAAAAAATCTTTTGGCAGCAGCTTTTTGCTTCAGTCATTTTACCAGGATTTATGCCATTCTACTGCTGAGGGGTCAATAAAGTAAATAACCACTACTCAGTAAGGACTTAAGGAGGGGAGGTCCTACCAACTTCATGTCCCTTCCTCTGACTGATAATAATATTGCATGAAATACCAATGCAGACTGAAAGAGTTACTCTTAGTGAAATTGTTTGGCGGTTACATACTACAATAAAATAGCCATTATTATACTGAAGGTTTTAATGAAACTTCACTCAAACGTCTTCAATATTAAACTTATAAGCTGAATAACATCGTCTGGCTGGGGCATGAATAAGATGAAAGAGGCATAGCCAATAATCGAATCAGAAGGATTACTGTAGATTATTTATAACCCTGTCACCACCAGGATATTCTCAAGGTGAATAAAACTGTCTGACGGTAACAAGAAAAATAAAAAGGCGTCACCGTACTCAAGGTTAATATACTCAGGGAGGTGAGGACCTTGAGGAGTGTGTGTGTGTGTGTGTGTGTGTGTGTGTGTGTGTGTGTGTGTGTGTGTGTGTGTGTGTGTGTGTGTGTGTGTGTGTGTGTGTGTGTGTGTGTGTGTGTGTGTGTGTGTGTGTGTGTGTGTGTGTGTGTGTGTGTGTGTGTGTGTGTGTGTGTGTGTGTGTGTGTGTGTGTGTGTGTGTGTGTGTGTGTGTGTGTGTGTGTGTGTGTGTGTGTGTGTGTGTGTGTGTGTGTGTGTGTGTGTGTGTATTTATAACCCTGTCACCACCAGGATATTCTCAAGGTGAATAAAACTGTCTGACGGTAACAAGAAAAATAAAAAGGCGTCACCGTACTGTGTGTGTGTGTGTGTGTGTGTGTGTGTGTGTGTGTGTGTGTGTGTGTGTGTGTGTGTGTGTGTGTGTGTGTGTGTGTGTGATGAGGCAGGGAAGGTCCCCACTTTTCCACAGCCGACATCGCGGACAGTTGTAATTAGCTTAATCAGGGAACTTGTTGTACCGACCGCTTTTTAATCACCCACAGGCATCTCTGATTTTTCAACAGTTTTTATAATTTTTCCTTGTATGATGATTTAAAAAGAAAAAAAATGGACTTTCTATTATTAGCATGTCAGTTTTGGGAACACACAAAATACAGGATTATGGAAAGACGGACTAAATTTTGATTGCTAAATATTAACTATCACTGTCCCCGGGAAGATCCGATCCTGTAGTGGACCTAATATGAACCAATACAGTGCAAGAATTATTGTGGTATAAGTTTACTGAGTTTGGTAGGGGAGGTATATGGAAGAATTATTATATAGAAAGTATCAGAGGTATCAGAAGTATTGGTGAGTGATGAACAGGGTGGGTTTAGAAGAGGCAAAGGAGGTGTGGATCAAATATTTGCAGTGAGACAGATTGTGGAGAAGGCTTGTGAGAAGGACTTTAAGGTAAACATGTATGGATCTGGAAAAAGCATACGAAAAAGTAGATAGATGTGGATGGTGGAAGGTTTTGTGCATGTACGGTGTAGATTAAGCTGCTAGGTGCCGTCAAGAGTTTTTATGATGGTAGTGAAGCATGTGTAAGAGTAAACGGGCATCTAAGTAAACGGTTCACGATCGGTGTGGGCGTGCGACAAGTTTGTGTGATGTCCCCATAGTCGTTCTATACAGTATATATATATGGATGGGGTGATGAGAGAACTAAAAACACGGGTAATGGAGAGGGGGATGGCGTTGGTAATGAATGGTTATGGATGGAATATCCCAAATTTGTTATACGGTGATGATGCAGTGGTACTTACAAATACCGAACAAGAACTTGGTAGACTAGTGCAGAGTTTTGCTGATTTCTGTGAGCGTCGTGCCTTGAGAGTAAATGTAGAAAAGAGTAAAGTGATGGTTACTGAGAGAGAAGGTGACTCCCAGTGTGATGTTACAGCAAATGGAGAGAGACTGGAATTGGTGAGAGAGTTCCAGTACCTAGGTACAGTGATAGAAAAGAGGAAAAGGTGCAAAGAAAGTGGAAAGTAGAGTGACACAAGGAGGGAAATTGATAAGAAACAGAGGCTTGAGTGTTGCAGCTGCGCGAGGCTTACATTAAGGTGTGTGAGCGCCAACTCTAACATACGGATATGAGTCTATGGTGTGGCATGAAAATGAAAAGTCAAGAGTGAGGGCAGTGGAGATGGGACTGCTGAGGAATGTATGCGGAGTTCAAAGAGTGGATAGGATACGGAACGTGATTCGTGAAAGACGTGAAGCGAGGAAGTCTGTGGACACCAGAACCGAAGAGAGTGTACTGAGATTGTGTGGTCATGTGGAGAGAATGGATAACAAAGAATGTGGAGAAAAAGGTATATATGAGAGAATTTGAGGGAGCGAGGAGCCGAGGTAGGCCAAGGAGAAGGTGGAGGGATATGGTGGATGAGCGTGTGAGGAAGAGAGGTTTAGAAGTCGGTAAGTCGAGGGAGCTGACACAGATCGAGCTGGCTGGACGAATATTGTGAGGAGAAGCTCACGATCAGGGATTTGGCACCCCTTTTTAACGTGACAAAGTCCGGATTGACTCTATTGAATAGGTTTATGTGATGCTACAGAACGTGGTGAATGTTTTTGGAGCATCAGATACAGCCAGGATTTCGGGGACTTGAATAGTGAGTGAATGGAAGCGTGGCCATTGGATTGGGCAGATTTGTGTTGTCTAAACGTTGCTACTCCTCACCCTGCCCTAGGGTGGGAAAGAAGGTCCGGATAATGATGATGATGACGATGATATATTACATAATATATATATATATATATATATATATATATAATCTCCATTTGGAGCCCAGTGTCCCGAGTATTGGCCAGAACTGGGATTTTCCAAGACTTTATAAAGTAGGGAACCTCCGGGTAGGGACCTATGAGTTTCGCGACTATGAGCCGATAGGCGGAGTGCGGTACGCTTAGTACCCTCCCAGTGCAGTGCCTCGCCCAGCGTCCCTGGGATCCAATAGGATTTATATATATATATATATATATATATATATATATATATATATATATATATATATATATATATATATATATATATGTGTGTGTGTGTGTGTGTGTGTGTATAAACCGTTTACCAAGTTGCTGTCGTGATCTAAAGTGTCATACGGCACAAATGTATATTCGAACTTCAAAGGGAGTAATAAAATGCACCGACCACCTGTCATTGGGTCCTGTAAGGGCGATGATAAATGATGTAGAAAGTTGATCAGCTTAACAGATCAGCTCCTCTCACAAAGTCATCATCATCATAATCATCATTACCACCGTCATCACCGTCACCACCTTCGTCATTATCATCATCATCACAACCACCATCACCATCACAGTCACCACCACCCTGACCATCACCATTACAGCCGCCACCAGCATTTTCATTGATTCTTTCATCAACTGATCAACTTATGATTGGTTCTCCTTAGGAATAATTAACCATACTTAACCAAGATGGGTTCAGGTGGTTTAGTATAGAAGTGGCATTTTACTTCTTGACTGCTATGAGTTCACTTGGCTGGGCAAAATCGTGTGGTGTTAGCCTAAATAAAATTCCCAGATGCACCGAAAGAAAGGGTCGTCTGAGTGCTTGGATTTCACTCAGCTGAACAAAATCTTCAGGTGTTAGCTCGAACGAAACACCTCAGTACACCAACAGTAGGGGAGAATTAACTTCTTCAGTGCTTTGAACTATTTTTTTCATATTAATCTGGCCACCGCCGGATGATTTCACTCAACGATTACATTCAGCGTTAGTGGTGAACCAGTTGGTGAAGGTTACTTTAAACTTTTCCATTTCGAAAAATCTCTCTCAAGCTGAAGATAATCGCATGCAGTTAGGCAAGGATATAAAATGTTAGAAACTGCGTCATCGAATTGAAGGGGTCAGGGAAATAAAACAAGGTCTGCCACTCATTAACTCTGGGGAGACTCAAGTAAGGCCCTATGATTACAAAGAAAAGAAGAGGGCTCGGGATGCAGGCTGCTTAAGGTATCTCTCTGCTGAATAAATTCGTCAGGAATTATAACTTTGGCTGCATAAGCTGCCTCTCAGCCGAATAAAATCCTCCAGAGCATATCAGACATATGTGCTATTATCCTCACCGAAAAACGCTCTTGATAAATTATCGTATTTTAACCTTCAATAACGTGCAGTCTCATATTACTTAATATAATCATCTGTTGTTAGTAAGAATAAAATAAACAAGTAGGATTATCGCAGGCTTGCTGATTCATGTTCATACCAATTATCTCTGTTGCTCTATATTCACAGTAAAACGAAATAACAAGGAAACTATAATAAAAAATGAAAAGATTTATTCTTGAGTTGCGTCGTTGCCCTTCGAACTCAATATGAACAGCAAACTATATACAAGATGGACTAAAGGAATGTCTAAGAGTGTATTTTAGATTTCTGTGGACATTCCTCCAACTCACTGTAACCAATGAACTACAGTATATACAAGATGAACTAAGGCAATGTTCCAGGGTACATATCCCTACTAAATATTCCAAACGATATCTATGAAGATAGTTGACTCGTCGTTCCTACTCGATATATTCAGCAAAGTATACACAATTTGGGCTAGAGAGTTGTCTAAGGGTATATTTCAGAGTTCAGATGTCGTCCTCTCAACTAGATATATAACCCTTTAATTACAAACGAGATAAGCTAAGCCACTTGGGTAATCTCACTGGTTTTAATCCACAGTTCAGCGTTCTTCTTCTGAAATTAATACAACTATCATATTTTTTTACTTTAACTTGGCCTGGATTTTTGTCCTTTTGCAGCTTATAGCACGTAGATCAGTGGTATAAAAAGACAATGCTTCTGCATTACACCCTTTCCATAGCACTTCTTCGTAGCTAGTATCGTATTCTACTGTTAATCTGTTGGTAAAGTTCAGTATGCAAGCTGGAGAGGCCGGATTTTCAGGCCAATTTAGAAATAAAGGTAGAGCAAACAGTATACAAGATGGACTAGTGTGCTCGTAAAGTCCTAGGGTATAATTGAGAGCTGAGCTGTGGTTCTCCCAGCTGGCACTCCCAAACTAGTGGAAAGGCGAGGTGTCGTGGTGGTCACTCGGGCCTTCGCATTGACGTAGCAGTTCACTGACTCCGGCGTTATGTGTGTGTGTGGGGAGGGGGTAGAGTGCACTGGGAGTGTGGTGGAGTGTGTTGCTATTATGGTGGACTGGGGCTAATGTGGTGAAATATATGGCGATTGTGGTGGCGTATGGTGGAGTGTGTGGCGGGATAGTGGTGAATGTCGGGAGAATGGTGTGTAATAGAGTGTAAGGTGAAACTGCTGAATGTGGTAGCAAATGGTGAGCTTGGTGGGGTGTGATGAGTGGGTAGGGATGTGAGATATATGTGGTGAATATACATGAGTTTGGTAGGGTGTATAATTATAGTGAGGCGTAGTTTGAGACATGTGTAGTGAGGTCATATGAGTGCAGTGACATGTATGGTGTGTGGGATGAGTGAGGAAATGTATGAGAAGTGTGGTGGCAAAAGATGAGTGTGGTGAGATATGTGATGGTTGTGGTGGGTTCTGTGGTGAGTGTGAAGGTGTATATGTTACGTATAGTGGTGAACAATGTGTATAGTGACTTATGCTGTAAGGATAATGGTATGTGGGTGTTTGCGGTATATGAATATGTGGTGAGTGTCGTGGGGTGTGGTGATTGAGAGGATGTGAGTTAGGAGTGGTGGTGAATGATGCGTGTGGAGGTGTGAGTGTATGCTAAGTGTGGTGGTGGTGGTGATGGTGATGGTGTGTGTGTGTGTGTGTGTGTGTGTGTGTGTGTGTGTGTGTGTGTGTGTGTGTGTGTGTGTGTGTGTAGAATATGGTGGGGTGTATGGTGAGTGTGGTGAGGAGGAGGATGAATAAGGTCAGAGGCGAAAGATGAGTGTGATGGCGAGTATGGTGACATATGGTGAGCAAAGTGAGTGGGGAGGTGCGTGGGACAAGTTATGTGGCTGGAGTGATATTGAAGTGGAAGGCTGTGTTTAGTGTCTGGGCGAGGGGGACCGCCGAACGGTTTTAATTGAGTTAAGAGACTCGGGCTGGGATGGAAGTTGTGGCCGTGCAGAGGTGGAACTGTGGTAGTGGTGGAGAGGAGGGTTGTGGTGGTGTACAAGGGTTTGTGGAGATGGATGGAGGAGGGTTGATGGTGTAGAAAGAAGGGGTTGTGCTGGAGGTGGGCAGGGGGTTGTGGTGGTGGTGAGGGGGTTGTGGTGGTGATGAGGGTTGTGGTGGTGGTGATGAGGGGGGGTTGTGGTGGTGGTGATGAGGGGGGGTTGTGGTGGTGGTGATGAGGGGGGGTTGTGGTGGTGGTGATGAGGGGGGTTGTGGTGGTGGTGATGAGGGGGGGTTGTGGTGGTGGTGATGAGGGGGGGTTGTGGTGGAGGTGGACAGAGGGTTATGGTGGTGGTGAGGGGGGTTGTGGTTATGGTTTGGGGAAGTTGGGGTGGTGATGAGGGGGGTTGTGGTGGTGTATAAAGTAGTGGTGATGGTGAGGTGGAGTTGTGGTGGTAGAGGGGGGGTTGTGGTGGTGATGAAGGGGGGGCTGCGGTGGTGTATAAAGTTGTGGTGGTGGAGAGGGGGTTGTGGTGTTGTAGAAAGTATGGGTTGTGGAGGTGGAGAGGGGGGTTGTGATGGTGTAGAAAAAAAGGGGTTGTCGAGATGGAGAGGAGGGTTGTGGTGGTGTTAAAGGAAGAGGTTGTGGTGGTGGAGAGGGGGGTTGTGGTGATGCAGGAAAGTTTGTTGTGGTGGTGGAGAGGACAGGGTTGTGGTAGAAGGGGAGGGAGTTGTGTTCAGTGTCTAAAAGTGACGGTAATGCGTTCGTTCGGTACTACCAGAAATGATGACGGACTATGAAATTATATATATGCCAGTCCGATGTACCACCAAAACAGTACTATACGTATACCGAAATGAAAGAAGGTACTAGTTATAGGCTCATGGCTATTTATGTCTCTTGTTTTTCATTTTAATAAAATTTACTATATACGGTACTTCGTATTACCCTAGATGTAATTCTAGATCCAGTATAAATATAAGTAACTTTCGAACTATCTGTATTACAGCCAAGTACTCATTTTCTAAATATGGTAGTTCGGTGAACTACTTGTCTGTTCTTATTGACTGATAACCGTGGCTGTGTTAGTGCAGAAGATGAAGCTGTGAAGGTAGCGTGGAGGGTGGGAGGGGTGGGAATGTGCTGGCATAAAAATAAGCTATGGTGATGCTGTGATGGTGGTACAGAGAAGGGCGGGTTGTGACAGTGTAGAAAGAAGGAAGGGGCAGTGATGGAGGTGGTGAGGGGTGCTGGAGAAGTGGGGTCGTGGTGATAGTATTTGATGGCAGTTATGGCCATGTAGAAGGAAAGGGTTGACGTGATGGTGTGTTGTGCAGAAATGAGAGTTGTGGTGGTGATGTAGCTGTGGTGGAAGTGGTGCTGGTAATGCATGTGGCAGTGTGGAGAGAAGGTTGGTGGTGGTGTCTTGTTGTGAAGTGTGTGGTGGTATGTGGTGATGGGTGTAGCCCAATGGAGGAGTAATGGGGTAGAGGTTGGTAGTGATGTACTCGTATGTGGTGACGCATAAGTAGCACAATGAGCGGTGACGTGCAGTGGAAACGGTGAGGGTGATGTGAAGTGCACTGATGATGATTGGGGTTTTTGGTGTGGGGTGGTGGTGGTAATAGTTGTGGCAGTAACAAGGAGAGGTTTGTTTATGGTGTTTGGCGGTGATTGTTACAGTGGTTTATGGTGACTCTGGTAGAGAGGTGGAATTTTCCTGGCGGTGGTAGTTGTGGTTCTTCTGGTGCTGAATTATTGGCATTACGGCTGTAGTGAGGTGAGGCTGAAGATGGAAGGTGGTAGTTGTTGTAGAAGATCTGGTGGTGAAGTGAGACTGTAGTGGTGGTTGAAGTTGTGGTGTGAGGCGATGGCTTTTGTACTGAAGAGATGAAGTTATGATGGTGGTGTGTGATGGTAATCGTGGTAGTGGTGTGTGGTGATAGTGGTGGAGGTGGGCGTGGAAAGGTTTGATGGTGATAACGTGAGATGATGATTATGATGGTGGTGGTGTGTTGTCGTAGTGTTGGTGGAGTTGTGTTGCAAATGTGGTGCATGACGGTGATTTTGGTGGTGGATAGTAGGTATAAGGTTGATGTGTGGTAGTGGTCGTGGTGATGGAGAACTGAGATTGTGGTGAATATGTGTGGCAGTATAAGAGTGAGGGTCTCGTGGTGATGTCTGTGATGAAGATACTGGTAATTTTGTGTGATGGAGGTATTTTGGTGGTGGTGTTTGTGGTAAGAAAAATTTATAGTGCCAGTTGCATGTGATGGTGTATGTCATGGAAAATTGTGCTAAAAGTGTAAGGCAGAGTGTGATAGAAGATGTGGTGCTGGAGAGGTGAGGTTGTGGTGTGTCGCAAGTGAGGTTGGTTGTGGTATAGGTGGGTTGTTGTATAAGTGAGGTTGTAGTGTGTTATAGGCCTAAGTGGGGTTGTGGTGTATAGGTGAGGATGTGGTGTGGTATATGTGAGGTTGTGGTGTGGTATATGTGAGGTTGTGGTGTGGTATAGATGAGGTTGTGGTGCGGTATAGAAAAGGTTGTGGTGTGGTAGAGGTGAGGTTTGTTGTGGTGTTGGAGATGTGATATTGTATAGGTGAGGTTGTGGAATGCTATAGGTGAGGTTGTGGCTTCATATAGGTAAGTTTGTGGTGTGGTACAGGTGAGGTTTTTTGTGGTATAGGTGAGGTTGTGGTTTGATATAGATTTGATATAGGTTGTGGTGTGGTATAGGTGAGGTTTGTTGTGGTATAGGTGAGGGTGCGGCTTGATATAGGTGAGGTTGTGGTGTGGTACTGGTGAGGTTTGTTGTGGTGTTGGTAATGTTGTGGTGTGGCCTAAGTGAGGTTGTGGAGTGACATGATTGGGCCTGTTGTATGGTATAGGCGAGCTTGTGGTGTGGAGTATGTGAGGATGTGGTGTGGTATAGATGTGGTTGTTTTGTGGTAAATATGATATGGTGTGGTATAGGTGAGATTTGTTGTGGTATATGTGAGGTTGTGGTGTGGTAAAGGTGTGGGTGTGGTACGGTATGCTGTATGTGAGGTCGTAGTGTCGTATACATGAGGTCGTGGTGTGCCATAGGCGAGGTTGTAGTGTGTTATACCGTACCTGAGGTTGTGATGTTGTGTACTGTAGGTGAGGTTGTGGCGTGGTATGCTGTGAGACATAGTATTTAGTATAGATGAGGTTGTGGTGTGGTATAAGTGAGGTTAAGTTACGGTATAAGTTGTGGTGTGGTATAGGTGAAGTTGGGAAGTATAGGTGAGGTTGTGGTATGGTATAGGTGAGGCTTGCATGTGGTATAGGTGAAGATGCGGTGTGATCTTGGTGAGGTTGGGGTGTAACATAAGTGGGGTTCTGATGTGGCATGGGTGAGGTTGGGGTGTATGGAATAAAGGGGTTGGGATGTGGTATAGGTGAGGTTGTGGTGTGGCACAGGTGAGGTTTGCTGTGGTATAGGTGATGATGAGATCTGGTATAGGTAAGAATTGTGGTATAGGTGATGATGAGATCTGGTATAGGTAAGAATTGTGGTATAGGTGATGATGAGATCTGGTATAGGTAAGAATTGTGGTATAGGTGAGGTTGTGGCGTGGTATTAAGTAGGTGAGGTTGTGTTGTGGTACGCTGTAGATGAGGGTGTGATGTGGCATGCTGTAGGTGATATTGTGGTGTGGTATATTGTGGGTGAGGTCGTGGTGTGATATAGAGGAGTTTGTGGTGTGGTGTAGGTGGGGTTGAGGTGCAGTATTAGAGAAGTTGTGGTGTGATATAGGTGAGGTTGTGGTGTGGTATGGGTGAGATTGGGGAGTGGTGTATGTGACGCTGGGGTGTGGTGTAGGTAAGGCTGTGATGTGGTATAGGTAAGGCTGAGATGTGGTATAGGTGAGGTTGGAGTAAGGTATAGGTGGGGCTGTGGTGTGGTATGGGTGAGGTTGTGATGTGGTATGGGTGAGGTTGTGGTGTGGTATGGGTGAGGTTGTGGTGTGGTATGGGTGATGTTATGGAATAATATGGTTGAGACTGGGCTGGTATTTATGAGGTTGTGGTATGGTATGGGTGAAGCTGTAGTGTGGTATAGGTGAGGTTAGGGTGTGGTATGGGTGAAGTAGTGGTGTGGTATAGGTGTGGCTGTTGTGTGGTTAATGGTGAGGTTGTGGTGTGGCATAGGTGAGGTTGTGGTGAGGTGTGGGTGAGTGTTTTTTGTTTTTGTTTTGGTATAATTGAGTTGGTTTGTGGTACTGGTAAGGGTGTGGTGTGGTATGGGTGAGGTTGTGGTGTGGGACAGGCGAGGCTGGGGTGCGATATTGGTGAGGTTGTAGTAAGTTTACAGGTATGGCTGTGGGAGAAATGTGAGGTTGTGGTGGTTGAGAGGAGAGGATGCAGTGGTGAAGAGCTGAGGCTGTGATGTGGTAGAGAGTGTGTTTGTGGTGGTGTATGTGTGTTGTGTGGCGGAGAGGTGAGGGTGTGGTGATGTGGGGCTGTGGTGTGAATTGAGGTTGTGGTGGAGGGAATAATTGAGTGGCAGAAAATGTGATTGTAATATGATGAAAGTTTAAGTCTGACGAGCAGAGTGGGGATGTGATGGATATCTGGGTGATGTGATGAAAGTATACTTGTAAATGTGAGAGTGATGTGATAGAGATGGTAGAGAGGGTATGGTCTTGTGAAGAGGGTGGGGATTTGCCAAGGTGAAGTGATATGTGTGGTTGAGAAGTAATGTGACAAGACGATAATGGTGGATTTGTTGGAAAGTTACATTAAGCTCTAAAACCGCTCCAACTTTGAAATTACAGGGGCCCTTCCATTTTCCAAAAATCCATACCGAGTCGGACAGTTTGTTTTCCAGCCAATACTGTACGTCCAGCACGATAAAGTAAACTGTATCACACATCACATCCAAGTGGAGGCCTACCACTTTGCAAAATTTCTTTGGTCAGTATTTATTTTATGGCCTCGATTTGCGTTTGTTTGTTTATTTTTACTAGAATCTTCATGTCATGCTTGGTTTAATTTAATGTTGTAGGTGACCGAAAGTGTGTTTTTAAAAATTAAGCTAACCTCATCTCTCCCCCTAAAAGATTTGTTATGATAAGGCCGAGTAGTTTTGATCGAGAATATAGGCGTAATTTGTTGTCGTGCATGACAAAGAAATGGCATCTGAAGACGGTCTTATTTCATATCGCTTGGTTAGGTGAGGTTAGTTTAATGTCAAAGATACTTGTCCGACATCTTGCAACATCAAATCAATCCACATAGGACAAAATAAATTTGTTGAAAGAAAATGCCGAGGAAGTAGACCCATAAGGTAAATAATGACCATTTACAGTATACGAGTATACAGGATATCCCGGGAGGAAAGAACAGAATTTTGGGAAATGGTAGACGGGAATTATAGACAAACAAACAAACAAAAAGGTTATTTAAACGTGTTCAAATCTTAACCCCTGCGGTGATACAATTACTGTTGTCCTTATGGGCGAATTTTAGCCTCCCTCATAAGTCGTCCATACGGTCGTTTTTAACTGTAGGTGTGTAATGGCTGAGATTGTACACATGTTGATATAACACTTTTCGCTAAGAATTCCCTCATCTTTCATTTCCCAAAGCTATCCCCTTTCCTTCAGGGACTCCCTGTATATAAAACTTTTCCAGAGTGATTCCAGTTTGCCTTCTAGCTGTGAAAGAAACAGAGAAAAAGCAGACCCTTATGAGCATAAAATAGGATGTTTCAACCCTCCTAACAGCTCTGAACCATAGCAGAGCCAAAGAGAGGCTGAGGGCCTCTTTGTGTGTGTGTGTGTGTGTGTGTGTGTTTATAAATTCTGGGGTCTGAATATCGACCTAGTAACTGTTGTGCTAGAATAGCCGTAAACATGACAGGGGCAGGGCAATGCATTACATACATACTAAATATACTTACCGGTACATCCAGTCCTATAAACCTAAGTTCTTATTTGTATGACTGTGTGTCTGTAATGCGATATGTCTGTAATGTGGAGCATCACGAAAAAATAGTAAGAGATATCAACAAACTCTAAAAGCAATAGTGATTAAGGACTCGTGGGAGTGTGCTTTAATATACTTGCGGAAGCAGCCCCAATTTGCTTGCGGAAAGAAAAACAAGTGAATAATCAAAGCACCCTTCCTGTTATGACATCTCCAATCGCCAGTATGGGTTCCTCTAGGGACGCTCCATGGGAGATCTTCTCACCTCCCATTCAGAATCCTGGTCATCCTTCTTTCGGGACTTTGGCGAAAGCCTCATCATTGCATATGACATCTCAAAGACTTTCGACAGAGTCTGGCATAAATCGTTAATTTCCAAATTGCCCTCTTGCAGTTTCTGCTCGTCTGTATGTGCCTTCATCTCTAGCTTCTTTTCTGGTCGTTTTATAGCTGCTGCTGTAGATGGCCATCAGTCTTCACCCACAGGTAGCTTTAGTGGTTTTTCTCAGGGTCTTGTTCTGTCACCTTTTTGCTGTACATCTTGCCCTGTCCACTCGTACGCTAATGACTCATCCTTCACTATTACATTTGCTACTCATAGCGTCCATAACAGTATTTCTATCTATCTGTCTATTGCCAGACGCCATAATCCCGTATGGGGTGGCCATTTGACTTTGAGCTATTGGTTTTATGGGGAGGGGCACTAACCCTCCACCAACCCACTTGCTGGCACGTAGGGAGCACGTATGGGTTGGTTATATGGTTACCACCCAGCATTGTAAATGGTTTCTTGGCTTCCAGGAAACCATTTGGCTTGTCACTCAATGTAAAGCCACCTGTAAAGGAAAGAAGAGCAATAAGAAGTGACAGGAAAGATGGGAGATTACTTCAACAGATTCGGTATGAGGTTATGGAACGCCTACTTTGTGGCGTGTCTCATACCTGTGACTGGGGTAAAAATAACATTGTTTTTAATGCATCAAAAACTCAGTTTCTAAATTTTTCGACCGCCCCCTCAAACTTTCCTCAGTGGTATCCTTTAATATTTAACAATATCCAACCCAGTCCTGCATCCCCATTCTTGGGGTTTCATTCTCTCGGGAGTTTTAATGGAAAGATCATACTACCTCCGTAAAATCTGTTTCCAAGAGATTAGCTGAGCGAAACTGACTTTGTGCCTTTTTTAACCCCCGCATAGCTGTTGACTGTATGGAGTTTTATTCGCCCCTGTGTGGAGCACAGCTCTGATGTGCGTGGGGGGGGGGAGGGCTCCCCACATACAGCTGTTCTCAACAGCGTGGCGTCAAAGGTTTTTCGTCTCATTAACTCTCCTCCCCTTATTGACTCCCTTCAACCTCTCTCTCTCTCTCTCTCTCTCTTCGTTGCACCGCTGCATCTTAATCTTATCTATCACTACTTCATTGGTCATTGAATTGTCTGGTAGTATCCCTTCTCCATTATGGTGGGCGTGTGGCACCCACCTGCCAGCAAAATCTCATCCATTTTCTGTCCAACTCTCTAGTGCTCGAGTTAACAGATACTTCCAGTCCTTTATGTATGCAGGAGGACAACTCTAGAACTGTTTTTCTCTGTCTATATTTCCTTTGCTATGTGTCCAGACATCTCGAAATGAATGGATCTTAAATTTGGCTTACTAATTTATTTCCTTGTAGGGAACAAGTTTGCGGATTCCTAGCCTTTGGTTCTTCTCTCCTTGCACCAAAAAAAGTTACAAAACTGTTATTTCATTCAAGTACTCATCCCAGCAACGGACATTGACCCAAAACTGCCATCCATTTCACGCAGCAAACGAAATCCCACTGACTTTTGACTATTAGTTAGCAAAAATGGCTAATATGTTAGCCGTTCTGTGCCCAGTGTGACGCCACAATATATCAGTCTAACAGTATATCTATCTACACACACACACACACACACACACACACACACACACATATATATATATATATATATATATATATATATATATATATATATATATATATATATATATATATATATATATATATCATCAGCCGTTTGAGTATCCACTGCAGGACCGGCCTATCCCCACAGAAGTCAAGGCGATACAGCCAATGTATCTCTGCCAAGTGGCTTAGGCTGTCTGCTAGAGATTGTATGTAGGGTGAGAAGTGCTTTTAAGTGCAACTGTAGTGTTGGAGTGGCTTTAGATGAGGTTAGGCAAGTTTTGACGTCATGAAAATTTGGTATCTGATTTTTGGAAATGTTGGGGAGATAGAATTCTGATGGCCGTGCTTTGGAAAGGGGATGACACCCTACAGTTTTGCTCTAGGACGCAACTTTTTCGATATATTTAGGTTTTCAAAATTTCTGCTTAATTTTGGTAGCTTTGCTTAGTCTAGGTAAGTTTGGATAGATCTGAGCTTTAGTTTTGGTGGATAGGTTTGTTGTAAAATCTTTGTGAAATATTTTTGTGCTAAATGTTACGGTTGGATTGATTGATAAATAAATAAAGACAAATGAATGAAAAAAAAAAAAAAGAAATAATGTCAGATGAATGAATATGAGGATACAGAGAGATGGATTTATCAGTATAGTAAAAGTAGTACTGTAGATCAGTGGACAGACAGAGAGTGACCAGAAAGACGGGAGAAGAGATGGATGGTTGGACAGATATTGTACATTATGGTTTGTGGCAGGGATTGGTAATTCGCTGACGCGTAGTGAGTTATCAAGTGCCGCTAGATTATTCCTTTTTTTTCTCTCTCTCTGAAAGGTTAATTATAGTACTTTTTGCCCGGCTATCGCGTTCCCAAGTGATAGATGGATTTATGGATAGTGATAAATATAGACGGGTGGATGGATAGAAAGATAGATAGTGTCAAGGAACGGGGATTTACTAGTTTTTTTATATATAAAATCAAAGTCTTACTCTATTCTGGCTTGCGTCGCCGATTCTCTGAAAGCAAGAAATTTATAAACTTTCTCTTCAAACAGTATTCAGCAAGAGATGATCTCTCGTGTATGCCGAATTAATAAGTACTGTTGGCCCCTAATGAAGCGACCCACGCCCCCTGACAATTTATAATTTACTTTGGAACTTAGTAATACTAAATCAAGCTCTTGCTTTCCCCTCTCCTAGGTTGCACAACAATTCTGTTATGATGTAACATGAAAGAACTGGCTTAACTACCAGTCAAGACTAATATCAAGAAAAATTTGTGTAAGCTGGGAGCAAGCAAATTAAGTAAGAATTTGAAAGAATGAAACATGAATTATTATTTAACAGAACTCAAAAGAAAAGCTGTGAATTTATTAATTACAACAAAATGAATGCTCACGTAACAAAGAAGCTTAAGCAAGTAAATTCATTCACTCACACAATCAAGTTACCTAACACTCTTAAATCCAGAAAACAGAAAGAAAATACTGGTAATTGGAGAGATAAGGAAACAGAACTGCGAGCTGATCTGCTGATCGAGACACGGTCTCCGCTCGCTGCTCACACTGCTTTTGAAACATCGGGAATGGAGTCACAGAACTGCCAGGAAACAAGGTGATCACTGCCTGAAGACATCGCCAAGACACGAAGGATGGTCTCCGCTGGTCACTGCCTTGTACACTGCTCTGGCTATGTCCTCTTTCTGTTGCCAATCTCCAACTAGCCTTGTTCTCACGGATGGCCTCTGGCTTCGTGAGAAGGGAGCGGAGCTTTCTCTCAGCAGTTACAGAGGCGGGGTGAACGATATACACAATAATTTTGCTCAGTGATACATAACGTCTATGCATAGACAGTCACTCGTGGAACAATGGCAAATGTTTTGAAAATTTGTTCCATTCAGAGTGCAAAAGCGGGACGGTCAGAGATAAGCAAAGTTCTATGAAATTTCACTGATGGTCGTAGACTACTCGTAGACTCCCACAATAATGCAATGTCGCAAACTCGTGATAGATAGATTGTTAGATAAACAAACAAGTGGTGCCAGACACAGAAAACCTTGCCTGACAGCAGTTGTTTTATTGCTGTTAAATACTGAAACTGTATTGTCATTTAGTGTCAGTACGGTGCACAATTAAAGTCTAAGGTAATGGTAAAAATGTTTTCAAGCTATGCCTCTGAAAATCCGTGATCTTGCGTATGACCTTTCGAGGTTGCTTAAGATCAAATGTCATGGTGCCAATTAAAAACCTACATGGGACTTCCTATATGGTGATAACAGTATATATCTCTATCTTAACCAGTTTCGAGTTAGCCCGCTGAATATCCGTGACCTTAATTTTGACCCTTCATGGTCACTCAAGGTCAAAAGTTTTGGTGCCAAGTGAAAGCCAAAATAACGAGTTCCTATAATATGTTCTATCTATCTATCTATCTATCTATAGCCCGACGCCCTAATCCCGCAAAGGGTGGCCGCAGACAAAACGCCTCCAAGTCACTCTGTCACCCACCATTTGACTCCCCTCCCCCCAACTCACCCCCCCCTCCCTCATATACCTCTCAACTCCATCCCTCCACCTCATCCTCGGTCTACCCCTCCCTCTCCCCCCCTCCACCTCACCTGCATACACCCTCTTAGTCAGTGTTTCATTCTCCATCCTCTCCACATGTCCAAACCACCTCAGTGTATTTCTCCTAATCTTTTCAACCACATCCACATCTACCCCACAACGTTCCTTCACTTCTTCATTCGTCAACCTGTCCCTCCATGTCACTCCACATGCTCCTCTCAAGTAACTCATTTCCACTGCTCTCACTCTTGACTTGTTCCCCTCTTGCAAGGTCCACGCCTCGCTTCCATACGTCAGGGTAGGGATCACAATACCATCATGCAGTGACTTCTTAACTTTCATACTCACCTCCCTATTTCTCATCACTGCTTTCAGTGTGCCAACAACCTTCCTTCCCTGCTGTACCCTTTCACGTACTTCATCCCCCAAAGTTCCATCCTTACTCATCACACTACTCAAGTACTTGAATGCACTCACATTCTCCACATGTTCATAATAGTAAATATCTCTATCTTCAACCAGTTTCAAGTTATAGCCCTCTGAAAATCCGTGACCTTGATTCTGACCTTTCAGCTTCACTCGCTTACCTTCAAAATTTAATTCTTTCGGGACCAGTGCCCACTAATGCTGAAAGTTTTATGTAGTTTCATTCAGCCTTTTTTCCGTAATGTTGCTAACAACAGCAACAACAACAACAACAACAACAAAAGACCAAAATCAATACGTCGCCAGACTCCGTCCGGCCGAGGTAATTAGACAGGTTGGTGGATGGATGAATGGATGGATAGATACATGGATGAATGAGTAGTGGCGTTGGGGTCGGCCGTTGTAGCGTTATTTTGGTTCCGCCAGTTATTTTAGTTGAACAAAGCTAGTACTGTTTCGGTCCCCTATTGGTCGGATACCTAACCTAACGCAAGAAAAAAAAAAATTATATATATATATATATATATATATATATATTATATATATATATATATATATATATATATATTATATATAATTTCTACCTAATTACCACATAAATATGGGTTACACCACCAAACTCACTAGGTGGAGCTCCTGTCATGGGCTACTGTTCTTCTAAACACTGCGCCAAGGCACAGAGAAGCAGTAGGTACATAAACTCCATTTTCATGATATTTCTGGGTTATATGATAATTACCAGCCTATTGTTCTGCATTTCAGTCGAAACATATGCCAATATTTTTGTTCTTTTGGTGGTCCCCGAATAATAAGGGGCCGAAACAGCAGTAAGTTTGTTTACCGGAACAAAAATGATGGGCGGAACCAAAATAACGACGCACTGGTCACTAATGTGCGAGGTAAGTTGATACCAAGCATTGCCAGATTATCTTTTTTTTTTTTTTTTTTTTTTTTTTTTTTTTTTTTTCCCAAGTTTGAAGGAAAACTGAAATACATTTTGTCCTTTCTCGGAGGGTCCGGCAGAAGAAAAATCTTTGCTGTTCTAGTTCTACTTAGAAACCCGTAACGTTTGTAACCACTACACTGTACAGAATTTTAATAACACTATATCTGAAGTGATATTCAAATACCACTGCACATACAAATACGCTGTATTTAGAAATTCGCTGCTACTGAAAAATCTACTGTTTAGAAACCATGTAAATAAAAAAAAAATCTACGTTTTAGAATTCTGCACTACTGATAAAACGACAACACTTACCGGTACTTTGTATATTAACCCAGCACTGAGAAGCCTAACGTATATCTGGAAACTGAACAACATAATCAAAATATTAACAATTCAGCACAGTTACAAGTGTGCCATATGAAAACCTCATTTCGTTCTTAGAGACCCAATGTATATTTTGAAACCCAATACAGAAGAAAGAGAGAGAGAGAGAGAGAGAGAGAGAGAGAGAGAGAGAGAGAGAGAGAGAGAGAGAGAGAGAGAGAGAGAGAGAGAGAGAGAGAGAGAGAGAGAGGATCGGCCTCAATCGTCGATCCTTTGTCACTCCCTCTCTGATTTAATGCCAAACTTTTTTCATTAAGGTGACACTTTTCTACCGCCCTGCCGCTGCCATCACCATCGTCATCATCACCAGTGCCATTGTCATCACCACCACGACCACCATAATAGCTTTCAGTTACCACCACAGTCACAGTTACCACTACCACTACCATCATTCGCATCCTTATCATCACTGCATCTATCATTATTGTCATCATCACCACCACTGCCTCTACCAGCACTGTTATCATCATCAGCCCACGGTATTGTCAAAACTACCATCATCACCACCAATGTCACTGTTCCCATAGCCGTAATCATCACCACTTCGACTGTTAAAATTACCGTCATCTAATATACTATAATCTTGCGTGTGTGTGTGTGTGTGTGTGTGTGTGTGTGTGTGTGTGTGTGTGTGTGTGTGTGTGTGTGTATGTGTGTGTGTGTGTAGTGCAGCCAAAGGTGGAAAAAGGATTCTGATGAAACTTGGCATGTTCAATTTCATGTGATATTTTCTGGTGGGGTGTTATGGACTCTAATAATTGCCCCCATTGGTGTTACAGTACATGCAAGAGGTGGTGGGGCATTTTTGTGGAATTCCAAATGTCTTTGACGAGAGAGAGAGAGTACCTCTACAGTCTGATGTCTACTAGGTCACTGATGCTACGAACAGACGATTTTGTTAAGCAGAAAAAGATTGTTGATATGGTGGTGGTGGTGGCTACGATGATGATGGTGGTGGTGGTGGTGGTGGTAGCTGTTCAGAAACGGCTCTTATTTGGGCAAGTAAAGCACTTGCTCCAAAGCGAAGCATGGTTCAGAGACGGATTTAACTTGGATAAGTGCTGACCGGCCTGAGAGAACCGTGATGCTCTTGTATACATACTGTAGTCCTTAAAAATTTCATACCACCATCACTACCATTCTCATAATCACAATCACCACTATTATCGTCACTGTCATTGCCACTCTTACCAACACTGTTTCCATCACTGCCACCACTACCATCACCCTCATCACTGCCATCCTTACTGGCTGTCTTGCCAACACAATCATTGTCATCACGAACCCAAGCAGCATAGTCATCACCATCACTGCTGCCTCTACAATCGCCCCCATCACCGTCATCTCGATCACCATTACCATAGCCAATGCTACCATCACCCTCAGTATTGTCACCACTCCTAACACTTATCATTGCCAGCGCCACTACCATTTTCACATCACTATTCACTGCTACCACTGCCACAAACATCACAACAACCATTATTAACTGCACCACCACCACTATCACCGCCACGGTAAGCACTAGCAACACCATCTTCTCGCTGTTACCACAAGTTCTCATTATCATTACGAAAACCCGACTAACGTTGCCATCATCACCGTCACAGCCATCATCATCTCTCCGCTGCAGCTCTTACCATTATTGTTTTGCTTTTGCCTGTACCAGCACTATCGCCACCACTATCATCACCACTATTGCCATTATTACTACCTTCACCACCACTCTTCTACAGCTATCATCATTACTCACCACCAGCCCCACCACCTTCATTCCCACCAACACCATCATCACCAGCACGGCCACTGCCAACATCACCACTTCTATCTATCACCTCCAGTGCCATCACCGCCGCTACTACCATCATCACCATTCCTTCCTTGATCATCATTCTTCGGCATCTATCACCACAACTAATAGTATCACCGTCGCCTCCACCACCATCACCACCGTCTCCGTCTCAGCATCATCATTGGCTGTCTATCTATCATTTTCACCACCACAGCTTCTGATTAATGATTTTGCGTTTTTCCCTCAGCTCTAAACACACACACACACACACACACACACACACACACACACACACACACACACACACACACACACACACACACACACACACACACACACACACACACACACACACACACACACACACACACACACACACACACACACACACACACACACACACACACACACACACACACACACACACACACACACACACACACACACACACACACACACACACACACACACACACACACACACACACACACACACACACACACACACAGTCTTAGATGGCAGCAAGAAAAAAAAAATAGAACTGGATTTTGGAGAACCAAGTCATTTAATGTTCTCGTCGTCCATTAATAAAACTTTCACTGCAATCGTCGAGGGGAGGTATATACTTCATTTGAGAAACGCAGGATATTTTACATTATTACCAGGCAGTTTTGTTTCAGTTCCTGCGTGTTATATTTCAACGCCAGATGGGTTTTCTGTGACATACGGTGATTGTATTCTAACGCAAGATGATATTTTACTCTAACTAGACTGCTTTGTTTTGGGTCAAGACGATTTCTTTCAGCCGTGGGGAAATGCACACAACTCAAGACTATTTCCAGTAACTCTTTTGCAGCGGCTATCGAATTTTAAGGATTTTATTCTTGCCAACGAAGGACGATTTAACGTTATTTCTACTGTTGCACACACACACACACACACACACACACACACACACACACACACACACACACATCTGATCAAATGTGGGTAGACAATTTCATTCAGCTGCATATACGTGAATGTGTATGTGTACGTCCGAGTGTACTGAATGTATGTTAGGGCTTTTCGGGTGTGTGTTTATGTGCATGTGGATGTGCTGTCTGTGTGCGTGCCAGGGGATGACAACCAAGGAAACTTCAGTTGACGCAGAAAGAGTTGTTTTAGAGCCCATGTTTTGTGGCCTCTCTTTCGCCTCTTTACAACCTTGCTCCTCAAGGATTGGACGCCTAGTGAACTCTGTAGAAGGACCAAACTTAAGCAATACTGTATTGTGGAGTATATCAGAACGCTTAACTGATTTGCTTGAATATTTACTGAACATTTTTGGACGGACCATATCTTAATCAGTACTGTGCAGCATATTAGGAAACCAAAGTACATTCCTTTGACGTCTGCTGAACATCTGTGGAAGGTCGGAAACTTAGTAAGTATTTTGGGGTTCAACTAGGTTGAATTAATACAAGTAGGCTGGACTAATTTCGAGCCTGTGTAATCTTTGAAAGTCATTATTATGGTGTATACTGCGTTGCTTGGACGTCTATTGAACATTTTTGGAAGGACTGAAATTCATCCAAATTGTACACTGTTGTTACAACGTAGGGGTTCGTACATACATCGAGAACGACGAGTAGACAAGCCAGGATGTTAATCAAAGGCCACTGAACACTTCAGGGATTTTATTCCTTCCCCGGACAGCTTGCGAAACGTTGTGGCCTCTCTCGCTCTCTCTCTCTCTCTCTCTACTACTACTACTTACCCACTGTCCGCTCACTGACTGACTCTCTCATTAATTCTGTGTCACTGTCCATCACTGACTAATTGACTCACTGACTGCTTGTCACTCCTCTCTAACTGGCTGCGCGCACAAACTAACTGACTGCCTCTCTCTCCTCTCTGACTGGCTGCCACGCACAAACCTACTGCTCATTACAGAATGTCTCTGATGCGGAATGGTCACTTTAAATCCCTCCCCCTTCCACTAGCGGAACCCAGAATATTCTACAGCCTAGGGGAGAACTCACATTTTCTCGCGCAAAAATGTACTTAAATCAACATTACATCATGACAATAATGACAAGAACTAATGCCTCAAATAAGAAAGAAAATCAAGCAGACATGTTTACGTTTCTACAATGTTCCTCACATCTCCAGATATAAAACGCAAATTTAGTAACACTTAGCATCAACAATGTTCCTCACATCTCGCGATATAAAAGCATTAACCTAACCCTGCTCGTATAACACTGCATTACAAAACTAGGTTCAACTGTTCTGGAATCTCTTTTTATGTCAGTTTTGTGGAATACATCAGAATACTAGGCAGAGTTCATTGGAGACCTGTTCAACATTTTTGGTAAGATCGAAATTCAGACAATTTTGGGGATTATGAAAAAAAAGAACTGCATTGGCTGAGGTGCTATTCATGAGGATGATAATCATATCTCTGGTATGGACCCACGTATGTATTATATTCAAGCTAATATCCCCTCTCCAAATATCTATCAGTCTATCTACCTATCTATCTACACACACACACACACACACACACACATATACTGTGTGTGTGTGTATATATATATATATATATATATATATATATATATATATATCCATCATCCAATCCTACGTTGCCCCATAAGGAGCGTAGAAGCCCGGGGCTAGGCAGTAGGTCCTGACATTTAAGATGAGAGTGACCAACCTCACTCATCCCTGAGTGGCATTACGTGAGCAATAAACCCCAACTATCCCTTGGATATAAACCTTCACCGGCTCAATCCGATTGGAGCTCAATATTTACCCACTAAACCACCAGGCGCCAAAATTTGGTTATATGGTTACCACCCAGCGTAGTAAATAATTTCCTGGTGTACAGGAAACCATTTGGCTTGTCACTCAGTGTAGAGTCACCCATAGGCAGAAGAAAGGACAGACTGAAGGAATGAAAGACAGAAGAGGGAGTGTAAAGTCACCCATAGGCAGAAGGACGAGGAAAGAATGAAGGAAAGAATGAAGGAAAGAAAGATAGAAGAAGATGGAAGGAAAGAAGGATGGAGGAGAGGACAGGGTAGACACCCGAGAGCAGCACTACATTGAGTGAGTGGATGGTGAGCGCCCCCACCTACCACTAATTATATATATATATATATATATATATATATATATATATATATATATATATATATATATATATGTAATTTAAAACATTCAAGTCAGATGTGATAGAACCTTGAATGCCTGCTTTAAAGAAATAGGATAAATGAATAACGAAGCAAAAGTAATGAAGATTCTAATGGTATAGTCATTTGTATTTACAGTGGCCTATTTTTCCAGGGTATGGATTCTACTAGATAATACAAAATCTAAATATAAACTAGGCTATGCATCCCATCAACAGGTCAGACACGGGAAATGAATCGAAACTTTATAAATTGGAGCGAGTTAGTGACTCAATTAATGGGCTCCAGGAACCCTGGAAACGACGCAAAGTTGAGACGAAATGTTCACTATTGAAACTCTTACTCATGATTATTTCAGGAGCAGCACCACATCAAGTAATTTGAGTAACAGTTCGTCCATCTGAAATTATCGGAAATTTTCGTACTTTTGCAGCTCAGTTCCCAGCTTCAGAAAGTGAGAATGCAGAATTGTCGTCAATTGTTCTTTTAACTGTCATGGATGCGTCAGCTCTACTGTTTTATTTTGGATAATACCAGACGAGTTCATTCATTTGAGCCTGAGCAGCCTCAAATTCAGCTCTTCTGTGACTCGTAGGCACCAAGATTTTGGGTCCTAATCGTATTAATATCAATAAACAGCAAAGCTACATCAAAGACTGAAAGTACTTTGTGAACTAGGCTTAACCAACTAACCAAATGATTTGGACATTAGAAAATATTCCAAGAATCATTAAAAAATATGCTCTGGAAAAACATATGGCAGTGAACTGGCAGTTGCATGCAGAAGTCAAGAAATGGGCCACTCTATCTCCAATTTTTTTTTTTTTTTTTTTTAGCACTGTCTGTGATATTAAAGCAAACTTCTCAATCAATATTTCAGAATAACGATTGATGTCCAGGAGGATCAGTAGTCGGCCTAATATTGTCCGACATTGCCTCTCATATGATTTCTCTGCCTATTTACTCTCACCCGCAGTTCATTCTTTAGTTACCAAGAACAACATGGCTTCGCCTCAGTCATATAAGTCCACATCAGTAGGGTTTAATGCCACATCTGGAATGACGATCTTTCTAGTAGTCAGATAATAAGGATATCAAGCTTTCATGCAACTTCCTGTATCGATTTGCCCCATTAATTTCTATCCTTTGCTTATTCTTTAACTTTTTCCATTCCTTTGCATCTTTTACACACTTATGTGCTCTTTGCCTACTACACGATCTCCCATTCAGTTCATTTTTACATGCACTTCTCGCCACACTTTTCACTGATTTTAGTAATGTGGTACAGCGGTTACACCATAATTGCACTTCCCCCATTTGATTAATCGATTTCCCAACTCTGCACGCATCTAGTTTACCACTATTCCACTATATGCTACCTCTAATAATGTCACATGCGTCTACAAAATGTAGTATTGTAAACTTGTGTCTGCTTAATTTAATGTGTTAAACAAACTTTTCAATCGATCCAGCTCTACCGGTATCTGTCTGTTAAACTTTATTGCCTCTTAAATACACTAAAATGCACCAAATCTATTACTGGTACTAATCTGAACAAACAGCTTTCAGACAACACCTTCAGGGGAAGACAAACCAGCCGGTGGGCGACGATGGTCTGCTCTAATTGGGCCTATCGAATTTTAGCCGCTGCCGTTCAGCCTGTACACAAAAAGGAGGACCCTTATCTGGTTAGAGTCTAAAAAAACCATCTCTTGCCTCTCTCTGGACACAAACTAAACCACCCAGACAACAGAAATAACTCGATACTTGCATAAAGACAATTAAAAAAAAAAAATCATACTTTTCTTTTTATGAAACCTCCCATATTATGTACTGATTTTGTTCGTAATACACATATCTAGTCGTTTCGAACCTTTTCAGCACCATTGATTTCTTTTTTTTGGGGGGGATGAATATATGGATATTTCTTGGTGCAATGTTCTCTCACTCCTCTGCTTATTTTCACTGGCATGTAATCATATTGCGAAAAATTTCGCGTTCCATTGCGAAGCACAGGACTGGTCTAGGAAGCTAAAAATTGTATTGCCAAGTGCGCCAGATGTTTCTCTTCAATTTGGTAAGAAAAAAAAAAAAAATCGAAATCTGAAAAAATGGTGCCGGGGCTGGCCACTGGGTCCCGACAATTTACGGTCCCATGGCCACGGAGGGGCTAAGGGGACCATTGCTGGACAACGAGTAATTGCCTAGCAACCAAAGCCTTGAGGACACAACTAGGTCATAGGCTGTTCATTGTGTCCAGGTGTGGTCAGAATCGGCTAATTCTGAAAGGATGAAGTGCCTGCCACAATTAAACAAGACTGCTAGGGACCCTGAGGCCAATCTTCGCAGGGTTGCCACTCGAAAACTAGAGGAGAGAGGGGAAAAGAATGGATGGAACACTTCCGATAGGGAATGACCTCAAGATTACGCCTAAAGAAGTCAGAGTTTTCTACGTCCATTAGTAATGCTTCCACAGCTCAAAATGTGAAAAAGTACCCAAAAAGTTTTTTTTTTTTTTTTTTCGGCCGTTGCTAGGCAACGAGTAGTTGCCTAGCAACCCAAACCTTGTGGACACAACTAGGCCAGAGGCTGGTCATTGTGTCCAGGTTTGGTCACAATTTGTTAATTCTAAAGTGTAGAAGTGCCTGCCGCAATTAAATAAGACTATAAGAAAGATACGCGACTGACAATAAGGGCTGCATGGAGCTGGCCAATAACTACGTTCGTGTGTACTGCCATGGTATGTGATGCATAATAACTGAAGCAGTGAATGAAAATAACCAGAGGACAAACTCTTCCTGAACAAGAAGTGAGGCAGAGCAGGATATGACAGCCACAGACAGAGTATAAAATAGTTCACTACTTTTCTTATTTTATTCATCTTATATACTCGAACACACCATAGGCGTACGAAACAAGGGGTCTGGGGGTGCAGCCCCCCCCCCCAGGACTCTGGAAACGTCGTTTTCATGGCAAAAGTTGATTTTTCGGGGTAGATCCTTCTGATGTTGTCCCTTTAAAAAAAATTACGGCTGAATCCATTTTAATTCTTGCAGTATTATGAAGGTATCTGTAATGAACGAGGATAAACCAATTTAATTCTTTCGGTTAGTTCTGATACGTATGGCGTTCATATCTTACTAACAGTTTTCATGCGAATACAAATCTGAACATGAGATTTTAAGCATAGTAAGTGCTTACATATGTATTATTTATCTATCTACTACTTTCATACATTGCATGGATGAGGATTATTTATACAATAATCGTGACTTTTTTGTGTGTACTTAGGTTGAAGTAATGTGTTTCACCGCAATGGCACTCACTGTAACACAAAAAGATACAGGGATGAGGTTACTAGTGCTTTTACTACTACTACTACTACTACTACTACGGCTTTTGGCACTGTACACATCCCTACATTTCCATATCTTCCGTTTAAAAAGTATCTTTTTTTTTTCTTTTTTTTTTAAATAAAGCCTCCATCAAAATGCTATGAAGGCTTTTGTAAGTTATTCAGCTTAGGAGAGTGTTGCGAAGGGGTTAACAATAGCCTCTGAATAACCTCCTGTTCGAAATGCCTCTTCTGAGATGAACAGAAAAAAATATTCTGGAGACAGGAGCAAGAAGGTATGTTTAGAAATCGCAACACCCCCACCTTACAATTGGTCACAAACATTAAACCCTGGCCTGTGGCCTTGATCTCAAACTGATTGTCTTCAAACTTGAAATAGCTCATCCTTGGCTGACTCTTAACCTATCCCCGAAGTTTGGTTCAAATTGGTCCAGAAGTGTTTAAGTTGATCTTGCCTTGTTACCTTGCCCTGTGGCCTTTGACCTATTGTTCTTAAATTACAATCACTTAATCTTTATCTGATCTTAAACCTTCCACCGAATTTGAATTTTGATCCACCAAGTTTGGTTAAAATCGTACAAACAAACAGACAGACAGACAGACAGACAGACAGACAGACAGACAGACAGACAGACACACACACACACACACACACACACACACACACAGACACACACACAGACACAGACACACACACACACACACACACACACACACACACACACACACACACACACACGTCTCTCAAAACATAACACCCACAATTTTTTGGGAGGCGCGGGTGTTAAAAAAAGAAGGGTATCCCCTACCATCTCCTCTCCTCCCCTCGTGGTTGCGAAAAAGAGGAAGAAGACATTAAGGCAAATGCAACCTTTATTTTTCTGGCGTAACTTTCCTGTTGCCCAGAATAGGCTGTTCTTACATCGGCTGCGAGACAAAGCATTTCAACTTAGGTCTCCAAAGACGCTCTCACTCTTTTACGAAAGTTTTGATCAAGGCTTAGAAGTGGCTCGGCTAAAAACTTCCCGAGCGCCGCGGACTCGAGTGTGGGCTGTAAATCTCAGCCTCTTAGCATAGCGGCTCCGAAACCAACCTAAACTCTGGGAGGGACAGTCCATTTTCTCAACTGTGGCGGCGGAGAGAGAAAGGAAAGTTGCTCCCGAAGTTACCTCATCGCCACCACCGCCATTAGTGCCACATACTTATAAGCAGTTTAAGTGCCATATGCTGAACTACTGTCAACCTCTTCAATACGTTGACTACGGTTGTTTGTGTCAGTCTGTCCACTGCCAAACGATTTTTTAAATTTAATCTTAGGAAGGCCATATCTGATTACACGGGTTAATCCAGGTAATAACTGCACTACATACGCTAGGAACTGTGGTTATCATATGCTAGGAAAGAAAATACGATATACTCATTTGGTGACCTACGCTGGCACAAGACAGGAAAGTACTCAACCCATCACTGCGTTGACTGATCTCGATTTTATATTTTTGCTCTCTAGATCATTCTGTTTTTCTGACAGTGAGAGATTTTCCTTGCGAACAGGGCCAAATACAGTTTTCGTTAACTCATTCAGCAAGATGCCATCCTCATTTTAATTCTACTGCCGAACGATTTTTTCTTACCACTGGCAGACGATTTTGTTATTACCATTGTCACACGATATTTCTAAGATTAGGACTGACTTGTAGTACTGAAGGGGGTAACATTACAGATAGGAATAGCAGTTAAGAGGAGTACCGTTTATGATGAGACAGATAGGTTAGTGAGGCAAGGGTGATGATGAGGCAGGGGTGGTGGTTAGGCAGTGATAATGTTGGTGGTGAGGCAAGGGTAGTGGTTGGTTTGAGGCAAGGATGCTACTGAGACAGAGGTTGTGTTGAGGCAAGGTGGTGCTGGTGTGAGGTAGTGGTTGTGGTGAGGCGGTGGTATTGTCGAGACAGAGGTTGTGGTAGGCTGGGGTTGTGGCGAATTAAAGATGGTTGGGATGGTTGCTTAGCCCAGGGGAAACCTCTTGTTGCGCGGGGTTTTGAAACAATCTCCATTGATCCCTTCAATGCAATGGCATTATTTATTTCATTCCTGTTACAACCGGACAAATAACAACCTCGATCCAGTCCTTCAGGCATAAAAAGTAACTGAAGCTGCTATGTCAGGAAACTAACGTAATAGTTATTGTGAATCATATTTAATACGTATGTAGAAATTAATCCCTAGAATACGATGATGTGTTTTATAGTCCATGCGATCTCTAGAGGTTAATTAAACTTGGGAGAGGCTTTCCAAGTGGAGGGGTTAGAAAATTTATGATCTTCATTATAACCTTCACTGCAAGTTTTTTTTTTTTTTTTTTTTTACTTCATTAAAACAGCTAAATAGCACAGAGAAGTAGATATTAAGTATGCCATCGAGTTGAGGTTAATAAGTACAAAATAAGTATTCTGAATCTTATTAAGATTGACACCTTGTTAGACAGCACTGAATACATACACATGTCATGTCTACAGTATAATACATGTCGCTGTATCCCGCAGTGAGTGCCTACAACAACAAAGACCTCTAAGCATTACAGTTCCTATTCAGTACCGATCCCTGTTCACATGACATACCACACTTTCTCATACCTACTTTCTCCCTCTATCTTATTCTTGGCCAGACTTTTCTTCTTCCTCCCACAACCCAACTTCCACCCAGTCTTTTTTAGCCAGTCTGGTAGTCTCCATTCTTCACACATGCCTGGACCACCTTGCAGTGCACTACCAGTAATTCATTCATTGCACCACAATATAATAGTTGTCACACAAGTCTTCACTGAATCTTCCATCCAAATCATACTATAGGCACATGTAATACGATAAATTCTTCTCTGTTTTAAGCAGGCTATTTGAGCAATGTTCGTTCCATACAGCAGAGATACCGAAGTAAATGAACAGATACCGACGTATGAACAATATATGTACCAGTATTTGTTGTAGCAGCCAGTTCAGTAGTGCTCGTGGAATATAAATGATGGAGTAATTGAACAGTTTATGTTTATATTGCAGCGGTTGGCTGAACATTGTTTGTGCAGTACAGTATAACATGGACAATGGAGTAGTTGAACAGCGCCCTTGCAATACAACAGAGAGGTTGAGTAGTTGAGCAGAGGACCCCGGAAGCCTGGGGTGCCTGCAGGAGGAGACAGGTCAGTGGGGCGGCAACTGCAGAGGATCTGGAGGGCAGAGCGATTATAGCCAAGACTGGCGTGCCGTCTCCTCAATGGCGGCAGTTTGGATATGTAGGGCGAGCACACAGTCCGTGTTTACCGGGACGATATTGGACATTCAAGGTCTCATGGTAATCCTCAAGACTCAGGTGCACAATCAAACTTATGATCAGTTCCCTGTCGTAACAACGACTAATTTCTACAGGGAAGTCAGTGAGAGTGCAGAAGCTTCCCGTGTTTCTTGCTCTTTCCGGAAAATCAGATCTTACTGTACTTTGAAGAGGAAAATATTAATGAGCTATTTTTGTTTTTGTTTTTGCAAAAAGATCATAGAAAAGGAGAACACAGAAGCGTCCCATGTCACTTGTTCTTCCTGCAAAGGAAAATGTGAGTCACGACATGGAGTTGGTGTTAAGTATGTTTACTGTGAATCAGGGCCCTGGATGTTTCACCTCATTGCTCATACCTCTTCACCCAGGAGGGGAATGTTATATATTGCTTCGTCCAATGTGACCAGCGGGCAGGTGGCTTTGTGTTATTTCTTGTAGCAGGGCCACTATGCTTAGATTAAATTTTCAGTGTTCCGAATCTGCTGCTATGCGTTCCAGCAGCTTCAAGCGGTTTTAGATAATATCCCTGGTGTTTCAGATATATCGGTAGAGTGAGTTTTTCTAAAATGACATCCAACGAAATGCCCCTTCACTATGAGGAGCCTTTCCAAAGATAAGTAAAATGACCTGGTGGTAGCAGTAATAAAGTACTGTTTTGTTGTGCACCAGGGTTAAACTGAACATTAATTCGGTGGACTTGAGGAAGGTTGCCCCTCTTCTGTAATCCACCATCATCCATTCGGGAGACAGAGTGGGAGTTGAGTGACGTTAGTATAACTATTTCGGTGCCACCATCTGAAGGCGTCTGACTCCAGCACCAAGAATATAGTATAAAAAGCTGCCATCATACCGAACGGGTTAGTGGGGAAGATTTCAAACATTCAGTGTGCAAGGCCCTTCCAAAGACAAAGTGATACAAACAAAAGGTTGGTGGCAACAAAAATACAATATTATAACCGTCATCGTTGTGTACAGGTAAAGGTGACATATGAAAATAAATCGCTGGGGATGACCTGCCGGCATCAGAGAATTGCATTAACCTTAGGATGATTCTTTTCAGTTTAGGTGAAAGTCTTGTAGTGTAGGAACCGGAAGCATACTTTATAAATCCCTTCAGTATGATGACTTCCTTGTCACTTACTAGACGATTATATTCAGCTCAGGGGAGATGTGTCGTAGCAGAGGAGTTAAAATGGCATGGAAATTCATACAAGAGAATATCAACTGTAATATGCAAAATTAATAGCTTGCGAAGAGGTATTCTTTCGGTACGAGATGTTTTTCCTAAGTTAATTAAACAGTCTGGTGGCAGCAAGAATTAAAATATGAAAGTGTCATTGTTATGGGGGTTAATAAAAATTACTTTTACATACTTTATTACTAGAGGTCTTTCCCCGGCTGAATAAAATAATCTTGAGGTAGGAAGATAACTATCACACTGAAAACGCCATCAGTACCAGAACGTCCAGTGGAAAGTGGTGGCCACCATCATCTACTCTCTTGATATAGTTCTGCCTACTTCTTCTTTAGGTGACTTTACACCGAGTGACAAGCCTAATGGCTTCCTGTGACCCATTAAAACCATTTACAACGCTGGGTGGTAACAGTATTACCTAATAACTGGAAGTTGTGGAGCGTACCGCGGTACTATTGTTAACTGAGCGGAGAGAAGCTAATGTGGTGTCCATCCAGGAACCAAACATGCACACTCTTCCAAGCGCCTCGCTGTAACGAGTCGCTGTCCACCGCGAGGGAATGTCGGTTCACTGCATGTGATGGACCTGCAGGGACGATTTCTTGAATACGGTTGATGGGTCTGCTCAGCCAGAGTACCAGAACTTCCTTTAAGGCTTATTTTTGCTATCTCCAAACGATATTATTCAACTCAGGAGAGACCTCTGGTTGTGAAAAAGTTACCGGGTATAAAATCTCTACTAACCTTTCAGTGCAAGAGATAACCCCCAGAAGATCATCTGGAAGTTGCAAGAAATACTCCAACGCAGTGAAGGGTTAAGTGAACCAAAACGCGACCCTAAGAACTGTATTCTCGAGGGCTTAGTAGGCTCCCTGCCACCTCCTCCTTAACGCTTGAATCAGGGGAAGTCTTCTTTTGGTTTATTCTTGCTGCCCCCAGGTGAAATGTTGATCTTATTTTTTTTTTTTTACTGTATTATCATTATTATTATATTTAGTGAAGGGGTGAGTGAAATCTGTATCTAACTCCGTATTTTGGTAAAGTTTCTCCTAAGCTGAATAAAATGGCTTGGAGGTAGCAAATGTGAAATATACAGCACATAATTGGACTGAAGGTTACGATTTATATTGCGTATTATACTTCCATAACCCGCTTAAAATTATTTCTGAGTCTTTTTGTTGACAATGACTGCATGAAAAACAAACAAAAAAGATTATTATTTCCAACAGCTCCGGCAAGCCATTTCAAATGAGCGTCGGAGCAAATGAAGAGAACGGCGACTCGCACAATGACCTGGTCAAAATCCATTCAGCCAGATGAAAATGGGAACACTAATAAACTCCACTCGGCAAGTTATTTAAAGCCTGTCCGGGCTATGATGTAAATCAGTGATTTTTAGATGAGTTCGTTACATATATAAGTTTTCTCTTGAAGATAGTTTTTAGCAATTTAAAAAATATACATATATATATATATATATATATATATATATATATATATATATATATATTTTTTTTTTACGCAAGAAAGAAGGAACCAAAGGCCAGGGGCCCGCAAACTGTTCCTTCCCCCCCAAAAAAAAACAATACTCATAGAAAGTCAAATTCAAGACCCGTTCATTTCGAGATGCATGGAAACACTGCGTTTGAAAGATTGGAGATCATAGGAGGAAGGAAATACAGACAGAGGGAGACAGTTCCAGAGTTGACCTGTTGAATAAATGAAGGACTGGGAGTAACGGTTAACTCTTGCATTAGAGAATTGGACAGAAAAGCGATTTTTTTTTTTTTTTTTTTATGTGGTCGACTCTGGGCATAGGCTTCACAGCCTGCTATCAAGGCCCAACAGTCCTCCTACATACCATACACCTCCACATGTCACCACTTCGGCGCTAACACCCACCGTCCATATTGAATACATGCTAGGGCTGTCTCATACAAGACTGGTGTGTTGGTATTAGCGGGGGTATTTTTACGACATGTCGGCGGGTCTTCTGGTAGATCAGTAAAGCCTGATTTAATGAAATTCAAATCCTTAAACTGTTCCCTGCCCCAGCGGGGATTTGAACCTGGGTTCATTAGTACGGCAGGCCACGTCTCTACCGATTGAGCCACGCCTCCCTAGACGGGTGCTACACGCCCGTCGCAGAGATGGAGGGATGCAAACAGACAGTTCATAGGAGCAGTGACCATTGATGTAGCGATAGAAAAGGATAAAGATGCAACAGTGCGGCTAAGAGACAGAGGTTGAAGGGAGCCAGTAAAAGAAGGAGAGGTGATGAAATGAAAGGCCTTTGACTCCACCCTATTGAGGAGAACTGTATGTGGGGAGCCTCCCCACACATGAGTTGTACTCTAAACAGGGGCGAATAAAACCCGTGTATAAAGTCAACAACTGTACAGGGGTAAAGAAGGTACAGAGTCGGCTTAGCACACATAATCTCTTGAAAGCAAATTTTACAAGAGACGAAATGTGATCTTTCCAAGATAAGTCCCGAGTGAATGAAGCTCCAAGCATGTTCAAGGATGATGCAGGACTGAGCTGGATATTATTAAACATTAGTGGGTACTCCTGTGGAAGATTCTGTTGGGTTGACAGATGTTTAAAACTGAATTTTTGATGCATTAAAAACAAGATTATTTTTACCCCTATCAGAGATACGAACCAAGTCAGACATTAGGTTTGCCATAGCCTCATCCTTTGTCTGTTGAAGCAACTGCTGAGATGGACGTTGCAGGAACCGAATGGAAAGGTGAAGGGTGGAATCATCAGTGTACGAGTGGATAGGGTTAAATGTACAGCTTAGAAGGTCATTGAGGAATTTAAGGAAGAGTCGGTGATAGGACAGAGCCCTGAGGAACACCACTGTTGATAGATCTAGGAGAAGAACAATGGCCGTCTACAACAGCGGCTACAGAACGACCAGAAAGGAAGCTATAGATGAAGGCAAAGATAGAAGGATAGAAACTGTAAGAGGGCAGTTTGGAAATAAAAGATTTATGCCAGACTCGATCGAATGCCTTTGAGATGTCAAGTGCGATGGCAATGTTTTCAACAAAGTCCCGAAAGGAGGTGAGAAGATCGCCAATGGAGCGTTCCTGACGGAATCCATACTGACGATCAGAAAGAAGATTGTGATAGGAAAGATGCTTTAAAATTTTTCTGTTTAGAACTGTCTCGAAAACTTTTGAGACACAGGATGTTAAAGCAATTGGACGATAGTTAGAGGGTTGGGAATGGTCACCCTTCTTTGGGACTGGCTGAATGAGAGCAAACTTCCAGCAAGAAGGGAAGGTACAAGTTGACAGACGAAGGTGAAAGAGCTTTCCTAGGCAGGATGTAAGCACAGATACACAGTTCTTGATGACAACAGGAGGGACTCCATCAGTTCCATATGCCTTGTTAGTATTAAGGCCAGTGATAGCAGAAAATATATCAGCTGAAGAAATTTTAATGTCAGCCATGAGAAAATCAAAGGGGGGAAGTGATGGAGGAACAGTACGGGAATCGTCTAAGGTGGAATTAGAGGAGAAAGTCTGAGCGAAGAGATCTGTTTTTATCAGTAGAAGAAATAGCTACAGAGCCATCAGAATAGAAAAGAGGATGGAAGGATGATGAGGTAAAGATGTTAGAAAGGTTTTTGGCAAGGTGCCAGAAGGAGTGGGAAGAATTCGAGTTGGAGAGTTGAGAGCATTTAGCACGGATGAAATTATTTTTAGCAGAGCGAAGAACAGACTTAGCATGGTTCCGGGCAGAAACATAAGCAAGATGTGATTCAGGGGTGGGTTGATTCTGGTACGTTTTATAGGCCCTCTCCTTGTTGCGGACAGCATTAGAACAAGCGTGATTAAACCAAGGCTTTCTTGCATTAGTCAAAGGATATGAGAAGGGAATGTATGTTTTCATGCCCGAGAGAATAACCTCTGTAATGCACAGTGAACACTCAGATGGCTCCTGGCCATGGAAGCAATAATCATTCCAGGGAAAATTAAAGAAGTACTGCCTGAGGGCCTCCTAATCTGCAGTCCCAAAGTGCCACAGTCGACGTTTGTTTGGAGGGTCCACAGGCTGTACCGGAGTGATAGGACGGGTTAAGGTAATAAGGTTGTGATCGAAGGAGCCCAACAGGGAGGAAAGACTAACAGTGTAAGCCGAAGGATTAGTTGTAAGAAAGAGGTCAAGTATGTTGGAGCTCTCTCCAAGGCGGTCAAGGATATGGGTAGGGTGCTGTACAAGCTGCTCTAGGTCATTAAGGATAGAAAAGATGAAGGCTTGTTCACCATGTGGATTAGTGAAAGGAGAGGAGAGCCAAAGGTGGTGGTGAACATTGAAATCTCCTAGAATGGAGATTTCAGAGAAAGGAGAAATGGATAGAATGTGTTTCATCGTAGAAGAAAGAGAGTCAAGGAATTTTTCATAGTCAATAGAATTAGGAGATAAGTAAACAGCAAAGATATTTTTAGTCAGAGAATGACAAGAAAGCCGAAGCCAGAGAGTAGAGAATTCAGAAAAATCAAGTTCAGGAACACGTGAGCAAGAAATCGTTGCGTACATATACACAACAACCACCTTTGGCTTTGAAATGAGTAGAGAGAAAGTAGGAGGAAACAGAAAAGGGTTTGCTGTCACTTGCCTCGGACAGCTAAGTCTCAGACAGGAAGAGAAGGTGAGGTTTAGAGGAGGAGGGGTGATGTTCGACGGAGAGAAAGTTCGAGGAAAGGCCACGAATGTTGCAGAAATGAAGAAGAAGTGAGTCAGACAGTGGTTCCAGGTACGTTCAGTCATCACCGGGAGAGGGTCGGATTGTGGGGGAATTTATGGTCTTACCCCCCAGGACACCGAGGCCAGATTTAATTGTGCCATTTTACTTTTTTTTTTTTTTTTTTAAATTTTGAAAAGGAAATGTAGCGTGTACTGTGCATGTAGTTTGGTGCTGACAGTTAGAGAAACTTATATTGGAGAGCATGCTGGCCTACTCTCTGTTATGGAGACACTGAAAAAGTTCAGCAAAGGGGGATGGTCAGGAACTAGTCCTGAGGGCTGATGAAACGGGAGCTCCAGCTCTCCCTGTCATCAGCTTTCCGTCCACTTTGGGATTACTGCCATGCTCGACTGGTGCTACAGTCGAGCAAGACAAATGACTCGTATGATAAATGCACCCATCCCCAAAATACTGTAAGGGAATTAATTAATTATTTACGGAGGAGGCGGGGGGGCTATCTCCGGGGGTCCCACCCTCGACAAACTCTGATCAGGGTGGAAATTTACCACTGCGCACAATTTTATGTGCCTACTAAAAACTGTGGCGTAGTCTTCCCCTGGGAGCAATCACCCCCGTGGAGGGAATTCAATGGGTGCTCCACCCTGCCTAAAACGTGGCCAGGGTGAACGTTTACCAATATGCAAAGTTTCATATTCCAAGGTTATAAACCATGATCGTCCATAAGGACTGTGGCCAGGACCGATAACCGGTCCCCCCGCCTCTTATGGCCTGTGTTTGGGGGTCTCACCCTGCCTAGAATATGAACCCAGTAAGATCTACTGTTTGCAAATTTCATGTCTTTAGTAATAAAAATATGTGTAGTAGTAGTAGCAGTAGTAGCAGTAGCAGTAGTAGCAGTAGTAGTAGCAGTAGCAGTAGTAGTGGTAATAATAATAATAATAAAATAATAATAATAATAATAATAATAATAATAATAATAATAATAATAATAATAACTAGAGCACTGTAAAACTGTCCAAGGACAATCCTGATACAGAAAAACTTCCCACAGCCATTGCCTACTAGAAGCCGATCTAAAAAGGGACCTTGAGGTCAAGGTCACTGATCTTGTGCATGTCACTTTAGGTCATTACAGCTGAAAGTCCAAGTTTAGTGGCTCTAGCTTTAATCTTTAATGGAAAATTAGGTGACATCTGGATTATCTGGAAAAGTCCATTTTTCCCCAGGCGAGGTCAAGGTCACTGAGCTTGTGCATGTCTCTTTAGGTCATTACAGTTTACAAGTCCTCCAAGTTTGGTGGTTCTATGTTTAATCCATCATGGAAAATTAGGTGACATCTGGAATACCCGGAAATTCCCAATTTTTTTACCTCAGGCGATCTCAAGAGAATAATCAACCGATTGGAACTATGCTCCCTTCTGACCTGCGTCAGCCTTAAGGCTATTTTGTAGTAAAATTTCGGTTTCCTAACTTCAGTGTTTCTTAAGATATCGTGGCTGACTCACTTTTCTGTGTTCTGGATAATATCTGGAGATCTGGTTGAAGGACCGCCACCATATTTGCCAAAAGAAGTAGACAACTGTCCGACTAAGTTGCCCAAGTTTGAAGGCTTTAAATCAAATAGCCTTTAGAATATCGCATCTTTAAAATAACTAACTAAATAACTAATAATACTAGTAATGATAATAATAGTAATAACGTTGATAAAAACAAGAAAGCTTCCCACAGGGATGTGGGAATTTTTAATAATGAAAAGCTATTTCCACTTCCCTCTGGGGGCCGCCTCCCCCTCCCACCTGCCCAAGGAGAATGGTCATCGGGGGTCCCATCCTCCCTAAAACGTGACCAGGTAAACTACTACCGATATGCAAAATTTCGTGTTCTTAGGCTAAAAACTATGGCCGTGCATAATGGTTTTCCTGGGACCCCCTGGTACTGCCTCCTCCTCCATGAGGGGCGACCCTTGGTGGTTCCACTCTTCCTAAAAAGTGGCCACGGTGAATATCTATCTATGCTAAAGAAAAAACATATTCTTCGGTTAAAACTTTGGCCGTACATAACGAGTCTGGTCGAATGCACCAGGGTCTACCTACCCTCTGCGAGTGACTTCTGGGAGTCCCACTGTACTTATAACCCGGGACGAGTGAAGCTTTACCACGAAGCAAAATAATTCGTGTTCTTATGTAAAAAAGTGGCCGTGCCAAACGGTTTTGAGTGGGACATCCAGGGTTCATCTCCCCGGTGGGGAGCGGCTCCTGGAGGTTCCACCCTGCCTTAAATCTGATCCGTGGGGAGGTCTACCCACTCTGCAAAATCTTGTTTTCCTAACACTCCTTCCATAAGGCCTAGACCCTATTCTTTAAGAAAGTACATGAAATCACTGATTGTGTGAGTGAGGGAGAAAGTGACACAGTTAGGGATAAGCACTAAATATGTATGTCCCTGTGAGTGCGACAGAAACTTACATCGGTGCTGATAAACTACGATATACTGAATGTCATTACAATATAAACACAGTAAATTTCATTTTTAAAAATTGTTACATACTTTTTCTCTAAAACCCTTCTTTAAGGCATACATATTTACATATTAAAAAGTGATTTTTCTTAGAATCGTCTGATGGTTGTAATTTTTTTTTTTTTTTTTGACTAGTAACAATGGATCAGAAAGTAATCAGGTAACATCACTTGAAAACATTCATAAGAGTAACTGGTTATATTCAGTCCTAACATACGGAAAATACAATTCCAGCTGTGTGTGTATTCCGCTGTCTTTAATAATTTTCGAGATAACACGATTTTGATGCTAAATTTGGCTATTTTTGGCTTTCTTTCGGTAATGTAGTGGTACGTTTTGAGAAAATTCTCTCAAGCGACATGTATTACTGTTTCATAAGCTTTCCAACGATGTGCAGATTCACTGTAATTGTAATTATCTCCAAAATAATACAGATTGAGTACTATGCATGGTATAGGCGCTACGTTTGCATGCTGGAAGAAAGATACAAGAAATATGGGAAAGGTACTTTTAGCGTGGATTATCGTTGAGCACGCTCCATTATTCATGTTCATACCTTTAACACATTTGTTCCCAGTGTCCTAAGTAGAGCACGGGACTAGGTGCTTTCAAAAGTTATTACACGGGGAAATCCAGGGTACGGACCTATGATCTTCGAGATAATGAGTCGATAGGCGGAGGGCGGTACGTTCATTACCTTTCCAGCAAAATCCCTTACGCAGAAACCCTGACCAATAATGGACTAAGGCAGATTTTTAAAAAATATATTTTTTAGTTCGTTTCATTCTAGTAACTGCCAGACGAGTTTTTAAAAAGGTGCAGCATCTCAGCATCTAATTCTGTCAGCGAATGACTAGGTATGTAACTAACCTAGATGACTGAAAGTAAGAGCCTAAGATGTAGACTACTAGTACTCTCATACACTTTTGATCCCATGTAAACCAAACCTGGTAAAGGAGTTATGGCTCAGCAAGGTGCTGATAAACTGATTTTGAAGACAATATGTGAAAAGGCAAGGTCAGATGGCACGGTCATCCAAAATAGTTTTGATCCGAATTTGGCCAAACGTGTTGGAGGACTTGAGGGTAAGGCAAGGAACGATGGGAGCTGATTTTAAGAACAGTCAAAGATTATGGTCAAGTTGAACTCGTGTGATTTGATTTGGGCTACTTGGTGGAATGGTTGACAGGCAGCCAAGGAGTTGACCTACATGTGTGTGCTGTAGCGTACTAGTACTTACATAATATCTGTCAGTATATGTTGTCTTTGCCTATATCTGTTTTTATGTAACCGACTTTAGGCGTTATCTTAACAGTCTATTCCCTGAGGCTCATCAGTCGAATTTGCGACAAATCTTCGCATGCCGCCACTTTAGCGCTAATATTCATCGTACATATTGAATATATGCTAACGGTGTCTCATTCAGGACTGGTGTAATGGTATTAGGGAGGGTATTTTTGTGAAGTGTCAGAGAGTCTTGTGAAAAAGTTTGTTTCAAAGAAACGTGTCCAGATAGCCGAATATGAACGAATCTTGATTCGCCTTAGGCACTCTTATCCTCTCTCCGTTTTAAATACAAGGTATAAAATTAAAAAGGCGCTGTAGCACTTAACTGTTTCAGTATAAAGGAAGTAAGTCAACAAGAATACAGTTCGAAATTTGTCAAACCTGTGATGACGTAAGTGAGGGCGGTGGGGGCGGTGGTGGTGGTGTCAGGGGAGGGAGAGGACGGCAAACACCACAGATCGACCTGTCCGCACTTCACATAAATTCACGGTTATTTTCGTCCCGGTAATGAAGTTTTCCCTCTTTTTCGTAATTACTCATTTTCATTCATGGAACCAAGAGTTTTCCTTTCCCTCTCTTTCAGCTGGTCGGGAATGGGACTTGGTGCCAGTCCCTCGGGTTATATAATTTTTGCCAAAATTCAAGCTGTGTTCCTCTACGAGGAACTTGTAGGCTTTATGTAGGTTACACTCACAGGAGAGTAAAAAAAAAAAAATTGCTAAAATAATCAGACTATATGCAATTTTTTGCTTTTATTTATGCAGTCTTTCCCCAGTGGGAAATAGTTCTTAGTTCATGATTTCACGGAAATATATACATACTAGTACATACATTCATGCATGCTTACATGCATACATTCATTCATTCATTCATCATCTAATCCTACGTTGCCACATGAGAACCGTAGGAGCCTGGGGCTAGGCAAGTTGGTCCTGACATTTAAGATGACAGTGACCAGTCTCACTCATCCCCGAGTGGCATTATAGGAGCAATACACCCCAGCCATCCCTTGGATATAATCCTTCACCAGCTCAATACGATTGGAGCGCCGAACTTATCCACTAAACCACCAGGCGCCAAAATTTGGTTATATGGTTACCACTCAGCGTAGTAAATGGTTTCCTGGTGTAAAGGAAACCATTTGGTTTGTCATTCAGTGCAAAATCACCCACAAGCAGAAGGAAGAGGAAAGAATGAAGAAAAGAAAGACAGAAGGGAATGTAATGTCAGACATACATACATACATAAATATATATATATTTTTTATTTATTTATAAAATAATCGTTACTGACAAAGATTGCCTCGAGACTCAGACCATGGAGCTTATAATTAACTTACATTTTTGCTTCTCCGAACAATTACTATTTCGTGGAAGACACACTGAAATATGAATTATAAAAAGTTTATTAAAGACAACCGTAGAGTACAGACTACAAGGAAAACCTACCCAGTGAGTGTTGTGAAACTGGTGTGTGAGGCTGGTGTGTGGCGATTGTGAGATAGTTGGATGGTATGAGTGTGTGAGGAATGCGTGGTGAGTAAGGCTTGTGTGTGTGTGTGTGTGTGTGTGTGTGTGTGTGTGTGTGTGTGTGTTTGTTTGTTTGTTTTTGTAAGACATGTGTGAGAATGAGGTTGGTATCAATGTGAAACAGGTGTGATCGAATGGTAGCCTACTCATATAAGCTAGCAATCCTAATACTGCAGGTTCAGTCCTCAGCATACGGAGGAAGACATTACTGGAATTTCATTTCTGTTGTAGCTTGTGTCAGTGCTTCTTCATAAACCCACCGACATTACCTTAAACACACCCACACTCTTGCCAATACAATGAACTGTTTATGAAATTTCCGTCCCAAGATATACCATAGCCTTACAATCATATCATCTGTTGGTGCATAAGGAAAGCATGCCAATTCTCATAACACCCAGAAGTAAGGGAGCATTTTGTATATGTATAAGGAAGGACATGAAACGTGTGGGATGCAAGTGCAAGGATGTTGAATATGTGACAAGTGTATGAGAGAACAGTGAGTAATGCAGGTTTGTGAATCATCTTTGACATAGGTGTCCTTTGGTGTCAGTCACCCACTTGAATTCCACATAATCCTGGCCATGAACACGACCCTCACATAAAAAGCAACATTATATAAATCAACACGTCCACTTTGGGTACAGCAGAAATAAATGAAAGCAAACCCCGTACGGCTTCCGTATGCGTTGAATAAGATGTATTTCGGCCTCGGCTTAATGAGGTGTGTGAATGAAGATAGATCAACCATTCATGGAGGATTTATGATGACATTTATAACGTTCCTGATTGGGAGTGTGGCTGTTCTGGCACTGATGATGGCGTATTAAACTGCAGGGATCTGGTGGGATTTGGCATCGTTCAAGAGGATGTAGCCGAAGAATCCTGGATCTTGTTTTCCATTCCTGTGGAGCTGTAAACTCTGAACGATGGCTCATTAAGTGCTTGAGAGATTAGTAGCAATTATCAGTCCTGTGTTGAATGTATATTATAATATATATATATATATATATATATATATATATATATATATATATATATATATATATATATTTAGCCAGACATTTAACCTTTAGCCTTTCTTTTGGGACCAGTGCCCACATATCCTCAAAGTTTCATGTAATTTCCTTCAGACGTATTTCTGTAATGTTGCTAGCAAACAAAGAAATTAAGAAACAAAGAAACTTGACCAAAAACAATACCCCGTCGGACTCCGTCCGGGCGGGGTAAAAAAATAGGAAAAAAAAAGGGTTATAGAAGAATTAGAAAACATAATCGGTACCTCAGGAACTTAGCTTAGGGTTTCGGGGGAGGGCCCAGCCCCTTACCTCCAGTACTGATCCAGCGAGTAAGAACCTATAGTTGTCAAGATACAGGAATGGGATTTTGTATCGGTATACAGGGTGGTCCTTATTACTAAGGGGGAAACTTAATTCTGGAATACTTTATTTGCTGGCAGTATATATTGTGAGTTTAGGTATAAACTCTTGAGACACCAAATTTTAACCAAATTAGATGATATATATACTGGTGCCGCATCTTACCCAAAGTTTGAGCCTAATAAGCAACATTATTGTTGTGATAATCCTTTTTCTTATTGTAAAAAATTGTTTACTTCATTAGAGGCTACACCCTAGTAATACCCGTATTTATTTATTTTTTCAGGGATTTGCCTTTGGGATTATTATTGAGCACTTATTTGCTATGACTGAAGTGATATTGTCGATGCCAGTGATGAAAAGCAGGAGCAAAACCAAGATTTGGCTTGCTGACCAACCAAGTGAAGGACTACTTGGAAGTAAGGTACATTCTTGTGGAGAGGTGTTAGCGCGACTTTTCTATCTGATGCGAACAGAGACACGATCACAGGGATTCAGCGTGTATTTTGTCTGGCGAACTAGGGGGATTCTGGGAGTGAATTCACATTCCTGCATCAGAGCCAGGGAATCGTATCCCCAAAATCGAATCTCTCTATAAAGAATGGAGAAAGCTAGAGAAGAATAATAGCTGGAATGCAGAAAGAGAAGAAGAAGAGAAAGAATTTCCAAGAACAGATGAAGGATCTCTTTGACACTGCACACACGAATGCCTTAGACCTCATCAAAAATCGTGAGGATAAGGAGTTTCTTGTGGCTCAGAGGGAGAAAGGGAGGCGAGGATCTATGCTGAGTACTGATGTCAAACTCCGCCGGAAAGGAGAGAGAGAGAGAGAGAGAGAGAGAGAGAGAGAGAGAGAGAGAGAGAACAGATTGAACAGGAGAGGAGAGAGCGTGGAGAATGTCATCGAGCAGTAAGAGAGGAAATAGTGGAGCTGGAGGAAAGCCCAACTAGTGATGATGAAACAGGTGACGATTATACAGATATAGCAGGTCCTTCCTTTTCGGCTGCAACTCCTCCTCTGAAACACCAACGGGCACACGAAAAACACTTATCACTTCTCTAGTTTCTGCCGCTTTAGATCGGACCAAGATTTCAGACCGTGCTGCAGTCCATCTGCTTTCTGCGACCATTTTTGCCTGTGGACAAGATCCAACAATGTATACTATCAACAGGCAAAATATCCGTCGAGATCGAATCAAGAGTTGGAGGGAATCTGCAGACTGGCTGAAGAAATCATTCCATCCAACTGATCCACTTGTAGTGCACTGGGATGGAAAATTAATTCCCGATGTAACAGGAGCAAATGTCACTGAACGCCTTCCAATTCTCGTTTCAGATGATGGAGTTTCAAAGCTTTTCAATGTACCCATTTTGACAGCAGAAACAGGCAAGGCCATGGCCAATGTCATCACTGAAACCTTGAATGACTGGGATATATATGAGCTTGTGGTAAGAGTGGCATTCGACACCACTGCCAGCAATACCGGATTGTGAGCAGGGGCGTGCACCCTTTTTTTAACAACAGTTGCTCATGGATCTCCTCCACCTGACTTGTCGGCATCACATTTTTGAGATTCTTGCTCAAAAAGCCTTCACCATTTGCCTTGGACCATCCTCTGGTCCCGACATTCACATACGCTATTCAAGCAGTTCAAAGCCAGGTGGAATACTACTGCCAAAACTCGTCTTCACACCTTGAATGACACCGAGGAAATGCCGGTGATTGATAGTAAGCAATGTGATGAGCTCATAGCATTTTGTATGAAACAGTTGCAAGAAAGTCAACCTCGAGATGATTATCGAGAACTGCTAGAACTGTCTCTTGTTGTCTTGGGTGGTGTACTGCCCCGCGGAACACGGTTTCAGCACCCTGGTGCTTGACGCCATACCAGATGGACGGCTAAAGTTTTCCATCATGAGACAAGCATCACACTGAAGAAAGGCCGAGGACTGAAGCGATTTGTCGTGTCCATGAAGCAATACGTGAAATCATGGTTCATGGCAACAAAAGCAGCTCTAGTTCCAGCAAACGATCTAAGGCTCCTCCAGAAATGGTTACTTTATCCTGATAAGGACATCTCACAAGTCTGCTTGACAGCATTTGGTCGTCTCTTGTGGTATTTATTAGTGCAATTAGATGGATTGGCCTTTTTTATCCAACTGTTGACCCTAAAGAGAAGCGAAAAATGGTGATGGGTCTTAACGAAGAAGGAAACAAAGATCAACTAAAGAGAGCAACAGTTGAACTTGAGGCGACAGCACTGAATCTGAAAACAGTTTCAAGTTTTGTGACCAGTAACACCAACAACATCTTCACACTGCTTGGCTTCCTCATTCATTCTTAGAATTCGATCCATCCACATGGGAAAGTCATGAGGATTACAAGGAAGCTGAGCGCATCGGTCAGGGACTACAGGTAACACATGACTTGTTGAAAGAGAGGTGAGAGAGGGGTAGCACTGATTCAAGAGTTTAATCCAGTGTTGACCAAGAACGAAGATCAACGGCAGAGTCTTCTCCAGGTTGTTAAGCAACACAGGCAAATGTATCCAGATGTGAAGAAGGCTACAGCTGGCAGCAATTACAACCCGTAAAACTAGACAACAATGAGTGGGAGTTAGGTTCCCATGGTACCCCTCCTCTCCAGCGAGGGGAAGGCCTAGGTAACCCAATGGCATATTAACATTACGTCATAATAGTATAACTTTGAACATGGTGCGACACCAGTTGAAACTATATAATAAGCATGAGGGTTTGCATACACCATTTTTTAATCAATAGGAACGAAGTCCCGCAGCAGCTGAAACAAATTTTTCAAGTTGAAAATTAAGGACCAACCTATGCTTACAGACTCATCAAACCGCACGCATCGTAAGACCTGCAGAATGGATTTCGGAGAGGGGGCACATCTCCCATCCTCGACCCCATACCCACAGTTTATAAGATAATGGGATGAAATTTCGTATGTTTATAACTAAAGGCCTGACTATGTGTACTGTTGTTCCATAAAATAATGACAGAGTTTCAAACTGTTTCGGTCACCCTGCACTGCCAGACGTTCAATGAAACAAAAAATGACTAAAAAATACAAATTCTGTTCCTTCAACACGTCATGTCACTGAATAAAATATAAAATTTATTCACTCTGAGAAGTGTGTAAAATGAATTACATGAAGAAATGGTATATATTACTAACTGAGACTGAAAGATACCTCCCGGCCCGTGTAGTGCCCATGGATTGCCATTGTTTACTTTTAGTCCAACGACCTTGCCAACATGGCGGCGCTGTTGACATACATCGACCTTATGCGGCAAAGCGCGACGCGGCATATACTGTATATTATATATATATATATATATATATATATATATATATATATATATATATATATATATATATATATATATATATATATATATATATATTGTATATACCATCGGAGCCCGGTGTCCGGAATATTGGACAGAACTGGGATTTTTCAAGCCTTTATAAAGTAGGGAACCCCCGGGTAGGGACCTTTGAGCTTCACGACTATGAGCCGATAGGCGGAGGGCGGTACGCTTAGTACCCACCCAGCGCCGTGCCTCGCCCTGCACCCCTGGGATCCAATGGGTTAATGACTGGCAAACCTATCAGTCTCTTTAACCCATTGGAGCCCAGTGTCCGGAATATTGGACAGAACTGGGATTTTTCAAGCCTTTATAAAGTAGGGAACCCCCGAGTAGGGACCTGTGAGCTTCGTGACTATGAGCTGATAGGCGGAGGGCGATACGCTTAGTACCCACCCAGCGCCGTGCCTCGCCCAGCATCCCTGGGATCCAATGGGATATATATTCCCAACCACCTCACTCTCTTGATCTCTCTTAGTCACACTTCAGTACAACTGTTCACATCAGAGTGGTCTAAAAAAAAAAAAAGAAAAAAAAAAAACTTCTGGCATGGACTCTGATAATGGATTTTGACTAATTTTGGGGTGCTGAATCCGAAAATGAGCTCAGATTTGCTCTATCACATCTAGTTTTCATGCTACGGGTATGCAATATTTTTTTCATTGAACCGATTAAGGTCCTTAGGTGTTGCACTTCGGGAGAGCAAACTTGGTTTATTTGCCTGTACCTAAGTCTACTTTTGCCTTTACATGTTTACACCTATTCCATACTCATTGTTTGTGTGTCTTTAAGGGTTGGATATAGGAGAAGGGGAGGGCAAAGGGGCCTCGCAAGTGGCCTCTCGTCAGGGTTGATAAGGACTTTTTCTTTGATCGACAGCAGCCTCAAGTGGTATGTTATGGCTCCAAAAAATATGAATAAGAGAATGTCAACAACATAAAAAGTTTATTTGTGCATTTATGGTTGTGAAGTTACACTTGAAATTTCTTAGTATAGAGCTGACTTCTTTCCCTCAGCTTCAATTCTCTCCAAGCATATTGGTTGGTTATGGCATATATTTGCTAGTAAATAAAGATCTTATTTAATTTTAAATTGTAAACTCTAGTGTTTAATCTTATTTTTATTTATTTATTTATTTTTTTTTTTTACAGATTAATTTGTGGTTGGACTGCGATTTCCTGATCGGATCATGTCTACTCCCTCGTCTTCAAAGCTGAGAAAATGCTGCAGTGATCCAGATATTTTTTGCTATATCTGTGGCTGTTTCACTTTAGCCTCTCAAAGGCGCAACATCACTACTTTTGTAAACAAGTGTACCTTGCTTATTTTAAGGTACCCTGGGAGACCAGGACAAAAGCTGGGCTCCTCATAAAGTTTGCAAAACTTGTGGTGAGACTTTGAGATCTTGGTCTCAAAGCATGAATGTCAAGCTCAAATTTGGCATTCCCATGATCTGAAGGGAGCCAGAAAACCATACCGATGATTGCTGTTTCTGTCTTGTTAACGTCAAAGGATTCAACAGAAAAAACAAACAGTATTTGAAATATCCCAATCTCGAATCAGCTTTAAGACCCATCCCTCATTGTGATAACATACCAGTACCTATTTTTACTGACCTCCCAGATATTGATTATGGAACTTCAGTATCATCCTCACATCTTTCCTCAACCGGAGATGAACAAATCGATGTGGATTTTCATCCATCAGAAACTTCGTTAGGCCAACCGTCATTGTTCAATCAGTTTGAGTTGAACGATTTAACTCGAGACTTGGGTTTGCCAACACAATCTTCTGAGTTGTTGGCTTCAAGGCTAAAAGAAAAAAATCTTCTTCATTATGGCACTAGTGTCTCATTTTATCGTAACAGAGAAGAGAAGCTGCGGAAGTACTTCACTTCAGATGACAAACTTGTTTATTGCAACGATGTTGAAGGACTTTTTTTGGAAATGGGATTATCAAGATATGTATCCGATGAATGGAGACTTTTCATCAACAGTTCAAAAAGAAGCCTAAAATGTGTCTTGCTTCACAATGGTAACACTTCAGATCGATTCCTATAGGGCACTCAATGACCCTTAAAGAGGAATATGTCAACATAAAAGTTGTTCTGGAAAAGCTGAAATACAACGATTATGCTTGGTTAATTTGTGCTTATCTAAAAATGGTGAACTTCCTTTTAGGGAAACAAAGCGACTACACGAAATACCTGTGCTGTCTCTGCTACTGGGATAATAGGACAAAGAGCATTGGGTTAAGGATGAGTGGCCATTAAGAGACAGCTTGACACCTGGACATAAGAACATCATAAATGAGCCATTGGTTGATCCGGATATCATCATTCTGCCACCACTTTCATATCAAGCTTGGCATAATGAAACAGTTTGTTAAGGCTCTTGATCACTCCGGAAACTGTTTCAACTATATATGCTTAGCTTTCCCTCCGTTAAGTGAAGAGAAGAAAAAAGCCAGAATAATCGATGGCCCTCAAATCAGAAAGTTGGTGAATGATCCACAGTTTGTTGTCTCAATGTCTCCTATTGAAGTAAGAGCCTGGAAAGCATTTGCCGATGCTGTGAAAAAGTTTTTAGGAAACCAGAAATCACACAACTACAAAGATATCGGGAAAGAGCTCTTGTCCAGTTTGCAAGCAATGGGATGCAAAATAAGCATAAAATTGCATTACTTGCACAGCCATTTGGACAAGTTTCCAGAAAATCTTGGCCATGTGAGCGAAGAAGAAGGTGAGCGTTTTCACAAGGATATCAAAGCAATGGAAGAACGCTACCAAGGCCGATGGGACTGTAATGTGATGGCTGATTACTACTGGAGCCTTATGAGAGATGTGCCAGATGCTGCACACAAAAGAATATCTTTGAGAAAAACATTTTGCAATTGAAATAACCCAGTGGTGCTACTAACTGTTTTTACTTTTTGGAGAATAAAATTAAACTGTTGTTTTAACATTGTGTAACTTATCTACGGACCTATGGTTTACCAATTTTGCCTTTTTAAACATTAGATGATAAAACGGCAATGAAATAAAAACAAAGAGCACTGTAGTTTGAGAAGCATATTTCCAATATATTGAATAATTTTACTCTGCCAATTCTTTAAACTTTAGCACAAAATTGCAAATTTTCAACAAACGTACGGCATGCCATATCTCAAGAACCTGATGTGACAGACAAAAACTGATACCAAATTCGGATTCAGCACCCAGAAATTACCTAAAATCCGTTGCAAACAGTCACGCCAGAATAACTGTTGACCAGTGATATAGTTCACTGTACAGTATTAAGAATCAGCTTTTGACACAGCATTCTAGTAGTTACTCACCATTGACTGATGTCTCTTGCTTGTATTTCCATCAGTTAAGGAGCCTCCCTAGCATATCTCGCTTAGTGATTTATTTTTAGATACGGCTGATTGATTCCAATTTGTATGTTATTTATGATGAAAATGGTGGTAACGGAATGATTTAAATGACACAGAAGAAGATTGTAAGGAGTGATAAGAAAAAATAAATTGCTTAGGAACAAGGCGTTAATGGAGCTTCCATAGCCAACAAGATGACGATACATCAGTCCTTTCGTTAATTCTTTATAGCTTTATATGCAGGTGTAACTTATGAAATATGTTTCTTATGACCTGTGTTTGAACCAATAATGTAAAAGCTCACCTCAGGTGCTTAGTGGATGTCTAATATACTATAGCAGCAGCCGTGTGTGTGTGTGTGTGTGTATTTTGGGCAGCCGAAACTACACATTCAAATCGCACCAAAATTGGAACAGAAATCGCAAAAAAATCGCTGATGTGAAAAAAACTTGGTCCCATCACGATTGAAAAACTTTTACTATATTTAATGAACGATCACATTTTGACCAAAAAAAAACGCCGCTCCTGGCGCCGGGCATAGGATCTCTGTAGAATTTTTTGCCCACAGGTACAACTAAAGTATTTCGGACTTGCATTCGGACAAGTTGGGTTCCATTCCCGAAGCTGCAAATAACACTATCAATTGGTTAGCTGCAAAAAATCCAAGTGACAACGTTACACTAGAACTGCACATAAACGCGAGAGCCCTCCGCAGGAGCAAGTGCGAGGGGCCCGAAGAGCCCACGAGCACTTGTTATCTACTAAAAACTGCAAGGGGCGGACAAACAAGTGTCCGGCTGATGACTGCTCCGGACTGAGGACAAGGAGATTAAAAGCCAGACTGTCCGGCACAAAGTTTGAGGTTTGGGCACCCTAGCACGAAAGGAGACAGGAGTTGCTCAAAAGCAGTTCATTAAATTGCATAAGACTAGTTTTCCAGTAAGAAAACTCTCCAGACTGCTTAGTATAAGTCAGAGGATTTATACATCACCTTATATCATGAAGAAAGAGAGAACCTCGAAACCTTGCCTAACATCTTCGGTGCTTAAACTATTAGCAAGACTAACAAAATGCAAAGATTCACATAGAAATTGCACATTTCAAAACTTTCAGATCTGTATTCTCATTTAAGCAGGATGTACCTGGTTTATTCAAACAATAAAGACTTGAAAGAATAAAAGAGAAAAGGTATGTGCTTTTCCATTGTAAAGTTTTTTTGTAAACTCATGCTCAGATTCTCCTTATTGCTTACTGAAAAAAAAAAAAAAATTACATACTCCTTGAGCCAGATATACGTTTTATCTGTAGAAAATAAATTGGCAACAATTATGAACATTATACCCGAGGGGAAGACAAGAAATCAAGAGGCAAACAGGTCTGGCTGTTACCTCGTTTAATCAAAGATTTGTTTACTACCACAGTATTTTTATTGTGACAACCTAGACCAGCTGTGCTTGAAACCTGCGACATAAATACTTTGGGAACAAGGAGTAGCCTATCCTGTGTGACTGCGCACCTAATTGGGAGCACATACTATACACGATATATATATATATATATATATATATATATATATATATATATATATATATATATATATATATATATATATATATATATATATATATATATACACACAGTAGGTGTGAAAAGTGGTAGTTTTGGAATGTAACTGGTTTTAGAAATTTAACACTGACAACTGATTTTTAGGATTCATTACAGAATTAAAAAGATCTGTGACCTCATTTTAATTTTTTTTTTTTTAAATGAGAAAAGCAGGGATAATGGTTTGCTGCTTCACTTTTTTTTTTTTTTTTTTCGTGTTAGAGTGAATCACTTTGTTATCTAAAAGCACCTTGAATTTCATCAATGAATATATTTCAGTTAGTCAGTTGTTAAAAAAAAAAATTCGTGCTGAATAACATGGTTCAAATTATTCAGTGTATATCTGGGCGAATGGGAGAAGTCATTACTGAAACTGACATTATCATGATTTCACCTTATTTACTTCTATCGACAATTTCCATTATAGCGTTCATATGCGACAGCTTTAATATTGCCTTACTGTGAATATTCTATTTTAGTCAGCATGTATCTGGGCCAGGTGGTGCCAATTGAGAATGCGGCATGGAACAGGGAGGAATGAACTCATTAAAACAACATAAGAAGAGGAAGGACCGTGTGTGTGTGTGTGTGTGTGTGTGTGTGTGTGTGTGTGTGTGTGTGTGTGTGTGTGTGTGTGTGTGCACTGGGTATTGACAGTCTAGGTATACAATGGTGCCCAATATTCCACGGGAGACACCAGCCCCGAACCGCCGCTCAGATGGCTGTAATGAGCCACGCCGCATCCACCCACCCAAGGCCTAAAGAATACAACACCCACCTACCCACCCACCCACACGCACAGGAGGTAGATCTGCAAGCAAATTTATGATCAGCTTCTTGTCGTCTCGTATTTTTTTTATTTTTAGGAAGTAAGAAACATATGGGAATTTTCAGGGCTCCTTGACTGTCTTGCCTGTGAAAAAAAAAAAACATCATAAAAAGTTTCCTCTTGTAACGAGGATTTGTTTTTACAGGATGAACTAAAGATATAAGCATTCGGGATTCATTTATTGTTTTGCATGCAAGGAAAAAGCTCATAATAAGTTTCCTCTGGTAACTAAGATCTGTTTCTGCAGGAAAAGCAAGAGGCATAGAGAGATTCTACACGCTTTTATTGCAAAAATATACTCGAATTTTGAGAGACATATAATTCTAGGATTGTTAGTCTGGTCGCAGATTGCATTACTGAGTCTTGTCTGACACCCCTCCTCCTCGCCACACACACACACACACACACACACACACACACACAGGTCCGGCCACAGGGGTTAGCACACCATGATCTGGCAGGGGGTGGCGGTGGTGTCGTTGGCAGTATTCTTGGCTATAATCGAGTCGTCCTGAGTTAATTCCCCAGCCGGCCGTGAGACCTTTGGATTTTTTCTTTTTAACACACCAGCCTGTTCGTACCTAGAAGTGCAATAAAGACATGGATTGTACATTGGACGGTTGCATGTCACTGTCTGAGGAAGATTGGGCCTTAGCAAAAAATTGACTGTCTGCCTAAATGACTCTAGCGCACTCGGCAGGCATTAATCAAAGCCTTCCTCTTCATCTATTCTACCCTGGCCACGCCTGAGCTTCTGACTCCTCACACACCTATGCGTGAAGACAGATTTCAGAGCCTACGCGCGGTTCAGCAGATTTCGAAATTCATCAGAGGAGTTGCATCTGCATGCTAAACGTCAGTAAAAGATAATGGATTAAGATCCAGGAAATATAGTGATAGAAAAAGGTGATAAATCATTCACTGTAACCCCTTCTTTGCCAGAGGTATTACTGTGGTTAAATCTTATCATATAGAGGGTAAGCAGAATCGTCTGAAACAAGTGAGAATGAAATAAGGCGTCCCGACACGGAAGGGGTTCATGGAGATCGCTTCTGACCTCTCTTGATGAATAACATCGCTTGGTTGAAGCTAAAATGTGATATAAAACATACCAAGGCTTTTAAATCATTCGCTAAATGTACTAAACAGCCACCTGTTTGTACTAACCAGGAAGTAACCTTGAGGAAAAAACGAATGTCATAATTCAAGTAAACTGCTCAGGGTCGCCCGCGTCATATCACACTCACCCAGGGACCTACACATTCTATTTTTACAAACTTTCTTGGCTTTACAGTCTCAGGCTCCTGTGACTCAATCTCAGTTGAATAAAATCATCTGGTGTTAATTATAATCGAATACTACAGTTATCCCTGGTATGAGATAGTTAAGAATGCCTGTTTATGAAGTTATCGTACCGGTACTTCAAACAGCTGCCAAACACTCCAGAACAAAACCAGACTGAACATTAAGGATAATAGTAGGGCAAAGCATTTTGATTCGTTATAATGATTAATAACTAAGGAGATTTATTTATCATGCAAATTGGTCAAGATCACTGATAAATGAGGATAAACAATGTCAATACTAAAACAAAAATAGCATGAAAGAAAAAATGAAGTGTAATATATATGATAAATAAAAATGATATAAACAACACCATAAAGGTATAATATGCATACTAACTGAGGACAAGGTGTACGAAGCCTTCAATACATGCCTGAGTGGTGCGGGTGTGTGTGGGCGACCTCGGCTCAACATTTATCCTGTGTGTGACGTGCATAGCTCACCTGATTTACTTATGGAAATGAATGTGGGTGTGGGGGCGGGGGAAATGGAAGGAGGGCGACAGTATGTGCAGTGGGGAAAGGAAGTGGCTTGGGGAGGGCATGAAGGAAGGAGGGTAGAAGGTGGAATGGGAAGGGAGGGGGAAAGAAGGTTCAGTGAGGAGGGAGGAGCAATGGGGTGGGGAAGAGAAGGTCCAGTGGGGTGGGGGGAGAGGCGATGGAGCAGTGGTGTGGGGGAGGTGAGATGGTGCAGTGGGGGGTGGGATGGGGGGAGATGGTGCAATGAGGAGGGGGGGAGGGAGGGAGGGGGAGAAGGTGCACCGGGAAAGGGAAGTGTTATGGAGAGGGGAGCAGAATGTGCACTGGGGAGAGGGAGGAGGTGCAAGGGGATGTGGGGTGGTGGTGATTGAGTACCGTGGAAAGAGGGTCAGAAGGTGCATCGAGGAAGGGGAAGAATTTGTAATGGGGAAGGAAGGTGCTACAGGTAGGAGCGAAGAGAGGCAAAATGTGCAGTGAGGAACGAAAGTAAAGTGAGGAGGAGGAGAAGGTGCAGGAGAGGGGAGAAGAGAGGGATTGGAGGTGCAGTTGGATGGAGAGGTGCTGTGGGGTACATAAATGCTGTGGGGTAGACAAGTGCAGTGGTGGGCCGGAGAAGTGCAGTAGGGTGGGGAGGTGCAGTGGGTAGGAAGGTCTATTGAGGTAGGGGGGTACACTGAGGTGGATAGGTGCTGTGGGGTGAGGAGATGCATTGGGATGAGGAGGTGAAGTGAGGTGGGAAGTGAGTGGGATGGAGAGGTGCTGTGGGTAGGGAGGTGAAGTGGGGTGAACAGGTGCTGTGTTGTGGAGAGATGCTGTGGGTGGGGAGGTACAGTGGGTGGATATGTGCTGTGTAGTGGATAGGTGATGTGGGTGAGGAGGTGCAATGGGTGGATAGGTGCTTTGGGTAGGCAGGTGAAGTGGGGTGAACAGGTGCTGTGCTGGGGAGAGATGCTTTGGGTGGGGAGGTACAGTCGGATGAATATGTGCTATGGGGTGGTGAGGTGCAGTGGGGTGGGGAGGTGCAGTGGGGTAGTGAAGTTCAGTGGGGTGGGGAGGTGCAGTGGGGTGGTGAAGTTCAGTGGGGTGGGGAGATGCAGTGGGGTGGTGAAGTTCAGTGGGGTGGGGAGGTGCAGTGGGGTGGTGAGGTGCAGTGGGGCGGGGAGGTGCAGTGGGGTGGTGAGGTGCAGTGGGGTAGTGAAGTTCAGTGGGGCGGGGAGGTGCAGTGGGGTGGTGAGGTGCAGTGGGGTGGGGAGATGCAGTGGGGTGGTGAAGTTCAGTGGGGTGGGGAGGTGCAGTGGGGCGGGGAGGTGCAGTGGGGCGGAGAGGTGCAGTGGGGCGGGGAGGTGCAGTGGGGTGGGGAGGTGCAGTGGGGTGGGGAGGTGCAGTGGGGTGGGGAGGTGCAGTGGGGTGGGGAGGTGCAGTGGGATGAGGGGGTCCGGTGGAATGGGGATTACCAGAAATAAAAGGTGTAGTGTGTGTGTGTGTGTGTGTGTTGGGGGGAGAGTTAAGGTGAGTAGTACGTTGAGTGATTTACTGAAGACAGATGGTGACAGGCGTTTTTGGTAGCCCAGGGTGAATTGTGGTGGAGGATGTCATGTGTTAGAAAAGATATTTTTAGGCTACTCGCTACCATGACGTTAGAGTTTATTTTATTATTGATACCTGTAGGTGGTTTTATTCACCTCAAGGACGGCATCTTGATTTGAAGGAGTTAGTGAAGGCTATGTCTAACAAATCCAATCAGGAGAGTCTCTGTAAAGGTGCATTAAATAGGATGGAGACTGCAAGAATAAAAAAAAATAGAGAATACGTAATTTTAGTGAAGCAATTAATTTGCTCATGGCCGCACGCAGTCGAATGTTTTATTCCAGTATGCAACCAAACATTGCTTTTTATGAGAATGAGTCGAAGATACCTCAGTATTAACAATGTTATAATTAACCCTCTCATGGTTGCACCAACTCTAGTATTGTATTCCAGTTAACACCAGACGTTTCTATTTAACTGACAGTGAATCAAAGGAGCCTGAAAGTTAACACTGCTATTATTACCTCTGATTGTAGGAATAATTATTCTGGTATCCTGACCTAGAAACACCATACGATTGTTTTCAGGGGGAAGAGAGTACTGATATAGGACGTATCGAGTGTGAAACCTGTTTCCATTAAAGGTAACACACGTTATTTAGTTCAGCTGAGATTTTCTGGCAGTCAAGGGGTGAACAAGGACAACACCCGCGCTCACCAACTGGTCAATTGGCCGAATATTTGACTTTGCCCTATGACCCTGACCTTTGATAGATTACTATCAAATTCTAAGTTTAAATTTTGCCTAACCCTGAACCCTTCCCCCTGTTTTGGTTAAAATCAGATCAGAACTGTCTGAGCTGATTTTACCGAGCGCCCTTGAGTTTTGACCTTTCTCTGTGACCTTGATCTTTGATTGCTTTTCTCAAAATCGAATATCTTTATCTTTGTTGTAACATAAACCCTTCCGCAAAGCTTAGTCTACGTCGGATAAAACTTCTGAAGTTCACTTAGCCATGTGACCTTAACAGTGGCTGAGTGTTCTCAGAAACGACAGGCCAATCTTTTGTGGGATCCTCAACTAATCCACAAGTCTGATTCAGATAGTCAAAACTGTTGTAGTTATTTTGCTAACACGTAGACACATGAGTCCACTTTTGACCTTCCTCTGTAAGCTTGAGCTTTGATTAATTGTTCTCAAAACTGAATCCTTTCGTTCTTGTCTGACTCTTAACCCTTTAATGAAGTTTGATTCAAATCACGTCAAAACTATTTGAGTTGACCTTTCTCCAACATGTTGGCCTTTGACTGATTGTTTTCAAACATAACCTTTTTAATCTTGTCTTATCCACAGCCTTCCACAAAATTTTTGCACTAAATCAGATAAACACTGTTAAAGTTACCTTACAATATGACCTTGACGTTTGATCTGTTGTTGTAAAAAACAACAGATTTGCTTCTTGGGTTCCTCTGGGCTCTGTCCTATCACCAACTCTCTTCCTTTTATTCATCAATGACCTTCTAAGCTGTACATCTAACCCTATCCAGTCATACGATGATGACTTCACCCTTTACCTTTCCATTCGGTTCCCGCAACGTCTATCTCAGCAGTTCCTTCAACGAACAAGAGATGAGGCTATGGCACACCTAATGTCTGACTTGGCTCGTATCTCTGACTGCAGTAAAAATAATCTGGTTGTTTTTAATGCATCTAAGACTCAGTTCTTACACCTTTCAACCCGACACAATCTTCCACAGGTATACCCACTAATGTTTAATAATATTCAGCTTAATCCTGCATCATGCTTGAACATGCTTGAGGTTTCATTTACTCGCGACTTATCTTGGAAAGATCATATTACATCTCTTGTAAAATCTGCTTCCAAGAGATAGGTGTGCTAAGCCGACTCCATTCCTTCTTTACCCCTGCACAATTGTTGACTCCATACAGGGGTTTTATCCGTCCCTGTGTGGAGTAAAACTCTGTGTGGGGAGGTTCCCCACATACAGCTCTTCTCAACAGGGTGGAGTCAAAGACTTTTCTTCTCATTCAGTGATGGTTATCGAGAGAGAAGGTGACTCCCAGTGCGGTGAAACAGTGAATGGAGAGAGACTGGAATTGGTGAGAGAGTTCAAATACCTGGGTACAGTGATAGAAAAGAGAGGAAAATTTGCAAAAGAAGATGAAAGTAGAGTGACACAAGGAAGAAAAGTAGCCGGTGCAATGAAGGCCTTGATAAGAAACAGAAGCTTGAGCGTTGCAGCTGCACGAGGCTTACATGAAGGAGTGTTAGTGCCAACTTTAACATATGGATTTGAGACTATGGTGTGGCATGAAAATGATAAATCAAGAGTAAGAGCAGTGGAGATGGGACTGCTGAGAAATGTATGTGGAATACAGAGGGTGGATAGGATACGAAAAAATGTGATTCGTGAAAGATGCGGAGTGAGGAAGTCGGTGGACACCAGAATTGAAGAGAGTGTACCGAGATGGTATGGTCATGTGGAGAGAACGGATAACAATAGAGTGGTGAAGAAGGTAAATTTGAGCGTATTCGAAGGAGGGAGGTGGTGAGGTAAGCCAAGGAGAAGGTGGAGAGATATGGTGGATGAATGTGTGAGGAAGAGAGGTTTGGAAGTCAGTGAGGCTAGGGAACTGACAGGAGATCAGGCTGGCTGGATGAATTTTGTAAGGAGAAGTGCATGATCTGCGATTTTTGGCACCTCGTTTCAATATGGCAGCGTCTGGATTGACTCTGTTGGATAAGATTATGTGAAGATACAGAACGTGGTGAATGTTTTTGGTGTATCCGATAAAGCCAGGATTCCGGGGGCTTGAGTGATGAGTGAATGGAAGCGTGGCCCATTGGATTGGGCAATTTTGGGCTGTCTGGACATTGCTACTCCTCTCCCTGCCCTTGGTGGGAAAGGAGGTCCGGATGATGATGATGATGATGAACTCTCCTCCTCTTACTGGCTCCCTTCAACCTCTGTCTCTTCACCGCACTGCTGCATCTTTATCTCTTTCCTATCGCTACTTCAATGGTCACTGCTCCTCTGAACTGTCAGCATGAATTCCTCCACCTCTACGACGGGCGCGTAGCACCCGTCTAGCAGCAAACTCTCATCCCTTTATTGTCCAACTCTCTAATGCAAGAGTTAACCGTTACTCCCAGTCCTTCATTTATGCAACAGGTCAGCTCTGGAACTGTCTCCCTCTGACAGTATTTCCTGCTTCCTATGATCTCCAGTCTTTCAAACACAGTATGTCCAGGCATCTAGAAATGATCGGATCTTGAATTTGGCTCTCTCTTGTATTTTGTTTTTCTCTTGGAGGGAACTGTTATTGCGGGCTCATTGCCTTTGGTTCCTTCTACCTCGCATAAAAAACAAACTAAATTCAATTAAAACTGGATCAAAATTGTTAGGGCTATTTTGTTACACACACACACACACACACACACACATGGGTCAAAATTTGACTTTGATCTCTGATTGATTGTTCTTAATACTGAATCCCTTCGTGTTTATCTGACTCTTAACTCTTCCACCAAGCTTGGTTTACATCAGATCAAAGCTGTTTAAGTTGACCTTGCCCTATGGCCTTGGCCTTTGACTTCCCCCTTTGACCTAAAACTGTGACAGATTTAAAAAATAAATCCTTTTGTTTTTTCCTTATCTCCATCTCTCCTCCCAAAGCTTCTTCTAAATCGGATTAAAACTGTTTTAACTGACCGTACCATGTACCCTTGACCTTTGAACTATTGTTCTAAAAAACAGTAGGTATACTCCTTAGCCGATCATTAAGCCATCCACAAAGTTTGGTTAAAAGTTGGGTCAAAACTGAGTTATATACTTTGCTATCAAACACACATACGTGGGTCAAACTTTGACCCTGCCCTCTGACCCTGACCTTTGGCTGACTGTTCTCAGAACTGAATAACTTCATTCTTGCCTTACTTTCAAGCCTTCCTCAAGTTTGGACTAAATTCAATAAACTTTGTTTTGAATTTTGACCAAACTGTGACGCTGACCTTCTACCAATAATTTTTAAAGAAAATGGGTTTACTTCCCCGCTGACCCTCTACCCTTCCACCTACTTTGGTTAAAATCGGATAAAAGCATAATTATTTTGTTAACACACACACACACATATATATATATATATATATATATATATATATATATATATATATATATATATATATATATATATATATATATATATATATATATATATATATATATATATATATATATATATCATCAGCTGTTTGAGTAACACTGCAGGACCGGCCTATCCCGACCGAAGTGGCGATGATACAGCCAATGTACCTCTACCAAGTGGCTTAGGCCATCTGGTAGAGATTGTATGTAGGGTGAGAAGTGCTCCTAAGTGTGACTATTGTGTTGGAGTGGCTTTGGATGTGAGTGTAGTCTGTGAACCAAATGTAAATGGCCTGCGCAAGCTGACTGGGTGCAAGCTCATGGCCTTTGGTTCCTTCTTCCTCGAATTAAAAAAAAAAAAAAGCATACTTTATAGTATGTGACACCGGTTCAACCACAGCACCCCTTATGTCCGCCAATGCAGTATGTGGCCGGAAGAACGCTCCCAAAGTTTGTTACCCTGGCGGGGCGCGAACCCTCGTTCTTCAGTGTATGAAAACGTACACTTTACCACTGTACCACAGAGGCTCCATTTATATATATATATATATATATATATATATATATATATATATATATATATATATATATATATATATATATATATATATATATATATATATATATGTAATACCCGCTCTTGGTTCGTGAGCGTGGGAATAAAAATAGGTGGACTGATTCCTTCAGTACGATGAGATCTTTCATATCCTGCTGTTGCGATCATTACCACTAGAATATTCTTTTCGGTCCGCAGGAGACTTCTCGTTGTGAAGAGGGTAACAGTGGAAAATAGAGTTTCAACGATGATGGCGATGATGATGATGATGATGTAGCACATGTCAGACAAGTTATCTGCCTGATATAACATGAGCTCGGGCCTAGACTGAGGCATGGAACAGTTTCGTGTTCTGAATTCACATAACACAGACTGTACTGATCTCTCACAGGCCCCACTAACATGTACTACAACACCCTTCCTTATATCATCACACCGATCCTGAATAAGGTGGCCCCAGCACGAGTCCTATATTGTCGGTGGGTAGCCTATTAGTCCGAAGCATAACATACAAATGAGTGCAAAGGAAAGCAGACTGCAATAAACTTATTGATCCTTTTCGGGATGTAGTCTATGTCCAGGGTTGAACAAAAAAAAAAAAGAAAAAAAAATCATTCTTATTTCTCGGAGTTTAATATAGATCTTTGACGTGTAGTGGGTGATGGAGTCCGGATAAGAGGTGATTAGCCTCTTGAATCCAAGGCCGTCATACTTATTACCTCCGCCAAGGAGGTTATGTTTTTGCCAGCGTTGGCTTGTTTGTCTGTTTGTCTGTTAGCAAGATTCCTCAACAGTTATGAACTGATTATGCTGAAAGTTTTTGTAGGGGTAGGGTGTGGCCCAAGGAACAATCTAGTAGAATTTGGTGATGATCCGGATAATCATCCGGATCCGAAAATTTTTTAAAGGATTCTCTACCATTGCGGAATAGCGGCAATTTCAAAATTTTGCTTCTAACACGATAAATAATGCGTACAATGCTTGTACAAAAAAACTACAAGATAACATCTCCATAATATCTACCACACACTTGGAGGAGGTTTGCATTCTCGGATTGCTCTTGTTTCATTCTTGTTATTTCCTGACGGATTTACTGAACTATAAATACGTTTTTGTAAATGAAGTGGTTTGTTACAGCCTTCACTAAATCCTTTACCAGCAGGGGGTTCTCCTTGGCTGAATAGAATAGCCTAGAGACAACAAGAATAAAATACCAAAAATACGTTATCACAGTGAAGAGATCAATGTGTGTGGGTGCGCTTAACCGACCTTGGTCATCATTGTGAAGTAAGCGACGCAGGAAGCTCGTTAAGAATTTATGTCTGCATTGGAAGTCATCCGATGGTGCAGCTGATATGCAAATAATGGATATAACCTTCAAGCAGAGTATTCCCTCCTAATTTATTAACGATGTTTACGAGCTCTGCCGCCATTGTGGGATTTGACCCTGAATGTAGACGAAAAAGAAAAATCTAAGTTGTGTTTAAGATATGTACAGTGTATTTCATCGCTGGTTATTAGTAACTGCGTACAGGAATCCTCTGTTTAACCCCCTGCACTGCAACGACTGCAACGAGTCTTCTCAGCTTCATAAAATTCGCCAGGTGAAAATAAAAAAATAGTAATATATCTCAAGTGAATATAATCGTTTGACAGTAGCAAGTTAATAAAGAAAAAGACCCCATCATGGTGGAAGGGTTAAGGAGTGTTGCCTTTTAGTATTCACAACGAGCCAGGTGAATGTTGGACGGCTTAGCCACTGCTTGACTTTCCGGGTATATTAACAGGACACTTGGAGGAAACGTGTGGGTGACGCAGCCATCAAAATGCATCGGCCTGGCAGATATTCACAAACTTATGATCAGTTGTCCGTCCTAACTTAGATCAGTTTTCATCGGAACGACAAGGGAGGATGACAGCAGAATCTCCATTTGTCTCTTGTTCTTCCTGCAAAGACAGATCATAGTAAAGGAAAATAATTGATCATATGTCTGTTTATGATTTTCAGTTCATTGCTATTAAATATTTCCTTTTCACCAATATTCATAAGCATCAAATTATTCCACGAAGTGTCAATAAATGCGTATCGTTATTCTCGCTGTATTTCTTTTGCATTCTGAAACACAGGATTAACATTTTTTTCATCTATCAGCCTCAAGGCACAGGCCATAAGCAAGTCACTTCCTCAAGGCGCACCAGTCCTACGTGCAACATGTGACGGTACACACACACTGTCCTGTCACTTCATGGGCGCTGATCCTCACCGTCCATACTGGATGTATGCTAGAGCTGTATATTCAGGAGTGATATGATCGTAGTGAGATTGCCAATTAAATTTTTTCAAGGAATTCAAATCCTCAAATTGTTTTCTGCCCAGCCTGGAAGTGATTTTTTTTTCAGGTAGTAGCCACTTCGCAGTTTTGACCACTGTGCTGTATCTCCTGTTTTATACATATTGTTTTCATTGACGTAACAAGTTAATGTTAAAAAGGCATAACAGCAGCCTGAGTTCAAGTTATCCAGAATAATGTGCCACACAAAACAAGTTGAGAAACATGGCTCAGGTCCAGTTTCTTAGAACATATAAGGACTGATGCTTCTTTTACATTGGCGACATAAATATCGAATCTTTCCGTTAACAGAAAACGAGACAGTGATCAGCGAATTTCAGATCCTTGTATTGTGATCTTTTGGAGACGGACAGACTTCCCAGAATATTGTTAGAGTTTCATTAATGTTCGATTTAAAAGTAGATCGATATTACTGCTTAAGCCAATATATATAAAAAGCAAACAATATAACAGCGCTTTAATGCGAATGGGATAATTACCTTATTATGCAGCAGGTATTTACATGGGAGATTAACCGGATAACAGCAAATGGTAATGAGGTATATTTAACCATCTCCGTACTTAGCTAAGCATGTAATGACGCTGCTGATTTTTTGACAGGTTATTCCCTCCACTAAAAGCTAGATGTGTGGAATATTTAGCAGGATTATTCATTTACTAATCAGTTGTTGAGAATGAAGTAGATGATGATCAGGAAGAAAGTATAACAGGAACTTCTCTGAAGTAAACACGAGATATTACTGTAGAATATTTACCGCTTTCACTAAACTGCTCCTGCATTTCTGCATTCATTCTCTGTCTCTGTCTGTCTGTCTGTCTGTCTGTCTCTCTCTCTGGCTCGGCGCAGCGTAGGTTGCGCGAGCGTGGTCTGCTATAATTATATAATGTTGCGGTATGGTATATGATTGTACTGGTTATTTGCGGCATTATTTGATATCGTGTTGACTAATGCCAGGTGTACGTTGGCAAGAATCTGAAAGATTAGCTTTTGTGACGATGATGGCGTCGGGAGTGTGGTGGTATCTGAGATAAGCTGCTTGACTTGTCATCGTCAAAATAGACGGCCTGATAAACAGGGCCCTAATATACCAGTGCGATTACTTCCTTGTCATAACATTAGCTTTGCCAGGAAGGACATGGGAAAATGTGCAAAGTCATTTCAAGTCATGGTAAACAGTTTAATTAGCATGCCATACTGATTCACTTCCTTGGCTTTCTATTTTTTTTTCTAATCACTGTGCTAAATGTCTGTTGCTGATGTTATCCCGTTCTACTTATCAGTGTTCATTCAGATTCATATATTTGTTTCTCAAGCGTAATGGCAATTTTTTTACAACCTGCTCATCAGATTTAGTCTGTCATTACAACCGTATGAGCCAAACCTTACATATTCAAAACCAAACCTTACCCAGCCTAATCCAACCAAACAATGGTGAAACTGCCGAGAAGCTCCCATGCATAAAATTTACAGTTGTATTTTCTCTCAAACTATGCTTCTCGCTAATCATTGTGATTGCTTTAAAAAGTTGTGGAAAGGTTTAGTTTTAGACTGATTCGCTTCTTAGTCAGTCCATCATTTTCCCTGCGAACCTAATCCAATTTAAACTAACCTAACCAACCTGAAAGATTTAGAACGAATACATTTCTGGTCTCTCTCTCTCTCTCTCTCTCTCTCTCTCTCTCTCTCTCTCTCTCTCTCCAGTACCATGACGACTCTCGTATATTATTTCTGTTGCCATTGAAAAATCTTACTCAAGTCACTGGAGACATCATGTGAGGGAGGTCAGAGAGGATGAGGGAGGTCAGGGAGGATGGCGGGGTGATGGAGGTCAGGGAGGGTGACGGTGGTGAAGGAATCAGACATTTTTCCACTAATGCCACCAGTATAGTGAAGGACATTAACATTTATTCATGTCACCGCCACACGACTCTATTATATTCAGCTTGAGGGAGACATCTTAAGCGATGGGACTGCTGTAATACTCCCTTTACTAAGCAACAAATGATTATTTGAGGCAGAGATAAACATACAGCACAGGAAACAGCCCCTTCATTAAGCAGCAAATAATTACGTCACACAAAGATACACATACCACACAGACCTAACGTCCTTCACCACAGCATAAATAGGCAGCATACAAAACAGACTTACATACCACCGCATTAAGCAACAGGTGATGATGTACAGAGCTACACAGACCACACAGACCTTACTCCCTTCATTAACGGGAGATGGCACTGTTACACTGAGATATACAAACCACACAGATCTTATATCCTTCACCAAACAACAGATTCCAAGTGATACACAGATGTACAAAATAAACAGACCTTATTGGCTTTTCTACACAACACATAAAGCTGCACAGGGACACAGAGACCACACAGACCTTACACCCTGCACCAAGCATCAGTAAAAGTTAGAGATACACAGATCACAAAGACCTTACATCCTTCACCAAGCAGCACAAATACACAGACCACACAGACCTTACACCCGACACCAAACAACTAGATATACAAAGCACACAGAAATTACTCCCTTCAATGATCAACAGATAATAATGGTGTACACGAATATACAGACCACACAGACCTTACTTCCTCATTCACTACACGGGTACTGATGATCGGATTGACTAAACCACGGTGGGTGACTCAAGAAAGTGGTAGGGAGGGTAAGTCTAGTGGTACCGTGGGTGAATGAGTCTCCACGCACCTCTGCAATACCCGCGTCGAATATTAATGGTCGATGGACTGGGATGGGGAATGTGAGGGAGGGCGAAAAGGGTCAGGGAGGGTGAAGGAGCGTGAGGGAGATGAGACAGGGTGAGGGAGGGTAGGAGAAAGAAGGAGGGTGATGGAGGGGAGAGAGGACGAGGCGGGTGAAGGAAAGTAAGGGACAAGTTGGAGGGTTGAGAGAGATGAAAGTAAGCGAAGGTGAGGGAAAGTTAGGGAGGTGATGGAAGTTAGGGAGGGTGAGGGAGGTGAGGTACAGTGAAGGAGGGTGAGGGAAGTTGAGGAAAGGTGAATTAAGTGAGGAGGTGGAGAAGGGTGGGAGAGGTTTGGGAGGTCAGGGAGGGTGACGAAAGCGAGGGGGGTTAGGGAGGTTGATGGGGCTCAAAGAAGGTAACGGAGATGAGGGAGATCAAAGAGGATGAGGTAGGTCAGGGAGGGTGACGGAGATGAGGAAGGGTGAGGGAGTGAGCGAGGTGAAGGAGGGTAAAGGTCAGGGAGGGTGAGGGAGGTCAGGGAAGTGAGAGAGAGGGAGGGAGTGGGATGAGACTGTGAGTTAGGTGAGAGAGTGAAAGTGATGAGGGAGATCAGGGAGGGGAGCCAGGGTGGGTGGAGGAGTTTAAGGGGGTGAGGGAGGCCAGAAAAGGTGAGGGAGGGAGGTAAGGGAGGTAAATTCATGATGGTCATTAAGGTAGAGAATCGTCCCAATCTTCGCCTAGAAAAAAACAAGAGAGACAAGGCCTGAGAGAGTGTTTAAGGTCAGGGAGGAAGATTACTGTAAAGGAGGAAGACAAACCCTCCCACTTCCTTCCCACCTCCCTCTTACAGTCTGTCAGCTCCCGGTGTGGCCTAGGACGGTGATCACTCTTGAGGCAACCCACCAAACACCAACCAACGTGCACGAGGTGGTGAGGGGATGGTGGCTATAGGAGGCTTCAGACTTATGGGTGGCGTACTCTAATTAGGCAAGGAGGCTGCATGGCACCCCTTCTCTTTAATCATGTTATTTCATATGGTACGTTAACCTCTTCAACATGAGTACGTCCATTTGCTATTTTATGCTTGCTATCTCCAGATAATATTTACTTTAAGTAAGACCTCTTGCAGTGAAGGGGTTATTGAAGGGTACAGTTAACTCTTCTGGTCTGAAAAGCCTCTCCTAAACCGAATAAAAGACACTGAAATTATCAAGAGTAAAAGACGAAATATGTCACTATAGTGAGGGGGATAATATACTCTTGCACGTTATTTATGCAGTCTATGACTATGTCCACAGTAAATATCTATCTATCACCCAATCCCTTTATTGCCCTGTCAGGAGCATGGGAACCCGCAGATAGACTTCTTTGTTCCTTTCATTTGAGGCGAGAGTGACCGGTCGTTAATTCCTGAGTGCCCATCTGAATATATGATTACCACCCATCACAGTCAGTGGTTCTTGTTTAACAGGAGATCATTTTGCTGTCAATCAGTGTAGGGTCACCAAAAACAGACAGTACATCGAGTAAGTCGATGATATGTCCCGGGAGTTGATAATAAATTTTGTCTGTAGGTAATATTATTTTAGCGCTAATGCTCTTACTACCATGCTGCTTTTCTATTCTCTTTCTGGTGTCTACATAGGATTTTATTTAGCCTAGGAGAGACTTCGAACTGGAGAGGTTACCTCCTTATTCATTTTTTTTTTTTTTTTTTAACTGCAGGTGATGTATCTTTTTGTGATACCGTGATGTCATTTTTTCTCTATTCTTGGCATACCACCAACGATGTTATTCAGTACAGGAGAGACTTTTCAAACTTAGTGAGTTGTAGAGTTACAGTAGGTATCATGTGGTTATATCCACTGCAGGGAATGGACGACACTGTTTCATCGTGACGATTCTCAACACCGTGACGTCATTTACGTTCTGTTCTTGCTGTCTACAAATGATTTTATTCAGTTTGAGAAAGTCCTTTCAAATTGAAGGAGGTTACAGCCTTACTTTTCGTGGGCTGTTTAAACTATTACTCATATTGTTTCATTGCGAATTTTCTCAGTAGTGTGATGCCCTTCTCATTCTCTTCTTGCCCCCTAACGATTTTCTTCTTAAACTTACAACTTTCGGAAATGGAGGGGTTAGTTATATCTTCTATGACACCCTTTCTCACAAGACGTCTTTCCTAGATTGAATTAAATTGTGTCGTAATAGCAAGAACAACCAGAAGGAGCATCCAAAGAGTGAAACACCCACGTTCATCAATGGTTTAATATTAGAAAATTTGCCTTTGCCCTGTGATCTTGACTTTTGACTAATTGTTCTCAGAATCAAATCCCCTCTTTTTTGTTTTTGCCTCACTTTTAACCTTTCCGCAACATATGGTTAGTCGGAGGAAAACTACTTTAGATGATCTTGCCCTGTGACCTTGACATTTGACCTTTTCCTGTGACCTTGATCGGAGACTATTCTCATAACTGAATCCCTTTATCTATGCCTTCCCTTAAACCCTTCCAAAAAGTTTGATCAAAATCGGATAAAAACTGTTCAAGTTGACCTTACCATGTGACCTTCACCTTTGATCTATTGCTGATCCTGAACCCTTTCACCAAGTTTAATCCAAATCAGACCAAAACCGTTTTAGTCATTTTGTTCACACACAGACACGCAAGCCGAGCTTTGACTTTGCACTGTGACCTTGACCTCTGATTGTCCTCAGTTTATTTTAGTAACAAAATTCTCTTTAACTTAAATTTACTGTAATAACATAAATTATCACTTATCCATAACTATTTTTGAGTGTTTAACATTTTGATCCCTGAAGTCCAATGACGTCTATTATATTTTGTTTTTACTCTTTCCAGACCATGACATTCAGAATGTTCAAACTGGAGAGGTTAGGTTTAGCCTTCCTTTACCCCTACACAGCAAGAGGTGTCGAAACGCAGAAACTGAATCGTCTTGAGGCAGCAAGAATAACATGGAAAATGAGTCATTGGATTCAAGAGATAAAGTTGCAAAAAATACTTCAAGGAAGGATTTTTTTTTTTTTAAAGAAAAAACTTACTTAACAAAATCGTTTTAAAATCACTGCATCATCACAGCAATGACAGGTTTCCAATATCTTGCCAAGCGGAATTATTAGGTGCTCTTATTATTTACATACCCTTGTAGACTTTGACCAAATTGTTGTAGGAATTTCAGCGCCTTTCGCTCGCTCCAACCCAGAACAAAATGAAAAGTAACAGTAATGGTAAAATAAAAATATCTTCTCGGGCTGAAGGAGGAAAGTTGTGTATAAGACTGCTCGATTATATTTTCATTTTCACCCACACAACCACCTCACACTTCACAACCAAACTGATGTGAATATCAGCCTCTTCAATAAAGTCACGTTTTTTCCATTTTATTCTTGTGATCTCCAGACGATTTCCAAATGCCTCTGATTGCGGGGAATGAATTTGGCCTGTATTAATTCCTCATCTGAAACGCACTGTCTGGCGGTTCCTGGAGTAAATTGAAGAAATACGTCATTGGGCTGAATAAAGTGAAGTGAGACAATATGAAAACCACACGACTTACTTTAGCATGAAAAAAATATGAATACAGCTAAACGATTTTTGAAACTGGTGAGGAGACTCGTTTATCCTGCAAATTAGGTAACACATTCAGGCTCATGTAGCTCACTCCCAGCTGAATAAAATCATCTGGCGTTAGCAAAAATAAAATACTGAAGTTGTCCAGACCATGAATGACGTGTTAATGGTGACCTTAGCAATATCTCCTGGCTCCTGCAACTCACTCTCAGCTGAATGAAATCACCTGGCTTTAGCTGGAATAAAACACTAGAGTTGTCTTGGCCATGAAAGGGCTTCAGTAAAAAATCTGATAACTGTTACCTCCTGTGGAGACTTGTTTATCTTGTAAAATCGTTCAGCTCCTTTGTAAATGCATCCCCCGGCCCTTTCCCCTTTCGTCAGCTACACATGTCTCCCTTTGTTACCCCTCCCCTCCCCGGAGGGGCTTGGGGACGGATATTGTTTTTACTCTGTTTGTCTCTTTGATTGGTTGTCTGTCTGATAAATTCACGAGAAAACTACTAATGCGATTCTAACTAAAATTACAGGGATGATGGACCATGACCATCTGATCACCTGATTACATTTTGGGCCAAATTGGGTCAAGGCCCGGGCTGTAGGCCCCAGAAATGTAGAAAAATACAGGTATTTTTATTTTTCCGCCATAACTCCTTTCAAATTTGTCATATCGACATGAAACTAAAACCTGTAGGTGCATCTTTCAAATCTGTATCATATAACATGCCTGATTATATCAGGGGGGTCACTCCCCAGTTAGCGGTAGGGGAGGTCAATGTCAGGTGAGTAGGGCCTAAAATTTCAAATGGGCATAAAATCGTCAATTTTCACAAGATTTACTCCAAATCTGATATGCGACATCTTTGACTAGTTTTCCTGTTGTGTTTATATGTCAGCACTAAAATGACTGCCGGGGACGGATCTGCTGTGCCTTGGCACCTCTTCTTGTCTATCCTGTTTTACTCCCTTCTTTCCCTCTCTCCCTTCTTCCGTCTCTTGGGCCGTCAGCTTTAATACCTTTTCTTGTTTCCCGTACACCTTTCTTCCTTCCTTTCTTTCTCTTCCATTCTCTCATCTTCCGTTTTTCTCTTCTATTTCCTTTTTTTTTTTTTTTTTTTCCCGCCTTTCCTCCCTTTTTACGTCTCTTGGTCCCTGAGGTTTCATTCCCATTTTTTTTTCATTCTTTTTTTCCCCTTCATGGTCCTCTATTTTATTTGCTATCTTCCCTTTTCCTCCTTCCCTTCGTCAGGTTTCCTATCACCTTTAATATTGCACGAACTTTGCGTATTCCTTTCTTAAACTTACTAACTCCTTGCACTCTCTCTTCTCCCCTGCAGAACAGTCAGGGTTGAAAGTTCGTCCACCATTTCACCGTATCTGCTTTACACTTACTGCATGTCTGTCACTTTCCTTTCCAGTATATCATATCAGGGAGAATCCACCACGATTAGAGAAATACACTAAGCCACTCTCATCCTGCCAGTATTAGTCAGCCAAGCCAGAACTAAAATCGGTGACATTATGAAGCGATCTTTTAACCTCGACTGCTCCCTGCTACTACTCCCTCTTCTAGTGCTTCACTGATGCCTTCCTTGTTTCTTCCCAACTCTCTCTCTCTCTCTCTCTCTCGTTTCTTCCAGTATCCTCCCCTACTACACCTTTCTCCCTTTCCTTGCTTCCTTGCCATACCTTGCTTTTACTGTTTCACCCATGTCTTCCTCTCTCCTCCCTTATTGTACCATCCTTCCATCCCCTCCCTCGGTCCAGCAGCTTGTCTCTTTCCCTCGTTTTGCCCTTCTCTTGCCTTCATTCATCCACCCACCAGAGACCTCGTTGGGTCTCTTCCCTGCAGTCTTGTACACGGATTTTTATACACAGGAAGAAACAGGGACATGGAAACGTTATGCACCCAAATTATCCTGCCTGAAAAAAAAAAAAGATGACAGTTTTTTTGTCGTTACAGTATACAGTATTTCTTTTTGCAGGAAAAGCAAGATAAATGGAAGATTCTACCATCTGCTTGTTCATCGTGGATAAAACAAACCATAAGTGCGACTTGGAATTGATCAAAAGTTTGTCAGTGAATCTCATTCCTGCTGGAGACGGGGTGGCGAGGCTGCACCGCAAGAATGGAAGTCATTGCGGAAGACTCATTCTTTGTTTAGCCAGCTACAGGATACGCTTTAGCCATATAAGGCGAATGGAGAGTGAGACTACACGAAAGTGTACATGAGTAGTGTGGATGGAAGGAGAAGAGTAAGAAGAAAACTGAGGAGAAGAGCTATGGTCGGAGTATAAAGGGAGGGCGGAGTGTTGTGTCATAGGAAGAAGTTATTGCTGAATACAGGCATATGTCTCGATGTTTAGTTTTCCCTCTTTCTCTGAACGGGCAAAATGAGTGATACTGACTCTGCTGCGGTCACTCGGCATCATCTCACTGATCATCACTGGTGGCAATCAGTGCAGCCTCTAACACAGAGTATCATTAACTGGTACAGATTTTGCTTGTTAGATATACTTTCTTAACGTTCTTGCTTCTTATCATGAACATCAGGTTCCTCGACAATATTATTCAATGTTATTGCATTATCTTAAGTAAAATAGAATTTGGTTGACTGAACTGGTCATTCTTCTTAAATGTTTGCCCTGAGTGGTCTCACCACTGGCCCTTCCGCTCCTTGTACTGCGAAAAAAGACTGAATGATGGGTGATAAGTATATGGCAAGATCTTAAGAAAACGACTTCGGTATAGGAGCTTGCAACTGAATAGCGAAAAAAGAAGCCATGAAGGACATAATAAAAAATGATATCAATTAAAGAACTGAAGTTGGAAGATGAATAATGTCCTGTCGGAGATGTACATACCAACCCCACCGAGCATTGCCAGCACACCAGACTGCATAAACGTAAATTATTCTTACTGGCTTCTTATTAAGAGAATACGGCCCATGATACAGATATGAAGAAACAGTGACGTTTGTGGATATCACGCTACACACTGAGTACAAGGAGAATAGAGTAAGTTGGCATAAATCTCATCAGCTACCGCATGATAGTCCGAGCGTCATTTGCAGGGTTACACACTGGAAACCGACTCATTACAAAACAACAACAACAGCAACAAGAACAACAACAACGCCTTCTACCCACATTGGAAAACAATATCATAGTCTATTTTTGGTGAGAAACTTTATTATCCTTTGAATCTTTGACGTATGGTTATCATTTGCATATCATTCATGTGACAGGTGGTGGCGACCATTATCCAGGCGACCATCATCCACTAACTTGATGTAGTACTTCCCGCTTCTCCCTTCATCTCTATCGTTATTCTTCTGTGCCTGCCCTCCACTCTTCCTATATCTCCCATCTTTCCTGTCATCTTATTCTTCTTCTTTCCTTTTCAGGTGGTTTTGCATTGAGTGGCAAGCCTACTGGTTTCCTGTAAGCCAGGAAACCACGTACAACGCTGGGTGGTAACCAAATAACCTCCCCACAAGTGTTCCCTACCTATCAACAAATGGGTTGGCGGAGGGGTTGGTGCCCCTTCCAGTAAAAACACTAACTCAAAGACAAACGGCCACCCCTTATGGAATTATGGCGTCTGGATATAGATAGGAGATAAATATTTCTTCCGTAGGGTAATGACAGTAGGCTGCCCATGACACGTATAAAAGGTGTGTACAATGCCTGCCGATGATATTTAGAGGTTGCTGAGATTGTAACCTCATTTTATAGAACACCACCACAAATGTTTGAGATTTAGAATGCAAAGGTATTACATAAAATGCACCGTACAGATACTGATTCCTCACTTATATCTAGTACAGAGTTATATCAACCTACAGAAACACAAATATACAGTCGACAGAGTGACAGTTACACATATACAAGCACAGATAGTCTCGTGTACTGTAAATACTCAGTTTGACAACGTGCCCGCATCTATTCTTCCCCAGGAAAGTACGGTACGAGAGATACTACAGTGCCAGGCTGTTTCATGGCTTCTGACAGTTTTGGCTTTTTCTTTAAAAGTGTCCAGTCAATAAATTTGCAGTATAGTAACTGTAGCACACGGTGGCAGGTAGGCTTAAGGGGAGCTGTGATTCTTTACTCTGTCCTCATTGGCTGTGTATAGAGCCCAGCTTTTCTCAAACTTCCCAGTAGTTTTCAGAGACTAAACAGTTTTTAATAACTGTGGTTTAACTCAGTGCCATGTATCCCATTCAAACCCATTACAATATGCTTTTTTACTCTCTACCTGACAAAAGCAGAGGAGGGTGTTGTTATCACTGGGATCAATAGGCGTCCGTCCGCAGAGTTGGGCGGCAGGGCGGCTGGCCGGGTGTAGAGATTTCGTTTCCGGGCCAGAACTCAGAAATTATCCACTATAAAGTCATGAAATTTCACAAAATTATTCACTATAGAGTTATGAAATTTCACATAGTTATGTGCCTTTTGATAGGCAGAATGCTGTTTTAAGTAGTTTTTTATTTTTTTATTTTTTTTTTAAGAAAAATATAAATTTTTCCAGAGATTTCAACTCGACCTGCGCAAGGAATCTGAAGGGCCCAGGTTATGTCCTTAAGGCGTTCTCCTTATGCCTACTTTAAAAAAATGATCTGGGGTGTGTGTGGATCGTGTGGTCCGTTTGCACTTGGCTAGGTGTGGAGGGAGTTGGGAGGTATGTGCTTGGTGGATGGTTGCAACATGTTGCCTATGTTGTTTACTTTTTCATAATTGAAAAGAAAAAACTACTTAAGACACAGCATTCTACCTATCAAAAGGCACCAGTTCACTATAAGACACATAACTATGTGAAATTTCATGACCCTATAGTGAATACTATTCAAGTTCTGGTCCGGAAACGAAATTTCTGCACCCGGCCAGCCGCCCTGCCATAAGGACGGACACCTATTGATCGCAGTGATAACAACACCCTCCTCTGGCTTTGTCAGGTGAAGGGTAAAAAACAAAGTTGTTGCGTTTCATAGTATGATGTCACTTATAGATAAATGTTCATAACGCCTTTGAACGTTGAGAAAAGTCTCATAGTGGAGTCCAGTCAGTGCTGTGTTTATGACACTGTCGTGTTACGGCTGGTCAGATATTGACTCGTCGTGAGGAAACGCTCAGAATAACCTAGATATTCAAACAGTTCAGTGTCATAACACATTTCAACTAGTGTAAAATCAAGTATAGTTCATTTACCCTTTCGCTGATGTCCAGTATTATGCATTCTGGTAGAGAATTATTATTAGACAATCTTTATCATTATCATCATCATCGCCACCACCACCATCATCATCATCATCATCATCATCATCATCATCATCATCATGCTGATGGGGTAGGAAAGATGTTGTCCAGATGAAAGACCTCCAAACAGTTAAAGGATTAAAAACTGTCCCGACAGACTTTTCCACTTGTGTGAGTACACTCAGGTGATTTATTCTGGCTGACAACAAACGATATTATTCAACTGAAAGAAATCCTAACAGTCAAAAGGTTAGCGAACAATCTGTATTAAATGACTTGATATTTGCTTCCCAGTACGTTAAGAACATTTAGATTGGTGTGCTGTCGGCTTTTAAGGAGAGTGTTGTTTTTCCTTATTAACCCTCCTACGCTCAAGGCAGCTCCTATACAGTATTTTATTTCAGCTAACGCCAGACGATTTATCCAACTGAGAGTGAGCACAGGAGTCTGAGAGCGTTAATATCGGAGTTAATACTGTCACCATCAATCATCTCTTTATTGGAACAACTCTCGTTGTTTATTTTAACTAAAGTCAGGTGATTTTATTCAGCCAAGAGTGATTATTAGAGCCATAATGATTTTAAATAGTGATCTGAGACTGAAGGTGATCAGATCTACCTCCAATAACTCCTCTGTGATCTAGTCCTTTGTATTTCTTTCCTTGAAGACGTTGGACGACTTTACTGAGCCTGGAAAAGACCCCTTGAACTGAAGTGTTAATGCGTTGTGGACGGGAAGGAACTATACGCTCCTCTATATCCCAAAACATTAGCAGTGGGTAAACATAAGAATCTGAAACAATAGAATATAAGTAAAGAGTGCTGTGGATTGCTGGGAATTAAAATGTTCTTCCTACCACCTGACAATCTTGTTTAGCTTTGGATGGACTTTTCGACTATCCACAGTGGAGTTTGTGTAATGGAGATTTGAATCGAACTCCCCCACTACGACAGGTTGCCCCGCAGTTAAATATAATCGACTGGAGGTAGTAAGAATATAATATGAAAGACCGTAGTTAAGAAGTTAAGCTTTCGAAGTAGCCCACCCAGGCTTTTTAATTCTAAACAACTAACACAGTGTAATTACTTGCTTAAAAATTTTATGGTTATATGATGTCAGTATTGTTTGTTGTTTTCATTCTCATTGTTGTCAGCTCGGAGTGATATAAATTCCTGTTGGTCAAATATATTTCTTATCCCTTTGACTATTGTGCTTTAGTTTAAATTATCAATAATAATTTACTTTTAGCTTGAAAAAAGTGTCTGTTTGAATTTATGACTACAGATGAATGAATCAAAATATATTTAATCCACTAACTGCTAAAATTTCCTCAAGCCGAATAAGGTCGTTGGGTTATAATATGAGTAAAATACATGTTCGGCACATATATTTATTTTCGAAACTGCCTTCTTACAGTTCCTATCCTTTTATATTTATCTGCATCTCCAGTTCGCTTTATGATTGTTCTTCTGTAGCTTCCGTTAACGACTGCTGTTGTTCTTCACTGAAAGCAATCAATAATGGTGGTCCTCATGATTCTATCCTTTCAACAGTCCTATCTCACAGGTCTGAGCTGCACATCTAGCCTGGTCTACTCACGCTGATGGCTCCAATATTCGCTTTTCCACCCTTTATTCACAACGACCATCACAGCAGTTACTTCAACAATCTGTCTATCTATCTATCTATTGCCAGAAGCCTCAATCCCGTTTGGGGTGGCTACAAACAAAACGCCTCCACGTCACCCTGTCCCCCGCTATTTCACTGCCCTGCTCCCAACTCACTCACCCCTCTCTCATATACCTCTCCACCCCATCCCTCCATCTCATCCTCGGCCTCCCCATCCCTCTTCCCCCTCCACCTCACTCACATACACTCTCTTCGTCAGTCTTTCACCCTCCATCCTCTCCACATGGCCAAACCACCACAGTGTGTTCCTCATAACGCTTCCTATCACATCCACATCCACACCACAAAGCTCCTTTATATCCTCATTCGTCAGCCTGGCTCTCCATGTGACTCCACAGACTCCTCTTAAATAACTCATTTCCACTGCTCGCACTCTTGACTTGTGTCTTTCCAACAACGTCCAAGCTTCACTTCCATACGTTAGAGTTGGTATCACAATACTGTCATGTAGTAACTTTTTCACTTCCATGCTCACTTCCCTGTTTCTTATCACTGCTTTCAAAGAACAGCAACCTTTCTTCCCTGCTGTACCCTTTCAAGCACTTCACCCTCCAAACCTCCATCCTTACTCATCACACTACCCAGGTACTTAAACGTACTCACATTTTCCAATTCCTCACCATCCAACCTCGCTGTACATTCACTGACTTCACCTCTCTCAAAGACCATCACTTTCCTCTTCCCTACATTCACCTTTAGATTCCGTTTCTTACACACACTCCCAAACTCACCCACCAAGCCTTGCAGCTCCCCTTCGTCTTCACTCAACAACACAGTATCATCTGCAAACAACAGTGCAGGGAGTTTCCAAACACTATCCTCTCTCACCAGGGCCACTCCAACATCCACTACCCTACCTTGTACCTCTTTTATTACCCCATCCATGTATAAATTGAACAACCATGGAGACATGACACATCCCTGTTTCAACCCAACCTTCAAAGAGAAAAATTCACTTAGTTCACCATCCACACGCACTGCAGCCTTAGCACCATCATACATACTCTTCACAGCATTTAACAACTTCCCATCTACTCCATATATTCTTAATACTTTCCACAATCCTTGTCTATCCACCCTGTCATATGCTTTCTCCAAATCCATGAAAGCCGCATACAACTTCTTTCCCTTCTCTAGAAACTTTTCCACTAAAGATCTAAGAATGAATATCTGATCTACACAACCTCTTCCCTTCCTAAAGCCTCCCTGTTCTTCTCCAACTAATTCCGTGTTCTTTCTCTAACTCTGTCAATAAGTATCCTACCATACACTTTTCCTATTATACTAAGAAGACAAATGCCCCTATGATTACCACACACTTCTTTTTCCACTTTTCCTTTGTACAAGGGAATAATTATACCTGACTTCCAATCCTCCGGGACTCTACCTTCCTCCCAGGCCAATCTACACATCTTCCACATCGATTCTACTACAATCTCTCCCCCATGCTTCAGCATTTCACCACACACTCCATCAATTCCTGGGGCTTTCCCCAATTTAACTTTCTTTATTGCTTCCACAACTTCTATCCTACTGATTTCTTCCTGTCTTCTCACCTCCCTCCTTCTCCCAGCCATTCCCCAGCCACTTATACTCGCATTACTACCATCCTGTATGTTCAACAATTCCTTAAAGTGTTCTCTCCATCTGCTCACTTTTTCAACAATCACGCAATGAAAGTATGGCACACCTGGTCTCTGACTTTCCTACTACGGTATTTCTAATTAGGGTTAATGGAACCTTTTTTATTTTTAATACATCAGAAACTCGATTCCTGCCTTTTCACCCCGCCAATATCTTCCACAATAATATCCCTTAATATTCAGTAATACACATTCGGTCATTCATCATCTCGCAGTATCTTAGGGTATCTTTTCTCTGGACCTATCATGGAGAAAAATCACGTTTCTTCCTTCCAGAGACGGTGTGCTAAACCTTTCGTTTTTTCTGTGTCCCTGGGCAGTTGTTGCCTTTGTACAGTATAGTGACATTATTTAACCCTGTGTGGAGTACAGAGTTCATATGTGCAGGGATCACCAAAACAGCTTTTCAAAACAAAGGAGTTCAAAGGATTTTCGTCTCCTCATTTCTCCTTCTCTTACTGACCTCCTTCAACCCCTCCCTTTTCACCACATTGTTACATTTCTTGTTAATCTACTGTCACGACTTCAGTGATCACTGCTTCTCTGAATTATTTGCTTGTATCTGTCCCCCACCCCCCTAACTTCCCTCCTTAGGGCGAATGAGTAGCTCCCGTCCACCAACACATCCTCACTTCATTTCTGTCTAGCTCTTTAATGCAAGAGTTATCCCATAACCGATACTCCCATCCCTCATCTGTGCAAGTAATGAACTCTGGATTTGTCCTCCTTAGTCTGTATTTTCTCACTCTATGATCTTCACTCATTTAAACGCAATGTATCAAGTGTTTTGAAATGAATGGATGCTGAGTTTAGTTCTTTTTTGTTAAAATTTTCGAATATTTTCTTTAATAAATTAGTTGTGTGAATTTAAAATGCATACGTAAATGGATTAAGCTGTACGGATCAATCAGAGTTTTGTGCACTTTGTTATGATGCTTCTAATATCAGTCTGGACACACTGAAGCTATAGTAGCCGCAGCGAGAAATGAACGCTGTGGTGGGGCAGGCGGGATGACCGGGGATTCCCCCACTGTAGCCATATCCACATGTCACCGACCATAGAGGTAGGATGTCACCGACCATCGGCCACCGCTGCAGCCCCGCTCCATGATCCTTAACCTGTGTCTCTGGCTTTCTCTTTCTCTCTCGGTTTCTATATAAACTGGTGTATTTCCGAAACTAATTATGAAATTATTATGACTTTTGTTCCATACCACCACTGAGGTAAAAATCAAGGAGAGTTTTCTGTAAAAAGGTTTCCCCCCCCTTGTCTGAGGGCAGGTCAGTTCTGGCGAGTGTATAATTATAGGTCAGGTGGAGGTATCGGCAAGGCCGCACTCCCCCGCTCATATGCCACATTTAGGAGGGGGGGGAAACCTTTATACAGAAAACTCTCCTTGATTTTTACCTCAGTGGTGGTGTGGAACAAAAGTCATAATAATTTCATAATTAGTTTCGGAAATACACCAGTTTATATAGAAACCGAGAGAGAAAGAGAAAGCCAGAGACACAGGGTAAGGATCATGGAGCGGGGCTGCAGCGGTGGCCGATGGTCGGTGACATGTGGATATGGCTACAGTGGGGGAATACCCGGTCATCCCGCCTGCCCCACCACAGCGTTCATTTCTTGCTGCGGCTACTATAGTAATTGTGTGGAGATCAACTGATTTTGTGGGTATTACCGGCATAGTGGTCCTAACCACGGCCAGACTGACGACGGCGTAGGATCTAGTCACTCCTCTAATAGCAGATCCCTATATTTACTGATGAATCGTATACTGATATGCCACTAATATAAACTCTGAGCGCACTACTAAGCACTTACATATAACTTTACAGGGCATAGCACTGCTAAAATAAATACCATGTGTTCCCAAATTTCATAAGCTCTTAAAACCTTCCTGAACCCTGAATGCAGTGCCCACTTACTCCCTTGATAATTCGGCCTTGATCATAACAGCTCATTAGGTATGGACTTTGATGAAGCTGGCCAATACAGCGTTATAACTACCTGTCGCATGCGACAAGAGGCAGCATCACATCAACTGCAATCAATTTTGCTGCATGCTCGATCACTGTAACTCACTTTTTCTCCCAGAATGGCGTCCTCACCCAAAAGCAAAGCATATCATGTAAAATCAAGCGGTGCAACGTACTGTACTAAGAAAATTCCACATTTCTTCCGACCTGACTCTGTCAAGAGCAGTTGCTCCATGCTCATACCATACTCGTACAGTAACTAATCCCTTCATTACAAAAGTCGCCTCCAAAGCTATTCCAATCGACTGGTTGTAGCAAAAATAAAGTAAATATGACATCATACTGAAGAGGACCAGTGTTGTGGGGATAATGTTCATGTTCATCTGTATGATCAAGCAAATTCCACTTGAGACATACTCATCAAACTTAACCCATTTGTGAGGCAGGAGAGCACCGACAGGTACATACTGCTGAAACTTTTCACAGAATTTTTTGTGACGTTAACTTCATTAACCAGGTGACGTCTTAAATTTTAATTTTGTTAATACCCATCGATTTTATCCAGTTAGTCAATGTCTTCTGGTGAAGGGGTTAATAAAGTCTGTTATATCTAATCCCTCCAGTTTGAAAAGTCTTCCCATTGCAGGACAAAATTATCTGGTAGTAACAAAGATAAATACAAAAGCGCATCACTGTATTGAAGGGAATAAACTGCTTCCTCTGCATCTCGACCATGACAGGCGATTATTAAACAGTGTGTGGTTGACCTTGTAGGATGATGCGGGGTGGGGACGTGAATGTGTATCTTGCTCCAGTGTCTTTCCACTTGATCAGGTAGTGACTGGAAGAATACCTAACTGTATGTATTTAAGTACAGCCATGTGCAAAAGTTCGCTGACTACTGTGCCAGCACTGTGTTTTGCTTTCCGTATTTCTCATATCCTCTTCAAATGACAAAGAGCATCTTTCCTTCTTATATGCTTTTGTTGTATGCTTTAAATCGATATACAGAAATAGTTCATTCAATACGTTCCATTGCCGGCATAACCGGTAGAGAAAAATGGGAGAAATGGAGTTCCCCTGAGGTAAGCCCTGTGTTGGACTATATAGCCCCGCTAGGGTTACAGGAGCGAGCTACCACTCCCAGCACGGCAGCCCGGGCGAGGCTGGAACTCGCAATCCCCCGATTACGAGTCCAGCGCGCTACCACTGTGCTACCGCGCCCTCACTAACTGGTAGAGAAGTACTAGCAAACTTTTTATGCCTGTACGTACCGTTAGCAAGTTTCATACGTGGCCATAAAAATTGTTAGGCTATGTGGCATTTTACACCCACGCTTTCGAAGCGAGAGAGGAGAATTATTTTGGTCGGCGTGTGTGTGTGTGTGTGTGTGTGTGTGTGTGTGTGTGTGAGAGAGAGAGAGAGAGAGAGACGAAATAAACAGGTTTGACCCGATATTAATCTAGCTTTGTAGAAGGACTGAGGAACAACCAAGGAGTAAACCTACTGTTTTTAACAAGAATAAGTCAAAGGTCAGGTTCACAGGGCTAGGTCAAATTTGACTTAGAAAGGTCAAATGAGGCAGTTTCTATCCAATTTAAACCACACTTAGTGGACGGGGCGAGGACAAGACGAGAAAAAAGAGAGTCATTTGTGAGAACAACCAAGGAGCAAGATCACAAAGCACGGTTAATGTTCGATCGGTGTATCCGTGATTTAGAGGAAACTTGGTGGAAGGGTGGAGGGTCAGCCAAGGAGCTGACTTATACATATATCTGTCTGTCTGTCTCTCTATGTATGTATGCATGTATGTTTGTATCTATCTATCTATATAATTTAGATCAAAAGTTCTTCAACTACCAGTATCTTACTTCTACGATGGAACACATTCTATCCATTTCTCCTTTCTCTGAAATTCCATTCTAGGAGATATCAATGTTCACCACCACCTTTGGCTCTCCTCTCCTTTCACTGATCCACCTGGTGAACAAGCCTACATCTTTTCTATCCTTAATGACCTAGAGCAGCTTGTACACAATCCTACCCGTATCCCTGACCGCCTTGGAGGGAGCTCCAACATACTTGACTTCCTTTTTACAAATAATCATTCTGCTTACACAGTTAACCTTTTCTCTCCATTGGGCTCCACCGATCACAACCTTATTACCTTAACCTGTCCTATTGTACCAGTACGGCCTGTGGACCCTCCAAAGAAACATCGTCTGTGGCACTTTGAAGCTGCTGATTGGGAGACCCTCAGGCAGTACTTCTTTGATTTTCCCTGGAATGATTATTGCTTCCATGGCCGGAAGTCATCCGAGTGTGCTTTGCGCATTACGGCGGTTACTCTCTCGGGCATGGAAGCATACATTCCTTTCTCATATCCTTTGACTAATGCAAGAAAGCCTTGGTTTAATCACGCTTGTTCTAATGCTGTCCGCAGCAAGGAGAGGGCCTATAAAAGATACCAGAACAAACCCACCCCTGAATCACATCATTTTTACTTTTCTGCCCGGAATTGTGCTAAGTCTGTTCTTCGCTCTGCTAAAAATAATTTTATCCGTACTAAATGCTCTCAACTCTCCAACTCGAATTCTTCCCGCTTCTTCTGGCACCTCGCCAAAAACCTTTCTAACAAATTTACCTCATCATCCTTCCCTCCTCTTTTCTACTCTGATGGTTCTGTAGCTATTTCTTCTACTGATGAAGCAGGTCTCTTCACTCAGACTTTCTCTAATTCCACCTTAGACAATTCCGGTGCTGTTCCTCCATCACTTCCCCCCACTGACTTCCTCATGGCTGACATTAAAATTTCTTCAGCTGATGTATTTTCTGCCATCACAGGCCTCAATACTAGCAAGGCATATGGGCCTGATGGAGTCCCTCCTGCTGTTCTAAGAACTGTGCTTCCGTGCTTACACCCTGCCTAGGAAAACTCGCCATAGTCTATCAACTTGTACCTTACCTTCTTGCTGGAAGTTTGCTCTCATTCAGCCAGTCCCAAAGAAAGGTGACCATTCCCAATCCTCTATCGTCCAATTGCTTTAACATCCTGTATTTCAAAATTTTTTGAGTCAATTCTTAATCGAAAAATTTTAAAGCATCTTTCCTATCACAACCTTCTTTCTGATCGTCAGTATGGGTTCCGTCAGGGACACTCCATTGGCGATCTTCTCACCTACTTTTCAGACACCTGGTCATCCTCCTTTCGGGACTTTGTTGAAAGCTTTGCCATTGCACTGGATATCTCAAAGGCTTTCGATCGAGTCTGGCATAAATCTTTAATTTCCAAACTGCCCTCTTACGGTTTCTATCCTTCTATCTGTGACTTCATCTATAGCATCCTTTCTGGTCATTCTATAGCCGCTGTTGTAGATGGCCAACTTCTAGATCTATCAACAGTGGTGTTCCTCAGGGCTTTGTTCTATCACCAACTCTCTTTTATTCATCAATGATCTTCTAAACTGTACATCTAACCCTATCCACTCGTACGCTGATGACTCCACCCTTCACCTTTCCATTCGGTTCCCGCAACGTCCATCTCAACAGTTACTTCAACAAACAAGGGATGAGGCTATGGCACACCTAAAGTCTGACTTGGCTCGTATCTCTGACTGGGGTAAAAATAATCTGGTTGTTTTTAATGTATCAAAGACTCAGTTCTTACACCTATTAACCTGACAAAATCTTCCATAGATGTACCCACTAATGTTTAATAATATTTAGCTTAATCCTACATTATCCTTGAACATGCTTGGGGTTTCAATCACTCGGGACTTATCTTGGAAAGATCATATTACATCTCTTGTAAAATCTGCTTCCAAGAGATTAGGTGTGCTAAGTTGACTCCGTTCCTTCTTTTCCCCTGTATAATTGTTGACTACACACAGGTTTTATCCGCCTCTGTGTGGAGTACAACTCGCATGTGTGGGGAGGTTCCCCACGTACAACTCCTCTCAATAGGGTGGAGTCAAAGGCTTTTCGTCTCTAACTCTCCTCCTCTTACTGGCTCCTTTCAACCTCTGTCTCTTTGCCGCACTGTTGCATCTTTATCTCTTTTCTATCGCTACTTCAATGGTCACTGCTCCTCTGAACTGTCTGCTTGCATTCCTTCACCTCTACAACGGGCGCGTAGCACTCGTCTAGCAGCACACTCTCATCCCTTTTCTGTCCAAGTCTCTAATGCAAGAGTTAACCTTTACTCCCAGTCCTTCATTCATGCAACAGATCAACTCTGGAACTGTCTCCCTCTGTCTGTATTTCCTGCTTCCTACTATCTCCAGTCTTTCAAAAGCAGTGTGTCCAGGCATCTCGAAATGATCAGATCTTGAGTTTGGCTCTCTCTTGCATTTTGTATTTCTCTTGGAAGGAACAGTTATTGCGGCTCATGGCCTTTGGTTCCTTCTTCCTAGCATAAAAAAAAAATAATTTTACTCCTGTTTAGACCAAACTTGGTGGAATGATTTAGAGCAAGACGAGAATAAAGAAGTTCGATTGTGAAAATTATCAACTACGTTACAAGATTATACCAAAAAGTCAATGGTAAAGGTCACATGGGAAGGCGAACTGAAAATTTTGATCCTAATCTGACCAAACTTTGTGAGAAGGTTCAGTGTAAGACAAGGATAAAGGACTTTTTTTTTTTTTGGAACAGTCAAACGTCCAAGTCACAAGGCAGGTGATTAGGTGAATGTAATTCATTTTGATCCCGTTTGGGTCAAAAGTCATGGAATGGTTATGAGGCAAAGATAAAGTAACTGGATTTTATGAGTATGCAATCGAAGATCAAGACCACAGGGCAAAGATAACTGTTAGATTCTTTGACCATTTGATGTACACGGTTGCTGCGCTCGATGAGTGTTTCTTCTATTGTTATTCGAACCAAATTTTCTGCTTCTTTCAGAGTAACTAGTGATGCAGTGATAGGTAAATGAAGATACGAAAGTAGGAGAAACTGCAAAGTTGACATTTTTATGTTTTCCGTTAGATCTAGAGATATTTACTTTCATTTAGCGAAAAATTTCGTTTTTAAATGACTAGATATCTATCATTAATCAGGAGATTTTTACAAACAGTAAGCGATGTTGTACAGACTTTTGCATTTCTGGTAATGTTTTACAGTTTCTGTGTGCTTAGCGACATTCTAATGGCTTTAAAGAGGAAGTTCGTCGACTTTAGTGAATTCGGTTAGCCAACTCTGAGCAGCTGTCGACACCACGTGATGTGGACCATACATTTAGTCACTCAATATCCAAACTCCGAAATTCACTGTCTTATCCCACGGACAACACCATCCACACATAGTTTCAGCTTTGTCAATTTCACGATCACTAGCGTAGGGTCATTTTGTCACCTTATAGGTTATAATAGAGGTGTAACCCTTGTCACGTACATCATTACACAATTTTCATGCATCATTTTGTATCCTTTGTCAGTTTTCTTGTTCCCCCCAACATCCGTCTCCACAAGTATCCGTATTTCATACTGTATCCAGTCCACGCAGCTCACGTACATTCCAGGACCCTGTTTCTCCTTCTTACACATTCGACTTTTAATTTTCACGGCACACCAGTGCCCCACAGCCGCACGACATTTTACATACTAACATTTCAAGTTTGTCAAATCTGCAAAGCAGGATGATATAGTTGTTAGTTATTATCACTGTAGGGGGGTTTTAATTGTAAACTAACATAAAGCAAAACAACTCACCATTATAATAAACGGTATGTGAATATGGCGTTTTGATCAGTACACAGTATAAATATGCTAGGCCAAATAAATATGCTGATTACTTAGCTGTGGTGTTGACGGTAATAAATGCAGAATGATGGATAATTCTTGGAGAATGCTTAAGGCACGTCTATAGTGGCTGATGGCAAGGAGAGAACTACACTCCTTGGTAGCAGCGCAGGGAGAGAACTGATCAGCTTCGAGCAGCTTCGTGCACGAATTAAATCAAATGAAACTTAACATACTGAATCAGTATAACTAAATACGTTGTTTTCTCCATGACCAGATTTATCGCTAGTGATAAATAATGTTTTACCCAAATATAAAGTACAGAAAACTATTTACAAAAATGTGCTGTCGTGGGCGGGAATATTTAAATCCGAAATCCACGACAATAGTTTTCGGCAACTAGCTCTATACCGTTGCCCGAGATTCAGCCTGTGTGTGTGTGTGTGTGTGTGTGTGTGTGTTCTTACCCAATTGCACCTCTACAGGAATGAGTCAAGCTCCGTACTGTCCCGTGTCTTAAACCATATTTATCGTACATATCCTTAAATTTGTGAATTGTTTTGGCACACACTATTTCATTCGGTAGTGCATTCCACTGATCAAGTGCTCTATTTGGAAAACTAAATTTCCTTACGTCTTTATCACCTCTCTTTTTATGTAGTTTTTTGCAGTGTCCTCTTGCTGATGCTTCCCCATACGTTAAGTAATCATTTATGTCTATTTTCTCCTTCCGTGATATGCATTTATATAGCATAATCATGCCACCTCTTTTCCTTCTCTCCTGTAGTGTTGGTAAATTCAGTTTATTTAGTCTTTCTTCGTAGCTTAGATCCCTTAAGCTTGGTACCCATCTTGTAGCGGCCCTTTGAACTTTTTCAATCTTGTCTATGTGTTTTTTGAGAGGAGGACTCCAGACTACTGATGCATACTCCAGGGTTGGTCTGATGAATGATGTTATTATCTTTCTTAGTATGTCTTCATTTATGTATGTAAACGCAATTCTCATATTGGCAAGCAGTGTATACATGTTTCGTACCCTCTCACCGATGTGGTCAGCCGGAGATAGTCTGTTGTTGTAATGTGTGTGTGTGTGTGTGTGTGTGTGTGATTTCCTCCTAGGATATTTGATGGATCTGAATGGAACTTCCCAGGTGAGCTCGTTTGGTTCTGAAGGCCTTCCATTATATGCAATTCCCTAAGCATGATTTTTAGAGGGTTAGCACCCAACCATATAAAACATTCTCAGTAATACTGAAAGGAGGTTAGATATGGCTTTGATGCTTTAGTACATGTTGTATAATGGATTCTCATCCGTAATGCGATTTTCAGGGAGCGTGACCCCCCAGTCATGCATGAGGGGGTCATTCCCAATCCCCCCAAAGATAAGTAATAGGAGAAAATGAGTACATCGATTTCAAGGAAACTTTTCAAGTGAGATTGTCTGGTTTCTTGATAATGTCTTTCACTATCAAAAAATTTTCACTATAGATTTTAGGGAAGGTAAGCCATCCTCCAAAATGTATAAAGCATACAAAGTAGGGGAAGAAGGACAGATACTGCTTTGATATCTAAATAAATGTATTAGAATGGGCTCCCATCCACTGACTAATACTATCGTTTATACTACTACTACTACTACTACTACTTCTACTGCCACGACTCACTAAGTGTATCCTTGACTATGACCCTTTCACATATGCCACCACTGCTATTATGAGGCTTTTACACTGGAATTCTAGCTTCTTTAATGATGCAGTGGGCCTCCGCATCCAAAGGGGGTCAAGTGCCGGCCCGGCCAGTTTTGTGATAGCACCAGAGAGCACTAGTTTAACCCTTCCTCTAACGGTTGGATGTAAAAATGACCCCCATAGGGTTGAAAGTCGTATTTCGCTCAACATTGCCACGTCCAAACCTGCACGCAGCTGCCTCGGCTCAAGGCAAACTCTGCGTCCAAAGGTTAGCATGTCCAGTGGCGGAGGTGGTGGTGGTGGCGGGCTAGGTGTCTGTGCAGGTGGAGTTTGTGTTCTTGAAGTCCGGCCACTCGTACATGCCCTGTGATTGGGCCTTCAGCAACATCGAAAAGATCAAGAAGACGAACTACTTGCCAAGTACTAAGGATTATGCTGATATAATAGCATCAGCTGTAACAAGGAAGTTCCCCATTGTTGCCTGGATGGACGACGGATTATGGATAATGGAGGACGACTGTGGCACTACATGGCACTATAGTGTCACAATTCACCTGCCCTGACCACCCCAATTGATGACCCTGGCCTGGATATTGGACGACGGAGAATGGATAATGGAGGAAAACTATGGCACTACATGGCACTACTGGCACTGTACTGTATTCTTCAATACTAATGGGTGAATGTGGACATAAATTTTGTGTAAAGAGATAGAAAAAGCGTTAATGTGTATGGGGGATGAGAAGGAATGTTGTGTGGGGCTGTATCATTGCTAGTAGTGGTAGTAGTAGTAGTAGTAGTAGTAGTAGTAGTAGTAATAGTATCATTTTTGTCTGGTATTTTTATGATGCTTTTATGCTGCCCATGCTATCGACTATTGTTAACAATATTAATATTGATATTATTGTAATATTTCGCAACAGGAGATGCTTGTAAAGTTCAATAAGGGTGCAACATTATGCAACTGTAACAACAAGCAATAGATACATTATTTTTCACAAAATTCATTATCTTCTATCAGATTCATACACTTCAGGTGTTAAGCTGTAATTTGATACCAAAATGAGCACTGGACGTCAATAACTAACGAAATTACAGTTGCAAACACTTTGTTGACCTTTACAAGCCTCTCCTGTAAAATTTTATTTTTGGTGCATGACCCCCTTTGGATTTATTATTTATTATTATTATTTTGAAATTCTTTCAAATCGGCATGCACACCGCAGAGCTGGGTACGCAGTTTCCATGTTTTCTCTGAATGCACAGGAAGAAACTACACATCTACTTTATTGCTTAAGTAAGAAATTATTATACTTCCATAACTTTGCAACTTAATTCATTATACACACTCATGTATAAACACGGCCATGTGAAGACGACACATAGAGAGTGAATAAATTCATGAACTCCGTCGGTGAGTTTTGTCCTTATATTTTACTGTCGTCAGATTATTTATTTTATTATCATTTTTCAAAAGTCAAGGGGAAACTACTCACAGTGAAATCAAAGTTACAGTATTTCTAGTAACTATGTTAGTGCCATGACATTTTATTTTGTTATCAGCTTAGGGTAGGTTTCTAGCATTAACGGAATTAAAGGCATCAATTTCCAATCAGTCTGTGTAAGCCTGTGTACCTTTTTATGCAAAGGAAAAGAACCAAAGGCTAAAAGCTCGCAAAGTTGCTAAAAATAGGAACAAAAGACAGCCAAAAAAAAAAAAAAAAAATCCACTTTGAGATATCTGGGGCACACTGCGTTTATAAGAGTGAGGGTCATAGGCACAGGGAAATACAGAATGAGAGAGACAGTTCCAAAGTTGACCTATTGCACACATCGGTTAATTCTTGTATGAGAGTTGGACAGAAAAGGGTTGAGAGTTTGCCGCCAGACAGGTGCTACGTACCCGCAATAATGGATGAAGGATGGAAGCAAACACTGCAGCAGATGGCCACTGAAGCAGCAATAGTGGAGGTAAATAAGCAACATTGTGACGAAGAGAGAGAATGGTTAATGAAGTCAGTGAGAGGAAGTGAACTGATGGAAACGAAAAGCCTTTGACTCGAACCTATGTAGAAGACCTGTATATGGGACCCCCTCCCAAGCACACATGCGAGCCGTAATCCACACTGCGACAATAAGGCCCCTGTATTAAGTCAGCAGATATGCAAGAGTATAGAAAAATCGGAATCTGTTTATCACATTTCATCTCTTGGCAGCAGATTTTGCAACTGATGTCATATGATCTTTACATGATGGGTCTTGACAAAAAGAATCTCCAAGGATGATGAAGGACTGAGCTGTGTGTTGTCAGATACTAGGAGATATTCCTTTAGAATATTTTGACGTTTTGAAATATGCAAGAACTAAGTTTTTGATGCATTGACATGTTTTCTTAATTCTTTTACTCCGATCAGAAGTGACAGCTAGTTCAGAAATAAAATGTGTCATAGCCTCACCCCATGATTGTTAGAGCAAATGCTGAGATGGACGCTGAAAGAAGTGGCTGGAATATGAAGGGTGAAGTTATCGCCATATGAGTGAACAGATGAAGAGAAGGAAGAGAGTTGTGACAGAACAAGACCCCGAGGAACACCACTGTTAATAACTTTACTCGTAGAAGGGGAACAGTTGCCGTCTATAACAGCAGTTACAGAATGACAAGTCAGAATGCTTGCTATGAAGGTACAGACACATTGAACCACAAAGGGGAATTTGGAAATTGAAAAAATTGTGTCTGACTCGGTCAAATGTTTTTGAGAGGAGCAATAGGAAAGGTTTCGTCAGAGTCCCGATAGGAGGATGACCAAGAGTCAGAAATTAAGGTGAAAAGATCGCAACTGGAGCATTCTTGGTGGAACTCATACCAGCGTTCGGAAACAAGGTTATGAGAGGAAAGACGCATCATCTTCCTGTGAAGGAAATTTTCAGAGACATTAGTAATACAAGATATCAACACGAAGGAGCAATAGTTAGAGGGTTATCAACAGTCACCCTTCTTCAGAATCAGGACAGACTGAGTGGCAGCAAACTTAAGAGGGAAAGGTGCAAGTTGACAAAGGTGGAAGAATTTACCTAGGCAGGGGGTCAGCAAAAGTTATTAGAAGTATTTTTGGCAAGTTGCAAGAAGAAGGATTGGAAGAATTTGAGTTGTAGAGTTCAGTGCATTTGGAGCAAATGAAATTGTCTTTGGGAGGACGAAGAACACATTTAGCGTGATTCCAGGAAGAAATAAAGACCGAGATTCAGGGAGAAGTTGGCGCCTGTACTTTATGTAAGCCACATCGTAACTGTGAATAGCATAAGAACAAACGAGATTAAATCAAGGATTCTCTGCATTAGTTAGAGGGTAAGAAAAAGGAAAAAATGCGTTCATGCCAAAGAGAATAACCTCCTTAATGTGCAAAGCACACTCAGATGGCTCTCGGCCACGAAAACGATTATCATTCCACGGAAAGTAAGAGAGATATTGCCTGAAGGCCTCCCAAACCGCAGCACCAAAATGAGATGCTACTCCCTGGGAAGATTCACAGGCCATACCGGAGCAGTAAAACAAGCTACTGAGATAAGACTGTGATTGGAGGAGCCCAGTAGAGAAGAAAGATTGACAGAGTAATTAGAAAGGTTAGTTGTAACGTGAAGGTCAAGCAAGTTGAAGCTCTCTCCAATGTTGTCAGAGATATGGGCAGGGTGCTATACAGGCTGCACTATTTCAATAAAGATAGAAGAAAAATATAGGTTTGTTGACAAGTGGGATCAGTGAATGGAGAGAGGAGCCAAAGGTTATAGTGGGCAATGAAATCGCCTAATATAGAGATTTTGGAAAAAGAATGGGAAAAAAATGTTTCACCCTAGAACTGGGATAATCCGAGAGATAAGCAGACAAAGCAGACACATTTGGTCAGAGAACGACAGAACGTCAGAAGCAAGAGCGTTGAGAATTTTGAAGACTCAAGTTCAGAAGACGGGAGCAAGTGAAGTTGTCTACATAAACAGAATAGCGACCTTTGGCTCTGAAATTAATACAGATAGAACGCACTGTGTACACTAAGCCCCACCAACTACAATCTCATTTTCTGCTGGACCTGTGCTCATCTGATGCACGTAGGAACAGCAAATCAAAGGCACATAATAACACCTAGTTTTTATATTTCTCTAATTTTAATACACGCATTGCCGAGGGCACATAATGAGCGAGGTATATTTGCAATGCCTTGTAAGAACATATTAATAGCACGATGCGCGCACACGCTCACACACACACACACACACACACACACACACACACACACACACACACACACACACACACACACACACACACACACACAAAATCCTGTTCAAGCCTCGTTCTGGCATTTGGATGTAAGTCTAGTCTTTTATAAGTGAAAATGAGAGTACACTAAGTCTGATCTCTTATTACCGAAGGTGAGGGGACACTAAGCCTGGCCTCTTTGCATATTACAACTTATTACTTTCTTATAATATATTCATAAGCTTGAAATTGGGAGAATGCAAATCTATGAAAGAGAATATCAACGTGTCATGCCCAGAAATTAACTGAGAAAGAAGAAGTGCCACAAAATTACAAAAACATTGTGGCGTAATAAGGAGCACGAAAAGGAAGGAGAATCTGTGTGGAAACTGCTTACATATTCATTGCTTCTTATGCCTTGGCTGAGAGAACTAAGTACGTAAGTTTCTACCTGCCCCGACTTATAGTCAAATATTATATATGTGGCCAGAATGAGGAGAGGAAGACATAAAATACAGTGGATGAAATAAATGAAGAAATGCGGCTTAGAGTGGCGGGAAGGAGCGATGGTGACCTGTGACAGATGTTTTGCCTTTTTTTTGCGATGGCAAAGTTCGGTAAACCTTGGAATCATCAAGCAATAGTTATACATCATCATCATCATCATCCGGACCTCCTTTCCCACCCTAAGGCAGGGTGAGGAGTAGCAATGTCCAGACAGCCCAGATTTGCCCGATCCAATGGGCCACACTTCCATTCACTCATCATTCAAGCCTCCGGAATCCTGGCTCTATCGGATACGCCAAAAACATTCACCACGTTCTGTAGCTTCACACAAACGTATCCGATAGAGTCAGTCAGGACGCTGGAGTGCCAAATGCCTGATCATGCACTTATCCTCACGACATTCATCCAGTCAGCTCGATCTCATGTCAGTTCCCTAGCCTCACCGTCTTCCAAACCTCTCTTCCTCACACACTTATCCACCATATCTCTCCACCTTCTTCTTGCCCTACCTCGCCTCCTCCTTCCCTCAAATTCTCTCAGATATACCTTTTTCACCACTCTATTGTTATCCATTCTCTTCACATGACCATATCATCTCAGTACACTCTCTTCAGTTCTGGTGTTCCTCACTCCACATCTCTCACGAATCACATTATTTCAAATCCTATCCACTCTCCGTATTCCACATACATTCCTCAGTAGTCCCATCTCCACTGCTCTTACTCTTGACTTTTCTTTTTCATGCCACACCATAGTCTCACATCCGTATGTTAAAGTTGGCACTAACACTCCTTCATGCAAGCCTCGTACAGCTTACAGCTACGACACTCAAGCCTCTGTTTCCTATCGAGGCCTTCATTTCACCAGCTACTTTTCTTCCTTGTGCCACTCTACTTTCTACTTCCTTTGCACATTTTCCTCTCTTTTTCTATCACTGTACCCAGGTATTTGAAGTCTCTCACCAATGCCAGTCTCTCTCCATTCACTGTAACATCGCACTGGGAGTCACCTTTTCTCTCATTAACCATCACTTTACTTTTTTTTTTTTTTTACATTTACTCTCAAGAGACGACGCTCACAGACCTCAGCAAAACTCTGCATTAGCCTACCAAGTTCTTGTCCGGTATTTGCAAGCAGTACTGCATCATCAGCATACAACAAATTTGAGATATTCCATCCATCACCATTCATTACCCACGCCATCCCCCTCTCCATTACTCGTGTTTTTACTTCTCTCACCACTCCATCCATATATATATTGAAAAACCATGGGGACATCACACAACCTTGTTGCACGCCGACATCAATAGGGAACCATTCACTTAGATGCCCAGTAACCCTTACACATGCCTCACTACCATCATAAAAGCTCTTGACGGCACCTAGCAGCTTACCATATACACCGTACATGCGCAAAACTCTCCACGATCCTTCTTTGTCCACATTGTCATATGCTTTTTCCAGATCAATGAATGCCATAAACACCGTATGGTCCGTTTCACAAGCATTCTCTGCTATCTGTCTCATTGCAAATATTTGATCTACACAGCCTCTGCCACTCCTAAAGCCACCTGTTCATCACTCACTAGGATTTCTGATATCTCTCTTACTTCCGCTATAATAATTCTTCCATCTACTTTCCCTGCCACACTCAATAAACTTATGCCACGATAATTCTTGTACTCACTTCGCTCACCTTTATTTTTGTACAGGGGTACAATCACAGCCTTTTTCCACTCTGCTGGCACAGTTTCACTCATCCATGCCTTCTTACATATCTCCAACAAGCACTTCATGCCACTCTTTCCACTACACTTAATAATCTCTGCATACACCTCATCAACCCCACCTGCTTTCCCATTTTTCATCCGCTTCACAGAACTCTTCACCTGTGCTAGTGTCACGTCTCCTGGCACTACATTCTTTCTCTGCACCCCCCCCCCCCAAACCGATCATGTTTAGAGCAGCTCTGCTCTCTCTATTCCCATTCATCAGGCTTTCAAAATATTCTTTCCATCTGGTCCTTACTTCATCCCCATGGATTAATAATCTACCACCTACATCCTTCACACCATCTCATCTCTTTCCTCCTTCACTTATACATTTCCGCACCTCTTTCCAGAATAACTTCCTATTTTCAGAGTAGTTTGTATTCATTTTTCTTCCTAGATCATCATTTACCTCCTTCGTTTTCGTCTTCACTAGTCTCTTTACGTGCTTCTTGCTCTCAGTATATTCAATTCTTATTTCAACTAAACCCCTGTCCTGTAACCAATTTAGCCACTTCTTCCTCTTTTCCTCCACTGCTCTCTTAACCTTCACTTCTCACCATGCCGTACCTTTCTTCTTTGTTGTTACTCTTGCCACACCACACACCGCTTTAGCATTCTTAACTAAGCAGTCTCAATATGCATTCCACAAGCTGTCCAGATCCACCTCATTCCAGTTCACTGATTCTAACTCCTCCTCTACATTGGTCCTGTAATCATCCGCCATTTCGTTGATCCTCAGCTCCTCAACTTTCAGTCTTTCTCCCTGACTGCTCCTCTCTCTCCTGCTCCACCTCACTCCTCTCAGCTTGATCTTGCTTACCACAATCATGATCTGAGAAACCTCCATATCGTCCTCTCACGGCCATCGTATCAGCAACCATTCCCATCATCGACCTCTCTACGAGCACGTAATCGATCAGGCTTCTTTCAACACGATCCCCGTTCCCTCTACAGTATACCATGTATATTTATGTACATCTTTGTGTTTGAAATACGAGTTACAAATGCACAACCTCCTCTCCTGACCCATATCCTTTAGTCGCTTCCCATTATCATTTTCTCCTGGCACTCCATTACAATCCATTATGTTATCCTCAGGACCAGTGCCTACTATTCCATTCATATCACCCATTACGATTACCTTATAGCTCCTGGGCATTTCTCCCCCTACTTCATCCAGCTCATCCCAAAACCTGTCTTTCTCTCTCTCTCACCCCTGTCCTCACACGGTGCATACGCTACAATCACCGCCAATTTCATCTTCTCAAACTTGAACTTGACATACATACGTCTCGAGCTGAAACATTTGTAGTCTCTCATTCCAGTCTGCCACATCTCATTCATCAACAAAGCAACTCCTTCCTTGCATCTTCCTCGTCCATTCATGCCCTATCTTACACATTTCACACCCTCCCACTCCTCCATTTCACACCCTTTCATCTTCGTTTCAAACAAAGCCATCACGGCATATCTCGCACTCTTGAACACATTCACCACTTCCACCCTCTTGCTCTCCTCATTCACACCTCTCACATTCCACATGGTCATGCGAGTCTGCCCATTTGGTTGGAGCCCTGGGCAGGTATTGGGCCCTCCGAGGCTCTCTGAAACAACTGCCATGATTAAGTGATTTTGGATAAGGGATTCTGGGGGACATAACTCTGCCAAAAACCCCGATTATAGGGTTACCACCCAGCGTAGTAAATGGTTTCCTGGCTACAGGAAACCATTTGGCTTGTCACTCAGTGTAGAGATCATATGGCATCTCTACATTGAGTAGAGATCCCTCATCAACACAGTAGTAAAATATATTGAGGATTGCTTGATATAATTAACCCCTTTGTGTCTCCCCCAAACTTAGGATTATCTGGATGTACCAAGAATATAAGAGCAGTCATAACGAAACAATTAATATACTGCCACAATGTAAGTACAATTTGACCGATAATTTGACAATGTTTGGAATTTATTGGAATCGTTCTTGACGTGGAATCTGTAGTTCTGTAAAATTAGATGAAGTTATGTAAGTATGTCTTTATCTTTCCTCGGGCTTGTTTTTCAATCATTTGTCCGGTACAGTATTTATCACATTGCTATTCATCCATTAGAACCATCGGCCATTCATCACACTTTTCATCCATCTTCCCCACCTGTAATCCACAATATGTCATCCAGCACCCTTGTCATCCATCCATCACACCTGTCATTCATCCACCGGCTTGTCATCAACCACATGGGTTATCAGTCACACCTGTAATCAACCACGTTTGTCATTCGCTCGACACATTCTCATCCACCACATCTGTCACCAAAATCAACTATCATCCACAATATCTCATTCACTCACCGTACCTGACATCCACAACATCTGTCATTCACTATACCTGTTATCCACAACACATGACATTCCCCACACCCATCATCCACCACCCCAGCCATTCACCACCCCAGCCATTCACCACTCCTGTCATCCACCACACCTGCCATTCACCACACCTACCATCCACTACACCTGTCATTCACCACACCTGTCATCCATCATACCAGTCATTCACCACATCTGTCATTCACGACCCCTGTTATCCACCACACCTGTCATCCAATACACCTGTCATTCACCACACCTATCGTCTATCACATCAGCCATTCACCACACCTGTCAGCCAGAACACCAGTCATTCACCACACCTGTCATCCATCACACCAGTCATTTACCACACCTGTCATCCTCACCATCTGTCATTCACCACACCTGTCATCCACAACACCTGTCATTCACCACACCTGTCATCCACAATACCTGTCATTCACCACACCTGTCATCCACAATACCTGTCATTCACCACACCTGTCATCCACAATACCTGTCATTCACCACACCTGTCATTCACCACTCCAGTCGTCCATCACACTCGTCATTCACTACACCCGTCACCCACCACACTTGCCATTCACCACACCTGCAATCGAGCACAGTTGGAGGAAATGCATAGGCGAATACGCTGGCCCTCACCCCGTGTTACTGAAACACTGAAAAAGTGTTGCAACGGGGGATGGTCAGAAACTAGTCCTGAGGGCTGGTGAAACGGGAGCTTCAGCTCTCCCTATCACCGGAATCGCCAGCGTTCCATTCACCTCGGGAGTACAGTACTGCACTGTTTTACTGGTGCTACAATCTACTCTGTCTGTTTTATATATATATATATATATATATATATATATATATATATATATATATATATATATATATATAGTATATATATGGTGCTATAGTCAACTCTCTCTCTCTCTCTAGATAGATAGATAGATAGATAGAAAGACAGACTGTTACGACGAGGTGGGGCTAAAGGTCTAACTGACTGCCTGAATATGAAGTCAAAGTGAGCAACGGAAATTTTAGAGTAAAAGTGGCTGCTGGCAAAGTCGTAAGCTCAAAAGGGGGAAAAAATGGTAATAAAGTCTAAAACAAATAGCAGTGACAAAGAGGGGGAATGAAATAGACAATAAAAATATTCATTTGAACACTAACTAAGAGCTAAAAGAAAACAAAAATTAAGCAGGCTCGAAAGGGATTGTCAGACTAATACTTGCAGACATTATGTTGAAGTTCCAAGCATCAGTAACAAGGGTAAACCACAACAGACACTAGCCCCTGGGTTGTAAAACCGCTGGAGGAGCAATAGACTATAAAAGTGGATACAGACTTATGACACGAATATAAAAGGTGACATTAGCAAGAGTAATTGGAATGGCTCTAAATCAGCAGTACAAATAAGTACTACCTAATAAGTATATCATGTGCTGACACTCTTAATGAATGAGCATTAAATCACGTGTGGCATATATACTACAAAAAGTCCCACAAGCACACCAACACACCGGTCTAATTAAAGCCGCTAAGTCCTCTTGGTAACATTCATTCATTCAAAGATAATCCCCCCTTATAGAGGGGACCTGGCCCCATACTGGTCCGGTCGGAGGTATTCGGCCTTGGTACCTACTACTACTACAGTACTTCGATTTCCCCTTAAAAAAGAAAGGAGGCTAAGCCACCTCGTAGCCCAGTGCGGCCACACGTAATATATACTGTATATATACAGTATAGTGTATGTGAGTGGGGTGGATGGGGGAGAGGGAGGAGGAGGCCAAGGATGAGATGGAGGGATGGAGTGGAGAGGTATATGAAAGAGGGGGGTGTGAGGTGGGAGTAGGGCAGTGAAATGGGGGGAGACAGAGCGACATGGAGGCGATTTGTTTGTGGCCACCCCTTACGGGATTAAGGCGTCTGGCAATATACTGTGTATATATATATATATATATATATATATATATATATATATATATATATATATATATATATATATATATATATATATATATAGGCCTATATATGGCGCTATAGTCAACTCTCTCTCGGGTGGCCTAGTAGAAGAAAGTGGAATGTTCATAGTCGATCTTGTGGTTTGCTATAATTTATTTTATTTTTGTACTTGTGTCGCTTGTTCACCACGCTGGATGCTTACGAGGTATGCCATTCTCCTTTTTATGCCATGTATCATGCACCAAAGCTATAATATTCACCGTTCATGGATAACCTAATTTTTAATATCCTGTCAGAGGAAAACCGAATCAGTTTCTTAGCTAATGAATAGTCGGGTTTAGGCATCGTTCCAGTAAATCGAGTTAATTTTGCACTATAGATGTATATTATTTAAAAATTAGGTAATGTTACCCTTGGGTCAATGCATAGCAAGGGCTGCTATTCAGTTCAAAATTCTTGATTTTTTTAATCTACTATATCATTTGGCACTAAGGTATACATCTGACATCCAGAATGCATCATGTTAAGCCAGCGTCACACTGGGCAGAAAACTGCTAACATGTTAGCCGTTTTTTTCGAGCCGAATGACCAATAGTCAGTGGGATTCAACTTGCCAGGAGGCTTGTTGCAGTGATAAGAACTTAAATGAGCTAAATATCATTTTTCAACATGTTTTTAACTGTGAATGAAATATTTAATTAGAGCAGGAGGTAAGTTTAAATGAAAGTGGATCGCGAAAATGGTTAACATGTTAGCCACTTTTGCTCAGTGTGACTCCACCTTTACTTGCAAGATGTACTCTGGACACCATCTCGGAAACATGTATTTTACATAAAGCTGACGTATTTCTCGAGAGGTGCATCGGTTGCTGCCGAGGTGTAGCCCAGAGACTTTTTCGCCTTCATGGCTTGACATGACGCTTATATATTTTCCGAGAAAGCGTCATCTTAATTCCAGGGTGAACCCTCGTCACCAACAATACCTATCTCTGACGTTAGGGTGTACTCACGACACTCACTATTCTTTTGCCTGTCGGAAAGGTTTACTCCTAACACCAAGGTCAAGGAAAAACCCTTTCAAAGAGTACATAGATATTTGTCTCACGTTTTTTAAAACCGTTTTTATGTATTTAGTTTGTCAAAACGCCTTGATGTACATACAGTATAGCCCACCTAGAATCGGATGACTTCGTTGAAGACAGAGGAATGTTCATTCAGACAGTCAGTCTTGTATTTTGCTATAATTTTTTTTTTTTTGTAACTGTGTCGCTTTGTACACCATGCTGGATGCACAACACGTATGCCATTAATGGTTTGTATGCCATGTGGCATGCACCACAGCTATAATATTACCCTTTATGGTTAACCCTTTTTGTTAAAATGCTGTCCGGGGAAAACCTAATCATTTTCTTAGCTAATGTTGTAACCGATTATAGACATCATTCCAGTAGTTCGGTTTAATTATGCAATGTATACATATAATATTAAAAAATACGATAATATTACCTTTGGGTCAAAGCATTGTGATGACTACTATGCGGCTTAAAAGGCTCTATTTTTTTTAAATTTTAATCAGATAATATATTATTTGGCACGAATATATACATTTGACATCGAAAATGCATTATGGTACTGGCAAGATGTACTCTGGACATCGTCTCGAAAACATATATTTTTACCTAAAACTTGCGTATTTCGTGAGAGGAGCATACATTGCTGTCGAGGTGTGGCCCAGAGATTTTTTCGCCTTCATAGCTTGACAACACGATTACATATTACTCGAGAAAACGTTATCCTAACCCCAAGGTATGCTCCCGTCACCAAGAATACCTATCCCTGACGTCAGGGCGTAGTCACGTCACCGACTATTCTTTTTCAAGGCGGAAAGTTTTACTCCTAACACCATGGTTAGGAATCCTTTCAAAAGAGTAAATACTTTTTGTGTTCCACATTTTTTTTTTACTATTTCTTAAATACATTTAAGTTGACAAAACGCCATAATATATATATGACCAACCTAGAATCGAGTGGCTTCTTAGAAAAAAGCGGAATGTTCATTCAGACAGTCAGTCTTGTGTTTTGGTATAATTTTTTTTTTACTTGTGTTTTACACCATATTGGAATGCTATTCAACGATTATATTCCATGTAGCATGCATCACAGGTATAATATGCACCCTTTATTTAACCTAATTTTTATTTCAGTGTCCTGGGAAAACCTAATCAGTTTCATAGCTGATGTGTGTGTGTGTGTGTGTGTGTGTGTGTGTGTGATATAAAGGACTGAGTAATACAGTGCTTTACCTCCTGCATTACTCTTACCCTCTTTATTTCTTCAATATTCCATAACACTCCAGCATTCACTCTCCCTCTCGCTAATGGTGGCTAATAAGCCCTTCGACTCGGCTCACTAGGCGTGGCTGAAAGGTTCAGTATGGGAACCGTAGAGGGGAGCCAAATCTACGCTTTTATGTATGTTCGTTGTCCGACTGTAATATAAGCGAAACAATGCATTATTAAAATTTTCTTTTCATATAATCATGTTTTCAGAGTCTAATCCTCTCTATTGATATTACTGTACTTCATTTTTACATGTTAAAGTAAGTCTTGAGCTTTGGCTTTAATGGACAGAAATATATGGCAGGCAACTATGGTGACCACGACTACGGCGCTGCCACATTCACAGGTTCGTTGGAGGAGGGTGGATAAATACACCTGGCCGCAATAGTACGTTGCTGCCGAGGTGTAGCCCAGACACTTTTTTGCCTCCAAGGGTTGAATGTAACCTTACATATTTTCCCAGAAACCATCATCCTGACGCCAAGGTGTACTCTTGTCACCAGGAATACCTACAGTATACCTTTCCTCAGGGTGTACTCACGAGAACTACTATTCGTTTTCGTGGCGGAAAGGTTTACTCCTGACATCAAGGTCAGGGGAAAATCTTTTCAAAAGAATACATTCTTTTTGTCTCACTTTTCTTTTTTTCTTTTCACTATTTTTTACGAACTTCGTTTGTCAAAACGCCTTAATGTATATATAGCCAACCTAGAATCGGGTGGCTTCATAGAAGAAAGCGGAATGTTCGTTCAGACAGTCTTGTTTTACTATAATTTCTTTTATTTTTGTACGTTTGCCACTTTGTACACCATGCTAGAAGCACAACAGGTATGCCATTCACGGTTTATATGCTATGTATCATGCACCACATCTACAATGTTAACACTTTAACCTAAATTTTTGAAACCCTGTCAGGAGAAAACTGAATCAGTTTCCTAGCTAAACTTGTAGCCCAGTTTAGTCATGATTTCAGTGATTCGGGTTAATTTATGCAATTTACAAGTACATTGTTTAAGAATAAGATAATACTACCACTGGGTCAAAGCATAGTAATGACTACTATTCGGCTCAAATTTCTTAATATTATTTTTTGTTATCTACTTTATCATTTGGCACAAAGATACACATTTGGCATCCATAATGCATCATGTTCCTTGCAAGATGTACTATGGACACGATCTCGGAAACAAGTATTGTACATAAAACTAACGTATTTCTCGAGAGGTGCATTAATTGCTGCCGAGTTGTTGTAACCTAGAGACTTCTTCAATTTCAAGGCCTGACCTAGAGACTTCTTCAATTTCAAGGCGGTGGCTCAATCGGTAGAGAGGTGGCCTGCAGTCCTAACGGACCCAGGTTCGAATCCCGGCTGTGGCAGGGAACAGTTTAAGGATTTGAATTTCATTAAATCAGGCTTTACTGATCTACCAGAAGACCCGCCGACATGTCGTAAAAATACCCCCGCTAATACCAATACACCAGTCCTGTATGAGACAGCCCTAGCATGTATTCAATATGGACGGTGGGTGTTAGCGCCGAAGTGGTGACATGTAGAGGTGTATGGTATGTAGGAGGACTGCTGGGCCTTGATAGCAGGCTGTGAAGCCTATGCCCAGAGTCGGACACATAAAAAAAAAAAAAAAAAGCTTACATATTTTCTGAGAAAACTTCATCCAGACTCGTGGGTGTACCCTCGTCACCAATAATACCTATCCCTGACGTCAGGGTGTTGGTACTCACGACACCGACTACTCGTGTTCTTGGGCGAAAGGTTTACTCTGTCACTAAGGTCAGGGAATAACCCTTTCAAAAGAGTACATCGTTTTTTGTCTCACTTTTCTAAGTTTTTTATGTATTTAGTTTGTAAAACGCCCTAATGTATATATAGCCAACCTAGAGTCGGGTGACTTCGTAGAAAAAAGCTGAATGTCAGGCACTCTTGTGTTTTGCTATAATTTCTTTTATTTTTGTACTTGTGTCGCTTTGTACACCATGCTGGATGCACAACAGGTATGCCATTCACTGTTTATATCAAGTATGTACAAAGCTATAATATTCATCGTTTATGGCTAACTTAATTTTTAATATCCTGTCCGGGGAAATCTGAATCATTTTTTTTTTTAGCTAATGATGTAGCCGAGTTTAGGGTTCATTCCAGCAATTCGGGTTAATTACTCAATTTAGACTTACATTTTTTAAACTCAGATAATATTGCCTTTGAATCAAAGCATAGCGATGACTACCATTCGGCTGAAGATTCTTTATTATTTCTTTTCAGATAATATATCATTTGGCGCAATGATATACGGCACATTTGACGTCGGGAATGCATCATGGTATTTGCAAGATGTACTCAAAACAACGTGTATTTTGCATGAAGCTTGCGCATTTCTCGAAATGAACACCCGCTGCTTACGAGGTGAAGCCCAGAGATTTTTCCGCCTTCAAGACTTGACATTTAGCTTACATATTTCCCGAGAAAGTGTCATTCTAACGCCATGGAGTACTTTTGTCACCATGCACACCTATTCCTGACGTCAGGGTAAACTTACGACATCGACTTTCAATTCCCTGGTGGAAAGGTTTACTACTGACAATAAGGTCAGAGAATAACCCTGTCAAAAGAGTACATACTTTCTTGTGTCTCACGTTTTTTATTACTGTCTTTTATGTATTTAGTTCGTCAAAACCCCTTAATGTATATATAGCCAACCTAGAATCGAGTGGCTTCGTAGAAGAAAGCAGAATGTTCATTCTGACAATCAGTCTTGTGATTTGCTATAATTTCTTTTATTTTTGGACTTGTGTTGCTCTGTACACCATGCTGGATGCACAAGAAGTATACCATTCACGGTTTATATGTCATCTAGCATGCACCACAGCTAGAATGTTCACCCTTTATTTGATCTTATTTTTAAAATCCTGTCCGGGGAAAACCGAATCAGTTTCTTAGCTAATGTTGTAGCTGAGCATTGTCATCATTCCAGTAATTCGGATTATCTATGCAATTTATAAGTACATTACTTCAAAAAATATATATTATCCTTGGGTCAAAGCATAGTGATGGCTAGTGTTCGGTTCAAAATTGTTGATTATTTGGCACAAAGATATACCGTACATTTGAAATCCAGAATGCATCATGGTACTGCCATTATGTATTCAGGACGCCATCCCGGCAACGTGCATTTCACACAAAGCTAACGAATTTCTTTAGTGGAGCAGATGTTGCTGCTGAGGTTCAGCCAAGGGTCTTTTCTGTCTTCATGGCTTCACATAAAACTTACATATTTTCCGAGAAAGTGTCATCCTGACGCCAAGGTGTACTCTTGTCACCAGGAATACCTATCCCTTTCTCAGGGTGTACTCACGACAACTGCTATTCGTTTTCGTGGCGGAAAGGTTTACTCCTGACACCAGGGTCAAGGAAAAACACTTCAAAACAGTACATGCTTTTTTGTCTCACATTTTTTTTCTTTTACTGATTTTTATATATTTAGTTTGTCAAGAGACCTTAATGTATAATGATATGGTGCTATCGTGAACACTCTCTCTCCCACCCTCCCTCTCTCTCTCTCTCTCTCTCTCTCTTTCTCTCCATAGTGTATATATATATATATATATATATATATATATATATATATATATATATATATATATATATATATATATATATATATATATATATGGGAGAAGCAGCCTAGGTATATAGATAGATAGATCAATATGCAAATATTCATGGAAGCACATAGATATATACTGATTATATGCAAGCACACGTATACACACATATGCAGACACCAATATACACACGTTAATATACCGTATATTCACAGTACACACGTGCACAATGTAGTATGTAAGCTAAAGTTCGTTAATGCCACCTACATACTTAAATAATGGATACGATCCTACACACCTTATGCTATATGGCTTTTGCATCGGAGTCACTCCATTAAGAGGTCAGAAATTTTATTTGGGCAGTCAAAGTGGCAGGTCTGGCGTTCACGATTATTTCCACTGTTGGCAGTAATATGCCAAATAGAAAAGATGATAAACTTAGCTAATCATACTTTCTTTCCTTTAGCTTATAAACTTACTACAAAAAATTAAAAATCGCCAAACTTGCTAAGTGAGGCATTATATATTGAAATTAATCTACCCAAGTCTCAGCTGCGGGATGTGGACACTCGGGGCTTAATTAGTATGCATCCAGTTTCCCTTGGTGCGCTGCTCACAACCGCGGAATTCTGAGACATAACACACCTGCCAGCCACTGTGTCTTCCGCCATTGTCGCTCAAACTTGTCACTGATGCACATCCACTGCTCTCACTCTCTGTTTCGCATACACACATTTACTGCATATACCGTCGCTGTTGCCATACACACAACTCTTACAAATAACGTCACTATTTCTCATAATGTCACAAATTCAGTGGCATCCCTCCTTGTTTTTCATACACTCTTCTACGCTATTGTATGAAGATTATTTACAGCTGGGAAACCTACTCATCCGTGATGCTGTCTCTAGACTATGGGATATATTTATTTCGCTAACTGTACACCAACACACACACACACACACACACACACACACACACACACACACACTCACAAGTGTGTGCGCGTCATTGCCGCATCCACACGTCCTCTAATCACACTGTATGTAATCTGTTGATATGTCACACCTTTCCTGTCACTGCCACTCGCCCACACTTGTCACTGGCATGCATCCACAACTGTCAGTCTCACTCACGTCTGTCCTATTCAGCTATGCCTGTCTGTGTCAAATATACACAGCTTACTGTTTTGCACCACCTTCTGCTACCGTTTCATACCCACACCTGTTATTGTCAAACGCCTCTGCCTTACCCACATCGGTCACTCACCCCTCTCACATTCACCAATCCTCACGTGGCATTCCCGTATAATTCTCACTCACCTACATCCCTCATCCACATCCCTCAGTCGTCATTACGGGCGAGCGAGCGATGTTTATTCTCAGTTAAGTTTGGACATGAGCGACCCGACCCAAGTCGGCCCGGACCAACCTGACCGTTACTCAAAGCAGAAGCTAATAACCTTACTCTTATGTGAAGTGGAGTTGAAATGTTTTTTGCACGTGATGCATTCAGTCAATAAATTTTATTTTCAACTAAAAACTCAACCATAAAGACGTAGGGAACCCCTTGGAATCTCTGATTTTCCAAGGTTGTGTTCGGCTCTAATCGGTGAACACCTTAACTACGAAATCATATTAAAAATTGATTTTCCGTCGTAACATTGCGTTGTTTGGCATCAGCTCTACCAATTTAATGTCGGAGATTCCGCCAGTAATTTTACATTAACGTTTTTAGGATGTTTTGATGGTGAAATCAGCAAGGGAAAACACTCCATTTCTGGCCTTAATCATCTCATCAAAAGCCAAATCTTTACCATTTCAGTTTCGTCGACATGGCAGGTTGGCAGCGGAGACTGTAGAATTTAGCATTGCGTGTGTGATGAATGTTGCGGCACCATGCTTTACACCAGTGCTCGCATACTGTTTGAAACTATGTTACTCAAACAAACATGTTATCGCATCCACTTTGACGTGTGTGTGTGTGTGTGTGTGTGTGTGTGTGTGTGTGTGTGTGTGTGTGTGTGTGTGTGTGTGTGTGTGTGTGCTTTTCTTTGTCTGTGTGGGTGCATGTGAGACAGTGAGAGCTTGTCTTTCGTTCCAGTATATTTTTCATTGTTCAGCTACCATCTGGAAAAACTAATGTATCAGTGGGAAATTGTGATAACAGGGCGCTCGCTCGCTCGTCACGCGCTTACAAAGCACACTCTACTGGTATTAAGCATATACTCACCCCTCACACTCACTCATACTTCTCACACACCCTCATATTTCATTCACCTTGCCTTTCGCTCCCTCTCGCCATTTACTGCCTCACACCTTTCACTCCTCCTCACCTATCACTCACCCTTATCTCTTTCACACACCTCTCACCCACCATCATCTCTCACTCACTTAGAACACTCACCTTCACCTTTCTCTCGTTTACTATACCTCTCCCTCACCCAAACCTCTCACTCACTCTATGTCTTATTCAGCCCATTATTATCACTCGTGTCACACATCACTGTTCATGTGAGCAAGCGAAGGCAGCGAACGAGAGCACTGTGCTACTTGTAATTGAGTTGTTGGTGGTTAGTAACCAGGTAGGGAGGGGAACCGTCCATATAACAGGTAGTACAGCACAGCACCAATATTGAGCTAATTTGGGGACTATTACTACTACGGTGGATTACATACATCGTTGGAGAGCTTACGAAAAGTAATGGGTGTTACTGAAGATCATTTTTTCAAAAGTAGCCACACTAAAGCCTAAAAAAAAAAAAAAGAAAGAAAAGAAAAAGAGAACTTCAAAACCTCCACTCTGAGCACCCAGACTGGGTTACCTGGGAAATTATTAAAGCTGCAGGAGAGATATGCACATCGTTGGAAATCTTAAGGGAAAGTAATTTGGTAGTAGGTGGGGACGGCCATCGTTCGAACACTCGATGTAGTGCTGCTTTCAGGTGACTCCACTGAGTGACAAGCCAGATGGATTCCCTGCAACCCAGGACATTATTTTACTACGTTGAGTGTTTTTCATACAATCGAATGACGTCTGATGATCCAATGGATGAAGGCACTCCAACCAAATGGCGCCCGTAAGGGTCTACATTCAAGGGACGGTTGGGTTTTATTGCTCCCGTGATGGCACTCAGGGACGAGAGTGGCTGGTCGTCCTTGCTTTAAATGTCGGGAATGAGCAGCCTAGCACCGGGATTCTATATTCTTTGATGGTGCAAAAAAAAAATCAAATAACAAGACACCTATTGTTTGTCTTCTCTCAAAATTTGCTACCATTTAAAAAAGAAAAAAGAAAAAAAAGGATCCAAACTGAACATTAAAACTGACCTATTTCGGCCTTTATTAGAGCTACAGCTTCCTACATACATCACTAGAAAGTAGAAGTTAGGAAGCTTGCTCGCTCGAAGACATCCTACATTTTAATGTATGAACGCCTGTAACTAAAGTTTAGTTTCAGATCATGACATTCCTCCTACTGACCGATTTTCATTTGTTCATATCCTTGCAAAATCTGAGTCAATCATGGCAATGAGATGAACATAGATGCTGGTCTTAATTGTGATTCTGTGCATGCTGTAAGAAGGAACCTGCCTAAGATGATTTAACCAAATTTAATGAAGCAGAGACTGAATCAACGTAAGCAGATTTTATGTGATAAGATCTCACTCCTCTTACCTGGTATATTTTAACCTAATGAAGTGAAACTGAACCTGGTGTAATGTTATCTGTCTGCATCAAACATAATAGGTCTTTCTTAACTCAGCCATGTAAGCTCTAACTCAGCTTATGTACTTCAACCTGAAACGGTTCATACTAACTTATGCAACCAAATTCAGCCCGACTTTAATCAACCAGACGCACTTTTGATGCAACGCACTATATTACGAAACAACTTACAGTAATCCTCTCCCACAAGGAGAGTATGTTTTCACCCCTGTTTGTTGCCTGCCGGAATCGAAAGATTCGGCAAGCATGTTGGCCAGTTCCGTATGTTTGTCTGCCCGTCTGTCTGTTTGTTTGTCTGCTCTCTACAGGTCACAGTTTTGCGCCAATCGTTCTGAAAAAAGTAGGTATATATCCATAATCCCTGGAAGCCTATTGTTTTTCATCAAAATCGGTCAAAAGCCCTGGGCTGGGTGGGGGTGAATGAAACCCCTCAATGGTCGTGGGTCCGGATATCGTCGGGACCCAATGGCTGGCCAAGGCACCAATTTTTTCTAATTTCGATATCGATTTTTTTTCTTACCAAACTAAAGAGAAACGTTTGGCTCACCTGGCACTGCATTATTAGTTTCCCAAACGCACTTTGTGCTTTGCAATGAAGCGCGACAAATTTCGCCAAATGACTGTCTACACCCCGGTGAAAACTAAGCAGACAATTGGATCATTCCTGCAAACGCTCTACTGTCGCGGTGAAAACTAAGCAGACACAATAGGATCCATCCGGCAAGCGCTCTACCTATGGCAGTTTCATTTGTTTGTTAATTTGTTAGCCTGTTATCAGGATTACCCAAAAACTAAAGCGAGATTTGGACCAAATTTGGTGAGTAGATGGCCCATGCCCCAGAGAACAATCGATTAACTTTTGGAAACCTCCGGATCGTATTAAAGATTCTGGATCCGGAAAACATTTTTTGTGAAATCCTTATCAATGATGAGAAAATGAAACTGATTTTGAAGAGTGGTTTGGAAATTACGTAGCCCTTGTCGGAGAGATGCGCTCCACTGAGTGTTCCTCAAGTTTACGCTGGTGTTTCTGCGTATCTAACTGTCGGATGTTATTTACTGGTATTGTAAGGATAAGATATAATTTCAAGTCAAATCAAATCATGCCGTACTTCGTCTTAAAGAATCTTCATACTGAGGTTGGCCACAGAACAGCAGATGTTTATTGTGGACTGGGAGCTAAACTGAGTGCCAAAACTATCAAACTACTTCCCAGCAGTTGCTAGCTGATTACTTGCTACAAACTGGTGGGAAAAGTGAAATCTCAGATGTGTGATAATATTTCCAGCAAAGTGAGACCTTGGACGTTGGCTCTCTTGTGGCCGAATTTCCTGCCTGGGAGTGATGATTGTCTAATTCCTAGGCTTACGGTCACGCTTCATTCTCACGGTAGTACTTTGTAGGATCGTTGGTAACCAGTCATCTGCTAAGTCTTGTGAAATTGCACACAGTCTCATATATGCTTTGTATCTCCTCTTTAGTTGCTGGATTTAGGAGTATCGCGGGTAACGAAAATTTGTCAGAAGAAATCTATGTACCATATTATGCTTAGAGTTACATCCTCTGTAATCTGGTGATCTAGTCTTATTACTATTTTATAGTTATTTTTGATGATATACAAAGAGAGTAAAAAATCGTTTTCACTGAGGAAACAAGAAAGATGAAGGTAGAAATATATTCAAGAGGAAGATCAGAAGAAATACAGAGGGTAAAACCTGTTGGGAAATATAAGAATGAAGAGGAAGAAGGAAGGATCAGTAGCACAAAAAGGAGGAAGGGGCAAGATGAATAGCCGTGGAAGGTAAGAGGGAGGAAGGGGGGCTGGGCGGAGAGGCGCCGTGGGAGGATGGGAGGAGACTAATTAGGGAAAAAAATACGAGTTTATTATGATGAGATGAATGGGAATGAAAGTCACCCTTACGGTGTCACAGAGTGGGTGGTTTGGGAGCCAACCCTTTAAGCCAGGAGTTGGTTACATTCCAGCCTTCATATATCCAGACGATTTTATTCCCTTTGAGAAGACTTTTCGAACTAAAGGGATAAGATATACGCTTATGTAAACCCTTTACTACTGGAAATCCTACTTCAGTTGAATATATTCGTCAGGTGATAGCAGGAATAATAATAATAAAAAAAAATCATGGGATTCAGGCGGTTGTATTCTGTTCCCGTGGGCTTAAGAGGTTTCTTAGCACATTTTCTTCATCAGTTCATTTTTTTTACTACGTCTGGGTATTACCTATTGCGGTACGTTACTAAGAGTCCAGTTAATTCTTTCAGGACGTGAGAATTCCTAGTTACCTTATTCGAGCTAACTCAGACATTTAATTCAGCCTAGAAGTGAAGAGACAAACCTGCACTTAACACAGAAAAATCATCCAATATTTTACTACTATGCCGGGAATCGAACCCGGGACTCTCAGATAAGAGCCAGGCAGCATACCACTACACCACGACCAGGTAAAAGTTATCGCACATTGTCACAATCTTGTAACCAATGCCTCTCCGCCCCCACTGTGGGCCTGAAGAGGATGAGATAACCCCCTGGCACTCGCGCAAGTAGATGCTTATAATCTATCCCAAGCACTTACGGCAAGTCAGATGAAGAGATAACTTTTACCTGGTCGTGGTGTGGTGGTATGCTGCCTAGCTCTCACCTGAGAGTCCCGTGTTCGATTCCCGGCATAGCGGTAATATACTGGATGGACAGCCTAGAAGTGGCTTACTTTAAACACAAACTCCACTAACCCCTATGGACGTGAGAGACCTTAACTCCTTCATTAGTGCAGGAGTGGATTTTCGCGGCCACGATGAGTTAATACTGACTTTGTTTAACATTCGGTTCCATTCACCAGAATATTATTAACGTGTCATATGCAGCAATAAACCGTTCTCCGTTGTTATTGTAGTGACATGTTCTTGCTACTATCAGACGACTTTGCTGCTTAGTAGAGCACTGTAGCTGTGAAGGGGTTGCGGAGGGCTAATGTATATCTGACTGGTAAGGGCTACTGTATATCTGACTGGTGAGGGCTACTGTACATCTGACTGGTAAGGGCTACTGTATATCTGACTGGTAAGGGCTACTGTATATCTGACTGGTGAGGGCTACTGTACATCTGAGTGGTAAGGGCAACAGTATATCTGACTGGTGAGGGCTACTGTATATCTGACTGGTGAGGGCTGCTGTATATCTGACTGGTGAGGGCTGCTGTATATCTGACTGGTGAGGGCTGCTGTATATCTGACTGGTGAAGGCTACTGTATATATGACTGATGAAGGCTACTGTATATCTGACTGGTGAGGGCTGCTGTATATCTGACTGGTGAGGGCTGCTGTATATCTGACTGGTGAGGGCTGCTGTATATCTGACTGGTGAAGGCTACTGTATATATGACTGATGAAGGCTACTGTATATCTGACAGGTGAGGGCTACTGTATATCTGACAGGTGAGGGCTACTGTATATCTGACTGGTGAGGGCTACTGTATATCTGACTGGTGAGGGCTACTGTATATCTGACTGGTGAGGGCTACTGTATATCTGACTACTCCATTTCGAAAAGCCTAATACTAGCTGAGTGAGGTGGCCTGGAGATGTCAAGAATATAATCGTAATGAAAGGGTTAAGAGGATCTGACAGTGTTCGAAGCCCATGAACATACTTGCTTATTTTATTTCTTTTTTATTTGAGCTCCTTTATTACCAGCATTACCAATAACAAGCTTTCCGACCTATTCCCTCCTACCTCATCCTGTGTGATCGTCTAACCCCTAACCCTCGCCAGTTGACCCACAGCACTCTATCCAACCACTTGACCCTACCCGCTTGACTCCCACCCCCCATCCTCCCACCACGGAACCCCAAACCCCCACCACTTGAGGCCCACTAATTGACCTCGACCTCTTGACTCAACCACTTGACCTTGACTCCCACCATGTGATTTCAGTCACACACTCGACACTGTCCCACATGTTAAGCCTGACCCCACCACTTGACCTTAACCCCCAGCACTTGACCTTGACCCCACCACTTGAGCTTAACCCCCAAAACTTGACCCTGGCCCCCATCACTTGACCCTGACCGTCACCACTTGATCCTGACCCCACCACTTGACCTTAACCCCCACCACCTGACCCTGACCCCCACCAATTGACCTTAACCCCCAAAACTTGACCCTGACCCGACCACTTGACCTTAACCTCCAAAACTTGACCCTGACCCCACCACTTGACCCTGACCCCACCACCTGCCCTGAACCCCCAAAACTTGATCCTGACTCCCACCACTTGACCTTAACCCCCAAAACTTGACCCTGACCCCCACCACTTGACCTTAACCCCCAAAACTTGACCCTGACCCCCACCACTTGGCCTAAACCCCCAAAACTTGACCCTGACCCCCAGCACTTGACCATGACCCCCAGCACTTGACCATGACCCCACCACTTGATCTTAACCCCCAAAACTTGACCCTGACCCCCACAACTTAACCTTAACCTTCAAAGCTTGACCCTGACCCCCACCACTTGACCTTAACCCCCAGCACTTGACCCGGACCGCACCACTTGACCCTGACCCCCACCACTTGACCCTGACCCCGACCACTTCACCTCTACCAATTTGCCTTGAGCCCACCACTTGACCCTGACCCCCACCACTTGACTCTAACCTCCACCACTTGACCCTGACCCCCCCCACCTGACCCTGACCCCAACCACTTGACCCTGACCTCTCCACTTGACCCTGACCCCCACCACTTGACCCTGACCCCGACCACTTGACCTCTACCAATTTACCTTGACCCACCACTTGAACCTGATCCCCAGCACTTGACCCTGACCCCCACCCCACTCGTGACACTAACTCCCAACACTTGACCCTGATCCCCACCACTTGACCCTGACCCCCAACACTTGAACCTGACCCCACAACTTGACCCTGACCCCATCACTTGACCCTGACCCCACCACTTGACTCTGACCCCAACACTTGACCCTGACCCCACCACTTGACTCTGACCCCAACACTTGACCCTGACCCCACCACTTGACCCTGACCCCACCACTTGACCCTGACCCCAACACTTGACCCTGACCCCCAACACATGACCCTGACCCACAACACTTGACTTTGACCCAACACTTGACCCTGACCCCACCACTTGACCCTGACCCCCATCTCTTGACCCTGACCCAACACTTGACCCTGACCCCAACACTTGACCCTAACCCCCACCACTTGACCCTGAACCCAACACCTGACCCTAACCCCAACTACTTGACCCTGACCCCAACACTTGACCCTGACCCCAACACTTGACCCTGACCCAACACTTGACCCTGACCCCCAACACTTGACCCTGACCCAACACATGACCCTGACCCCCAACACTTGACCCTGACCCCCAACACCTGACCCTGACCCAACACTTGACCCTGACCTCGACTGTTTGTCCCAGAACCCCACAAACTGACCACCGCCATCATACCCCCAGCACTACTACTTTCACCATAACTTGGCCCAGATTTTCGTCATTCGCGTAGCTCGGTAGCAGAGAAAGACAGTGCTATGACTACATCCTTGTCATAGCATTTTTTCGTAACTAGCAGCACACTCCAGTGTTAATCTATTGTTACAGCTCAAGACGGAGAGACCACAGTTTTAGGCCAAGTTAGAGTAACAAGACAACTGACACCTTTGACAAAAAAAAGGTACAACAGGGAAGAAAGGCTGCAGGTGCACTGAAAGCAGTGATAAGAAAGAGGGAAGTGAGCATGGAAGTAAAAAAGTCGCTGCATGATAGTATTGTGATATCAACTCTAACGAATAGAAACGTAACTTGGACCTTGTTGGAAGGACACAAGTCAAGAGCGAGAGCAGTGGAAATGAGTTATTTGAGAGGAGCATGTGGAGTGACATGGAGAGACAGACTGACAGACAAGGAAGTGAAAGAGCGTCGTGGTGTGGAAGTGGATGTGACAAAAAACGTTAAGAGAAATACACTGGGGTGGTTTGGACGTATGGAGAGGATGGAGAGTGCGAGACTAACGAGGAGAGTTTATGTGAGTGAAGTGGAGGGAGGGAGAGGAAAGGGGAGTCCGAGGATGAGATGGAGGTATGAAACAGAGAGGTATATGAAAGAGGCGGGTGTCAGCTGGGGGGAGGGCAACTAAATGGCAGGGGACAGGGTAACATGGAGGCAATTTGTTTAGGGCCACCTCTTACGGGATTGAGGCATCTAGCTATAAATAGGTGGATAGATAGATAGACAGATAGATAGTCGCAGCCACCACTGTTGTATTCAATGGGGGAAATATATAAACACGGACTGGTTAAGCATTTAATGGCAGCCCTCTGGCTCACAGGCCATCCCAGTGCCCCTCTGTGTATTTTTTGTGGCTCTTCCGTTTTAGACGCAGGTATGTGGTTGACTAGTACTCCTCCGTCTTGTATTTCTGTGTGTGTGTGTGTGTATGTATGTATGTATGTATTGCTCCGTCCCTTTGTCATACTTATGGTTAATGTGGCACGAAGTAGGCACGCGTTCGACTAGTACTCATTTTATTGTGTGTCCGTATGTAAAGATGTATGTAATGTTTTCCCTGTCCCTGTGCCACATTTATCGGCATGACGCAGGTACAAGATCGTCAAGTACTTTTGTACTATGTATTTTTCTGTGTGTGTGTGTGTGTGTGTGTGTGTGTGTGTGTGTGTGTGTGTGTGTGTGTGTGTGTGTGTGTGTGTGTGTGTTTTGGGTGAGTGAGTGTGAAGCTACATGAGGCATCTACTTGGACATGCCGGGCAGAGCCAGGATTCTAGGGACTTAAATGGTGAATGAATAGGAGTGTGGCCCTGAAAGTTGGGCAAAATTTTGTTAGTGTCTCATTCTGTCAGGTTCTTTCTGGTTCTCTGGACCGTGCCTCGCCCCACCCGGTGGTGGGAAGGGAGGTCTTGATGATGATGGTGTTGGTAATGTATATGAGTAAGTATGTCTGTACACCCACCACCTCTCACCTCACCCCAATAAGTCTGGGCTCCATCCTTCGAAACGGTACAGTGACTCAGTGAGTGAGTGAGTGAGTGAGCCAGTCAGTAAATGAATAACATAGAAGGGACACGCATTATTTGACCATACCTCTGGGTGCGGCAAGTATAGCAAACCACACTATGCTAACCAGCATTAATACTTTACCTTCATTAATCAGTACCACACCACCACCACTCTTATCCCCCATTCCACCATCCAGTCGGCAGTACCAGTGCCACCATCACCTACCGTAGTCATTTTCATCACTACCATCAGAATCCTTGCACCACACCATACTTCCCAGAATCATCACCAGCTCCTCACTACTACCACTATATCTTACCCCAACACTATGAGTATCATCCCAGCATCATCAACAAGCTATCCCTAGCACAGCCATTTTACTTTCAGTACCACCACCATCGCCTTATTATTACCACCTGCGCAACCAGCTTACCCACAACACCACCTTCCTACCTCATCATAACCCTACCTCCTCTACCACACCACCACCACCGCCACCACTGTACCCTACCCCTAGTATCATCACCATAATCACCCTTCCCCCACTACCACCTTCTACCATCTGCATCAGCACCTTACCCACGTCATCATCACTTTATTCCTATCACCACTAGTCAACCCCACAGCATCACCATCAACAATAGGTCCGTACTGCATTACTTACCCAAAGAATCGCCATTATCACCAGGGTTACATTATCATCACCACTGCCATAAAAACTAAACACCACCACCACCACCACCACCACCACCAATCTACCCGTACCACCACCCAGTCCAAACTCGCACGACCACCATCACTGGCATCCTATCTCTACCACCACCACAACCATAGGCTATTCACTTTAACCCCAGCACCACATTATGTCCTTGATCTTCACCTCCCCAACCATCACCACCGTCTTAAGCGCAAATCACCAGCCTACTCGCACTTTCACCATCACAAGCATCTTACACTCAGCCTCACCATTTCCATCCTACCCCAGAACTACCACTGTACCCTGAACACCAACACGTAACTCGCACTACCATCACTCTACCCCATTACTACAACCCTGACCCCTGTACAGTCTCACCATCACCACCATCATCAGTGTACCCTCAGCAACACCTTACCCTCATCATCACTACATCCAGACCCCACCTCAAGCACCACCACAGCCATGGGCGTCATCTGTTCTCTAAAAGTAGGGGGGGGGGGGGACAGGGGTTGCTAATTTTGGCAAGCTAAGCGAGCCTATGCAGCAATGTTTGGTGCCTATTAAGGCTATATTAAAACGAATATGTGACATTAACGGAAAAAAATATTTCATCTCAAATAATAAACAAGCTGTCTGGGGTATCCTCAAAGAGTAGTTACCGTATATTTTGCTTCATTTATCATTTATTAACTAGACAAAGAAGGCCATACAGCACAGTACATACAGACTTTTAACAATAGAGAATCATTAAAAAAATAGCTTTCCTTGTTTTAATGACTAGTCTAGGATTATTACCGGTAATTTATAATAGAATACCAAGACTCAACATGAATTCTATAGCACTTCTTTGTGACTAGCACCTTATTCTAGTGTTAAGCTCCAGTACACACATTTAAGATGGAGATGGGATTCCTGTACCTAGTTAAGGTGAACAGGGTATACGGACAAAGTTCTCTCTTTTCTTTGCAATTTTCTACTAACTCAAAATTTGGACTTTTTAAAACATTTGTATCACGTATATTAACCCCTGTGAGGTGTGGGGATCGAAGGCTTTCATAATCTAAAACAGACTGGCCTTGGGTTCCTTCTTCCTTGAAATTAAAAAAGAAAAATAAAAGTGACCAGCCTACACCCTGTCACGAATCAGTTCGCGACATTTCCCTTTTGTGAGAAGCCACGAACTATTAGTGGAAAACTCACTGTGTATCGCTCAGCTAACCGTTTCTCCCTCCATTTCGGAGTATACTTTTCAAATCATTCGTCACCGTTTTCAAAAAGTGACCGATTTAATGCACGTCACTAAGTGCGCTACTGAGCGATACAATTGTTCCTTTATCGTTCGCCTCTACTTCCCTCAACCGTTAGCCACGCCTTGCGTCCTGCCCATACAATGTATTTGAATTCAGTCCAGTTGTTGCTGCGACGGAGAGAGGTCCTGTGTTAGCAGTGTGAGGTCAGCTAGTACCCAAACTCCACAGTTCTTCAGTACTTCCATCCTAGTTCAGCTTGGGTGATACGCAGCATTCATCGACTATAGTATTTCTTTTGTGTATTTCCTAGTTATAAGAGTTTAATTAAGGTGTTTTTTTTTTTCTAGACGTAAGTATTTAGCTATTGCGTGAGTGAGTGAGTGCGTCTCATTTAATTTGATTTGAATTGTACTGTAACGTTAAATTTATTTTTTGTAAATAATAAATTTAACAGTTCCTTTCTCGAGCTTAATGTAAAGTAAAATCTTGTTTCATTTCTCCATAATTAAGCTTATTTTCCATATAGCTCCTAGCTTGCATAAACGTTTGCTTTCATAACTGGTACTTAGACCAGTCTTGTTGTATTAACTTAATATCCGTTGTGCCACCTGGGAGTTAAGCATCGGCAAGAACCTGATGTTAGTATTAGTTATTTATTGTCAGGGGTGATGTAACTTTCTCCAGAGGCTAACAGTACAGTAATTCAGCAATTGTGAGTAATTAGTCTCTGCTGTGTACTGTGGAGAAAGTTTATAAATTCTCGTTCTCAGAGAGTCGTGCGAAGAAGCAGCGTAAAGTAATCATTGCTTGATGTAGCAAGACAATCATTGTCTCTGCTCTTCAATATTATTGAATATTATTATCAATTTAAATAATATTAAACCATTCATTGCAAAAAGACCCTGATATTATAAAAACCCCGTGACACACCCCTCACAGCATTACAATAGAAAAACCTCCATTCACCACTTTGGAGATTCAAATCTGCATGCAAGAGAAGACCATCATCCTAACTATAGTTCTTTTACACTAACATGGCCTAGATTTCCATTCCTTTGCAATTTATTTCACATAGCTAGACGATGGAAGAAGACACTGCTATGGCTCTGCGTCCATTCCACAGCACTTCTTCGTGATTAGCATCATTCTCTAGTGTTAGTACGGTATATTGTTACAACTCAGAATTCAAGATGGAGAGATGGCAAGATTTGGCTGAGTTAGGGTAAAACCTGTACAGCACCCACAGATCACTAAGACAACATAGTATAGTGCTTCCTTCAACGTAGTAGTTACTTCCTTCAGCAAAGTACTCCCTTCAACAGAGTACTTCCTTCACCAAAATACTTTCAATTTTGTTCTGATAATGCTCCCCTTCTTCACTGTCCCTTCATAAAATCAGCAATGAAAAAGTAACGAAGATAAGCCAATGAAGACTAAGCTTGGGAAGATAGTCTAATCCATATTACACTGTTTACTAAATGGCTTGTTGGTAATTTTGCACTATGGCACAGAACTAAATAGCAGATGAATTATGAGATGATATTCCTTCATCTTTATCATTCTCTTTCTGTGTCTGCCCCCTCTCTTCCTATTTCTCCCATCTTTCCTGTCACTTTTTATTACTCTCCTTTTCAGGTGGCTTTACATTGAATGATCAGCCTAATGGTTTCCTGTAAGCCAGGAAACCACTTCCCAGTTGTATAAATGTCCTTCAACTCCTTCTCTATCCCTCAAAAGAATAGATGGTGGACTGAGGAAGAAAGGCATTTTCAGCCTGCTAGTCCACTTGGTTCATGTTAATGAATCTGTGGTCCACAGTTACTATTATTACCACAAAGGATAATGAATTGTTATTAACTTAATATATTCTAACCAGGGTTGGGCGATAAAGATTTACTTAAAGTCTAATCTGTGTCGGCTGATAAAGATTTATTTAAGGAAAATCTAATTTGGGCCAGCCAATAAAGATCTATTTAAAGAAAGTATAATCTGGGTCGGCCAATAAAAATTCATTTAAGGAAAGTCTAATCTGGGTTGGGCCATAAAGATTTATTTAAGGAAGCCAGTGAATGTACAGCGAGGTTGGATGGTGAGGAATTGAAAAATGTGAGTACGTTTAAGTACTTGGGAAGTGTGATGAGTAAGGATGGAGGTTTGGAGGGTGAAGTGCTTGAAAGGGTACAGCAGGGAAGAAAGGTTGCTGGTTCTTTGAAAGCATTGATAAGAAACAGGGAAGTGAGCATGGATGTGAAAAAGTTACTACATGACAGTATTGTGATACCAACTCTAACGTATGGAAGTGAAGCTTGGACGTTGTTGGAAGGACACAAGTCAAGAGTGAGAGCAGTGGAAATGAGTTATTTAAGAGGAGCCTGTGGAGTCACTTGGAGAGACAGGCTGACGAATGAGGATATAAAGGAGCGTTGTGGTGTTGATGTGGATGTGATAGGAAGCGTTATGAGGAACACACTGAGGTGGTTTGGCCATGTGGAGAGGATGGAGGGTGAAAGACTGACGAAGAGAGTGTATGTGAGTGAGGTGGAGGGGGGAAGAGGGAGGGGGAGGCCGAGGATGAGGTGGAGGGATGGGGTGGAGAGGTATACGAGAGAGGGGGGTGTGAGTTGGGAGCAGGGCAGTGAAATGGCAGGGGACAGGGCGACTTGGAGGCGATTTGTTTGTGGCCACCCCAAACGGGATTGAGGCGTCTGGCAATAGATAGATAGATAGAACCTTGGGTCAGCCAATAAAGATTTGTTTAGAGAAAGTGAACCCTGGGTCAGCCGATAAAGAATTATTTAACCCTCAAACGCCAGGCTGTTTATACCGCACGCCACAGCACACACTTTCTCCCTGCACAGGAATTGTTCCAAAAATAGCCTGTTTCAAACCTTAGTTTCTCAGAAACTCTAGCAGTCAGGGATACAAATTAAAGACCACATTACTCATCAACTCTTTTTTCTTGCAATTGAAAGTGTCCCCAGGTCTGTAGGCCATTGCGCTGATGAGTAAGTACGTGAGGAAGAGGACTAATTTGTAGTGCTAGAGGCAGAATGTGTTTGTGCATGTGCTTGCTGCCCTGACTATGGCTATGCTCTCGGCGTGATAACTTCTCCATTACCATATAAACTAGATACAGTGGCGTCCAAGGCACGTCCTGTAGCACAATTACTGCGCCCTTTCCTAGTATCCTTGGCAGGGATGGATGAGGCAAAAGTCCATGTGAGGAAGAAATGGAACTGGACGAGAAGATTAAAAAAACATCGTTTTACACCTGGTAAAATCAGAAAGGCAACTGAGGTGTGGTTGGCTTGGCTGGCTGGACTATCTCCCTAGCTTTTAGTGACGAGATAGAGTGGCGGCCACTTCAAACTGTGGCTCAAACCCAGTGTCAGTTCCTATCGACATCCAGCAGGAATCTGAAGCCTCTTTGCCATCGGTTCGAACCGACACCTGGCGGTTTGGAGAAAGTTAGAATTTCCACAGCTTCCTTTTCACTTTCATAATTGTTTACAGGACAACATTTTCTGTACATTATCGAGATATTCTATGTTTTAGCCTGTTTCCAGCTAGATCAGATAGTATAATAAGTCCTCCCCCCCCTCTCTCTCTCTCTCTCTCTCCTTTATACTTATGATTTTTTTTCCCTTAAAATTTGAGGTTTTTCCAATCTTTCAAGTTTGTGGTTAAATTTTCCAGCATATTCAAAGAACTTTTCCACCACCACCCAAGCAAGAGCAGCAATGTTGGCTTGTTTTCATCTGACAAAGATCCATAAATCCATTTTCAGTTCAGCTGGTGACCAAATTTAGTTAGACCGGTGGTAAAAGGAGAAAATTCCTATTTCATAAATTAAGAATAATCGAATTTCATGCAACCTCTACTTAGTATTCAAGCTATGAGTGGCCCAGTTCCATCAGATGAAAATAAGTCAGCTGTGTCACCATCTTACCCTACGTATCACTACCACCACAACTGCCTTACATTCGTCACGATCACCACCACCCAGTCCTGAGCATAAAATACATCCCATCGCCACCATCACTCTGTCCTAAGCAACATTCACAACCTAAACATCATCCACATCCTGTCACCGCCATCATCACCCTGTTCTAAGCATCATCCATATTACCACTAACACCACCCTATCTCAATATCATCACCATCTTTACTTCACCATTACCACCACCGTAGCCCCTAAACCACCATCGCCACCACGCAACCACCACCACCACCACAACCATCTGTACCACTCCACCACCTGTACCAGTCCACATGACGTTCAGTCCTTTTTTTTTTTTTTTTTTTTTTTTCGGATTCTAAGGAGCACTCGGCGGGAGGAGGAAATTGTCCCACGCCCTGTTACCTCCACCGGAATTCTTTGTTCCTCCCTTCGTCTCCTGCGGGCGCTGTCTGTCCCTGCTTTAGTTCCTTTATCGCAGGTTCTCTTCCCCTGTTTTCCAGCGTTTTCCACCACTAAGCATCCCCTTCCTCATTATTCTTTCGTGCCCTCTCACTCGGTCCCTTCCTGCAACCCCTCGTCTGTCTGATAATGCAAAACTAGGATGAAATTACGAGACGTCCTGCTTTTAAACCTACATTATTATTCCTCTCTCTTTCTGAACCCTTCTCTGGTCTAATGTTGCTAAAACTAAGACTAAAATACGAGTCTTCCTACTTTTGAAAAGAGCATTTCTATTCTACCTTTTAGTTATACTGAATCCTTAGTATGAGCTCCGAAATTGTCCATTCACTATATATTTTCATTTACCTTAAGAAGCATACAATTTCAAGAAGACAAAACATGCTCCCTAAGTTTTTCATATGAGGATGGAGGCTTACTTGAAATGTGGCAGAGAAAGCGTAATATGAAAAAGTAGGGCGGTGAAGAGCCGTAAGTGACAAGCAGGCGAGTGGAATGGAGTTCGTTGTGAGAAAAAGAGGCGAAAAGGAATAGAAGAAAATATAAGATTCAAAGACGGTCAGAGTGGAATGGAAGGCAATAAGAGGGAGAGGTTGTGAGGGCAGAAAAGAATGATGAGGAATGTGGTAAGGAGGGGACGCTTGACGCAGGAAATAATGGAGAAAGAAGATGGAAGTGAGGAGGGGAGAATCTGAGAAAGATTCGAATGCAACGTTTAAAGTAGTAGGGAAGGGAATGTGAATAAGAGGAATCGATCCAAATGACAGTGAAAGAAATGATAGATAAGGAAAAAAAAGAGTTGTATAAGACATAGGCAAGGGAGAAAAAGCATCAAGGAATATATATATATATATATATATATATATATATATATATATATATATATATATATATATATATATATATATCAGAAAATTAAGAGAAATACACAGGTGGTTTGGATATGTGGAGCGAATGGAAAATGAAAGACTGAAAGACTGACTTCGAGGGTGTATGTAGGTGAAGTGGAGGGAGGGAGAGGGAGGGGGAGACCGAGGATGAGGTGGAGGGATGGAGTTGAGAAGTACAGTATATGAGGGAGGGGGGAGTGAGTTGGGGGGAGGGCAGTCAAATGGTGGGTGACAGAGTGACTTGAGGCGTTTTGTCTGCGGCCACCCTTTGCGGGATTAGGGCGTCAGGCTATAGATCAGTGGTTCCCAAACTAGGGGCCATGGCCCCCTTGGGGGCCATATATCAGAATGTAGGGGGCCATAACCTGCACCGAAGGAGTTTAGCGAGTAGGTAGTCAGTGGAGAGAACTTACACAGGTTCAGTACAGGTTTGTGCAATGCCTTGCTGCCAGACACATAAGTAATACTTTTTTTTTTTTTTTGCCTGTGTAATTACCTTTTTTCATCTGATTCTGTGTTGTTGACATAAAATAAGGCATAGAGATGTATTAGGGGAGTAGATAATTTAACTCATTCTAATTCTAAGGCTTCCTAAACCATGGATTCTGTATGATAACCTGGTCTTGAATCTTGAGTATCAGTAAGGATGTTCACATTTTTCAGTTAACTATCCATTCACAGTTGCAACATTGATCACTGTGTGCGCCTCCCCATATAATCAGTTTGTGCCCACCTGTGAATACTTCAATAATTATATATATATAAGATTCAGCTAAGACAAAATACACATTTCTTTATTAATACATAACAAAAGAGAAAATAACAAATGGAATCAATAAAATTACAGGATTTGCTAGATTGATTTTTATATGGACATGATGAGTGTAGGACTGTAGTGTAGACAGTCATTGTAGTCATGGGTTATGGCTGGGGAAGGGGGGCCATGGACAAGGATCATGTATGAAAAGTGGGTAACGACCAGAAAAAGTTTGGGAACCACTGCTATAGATAGATAGACATATGACCTAAAATGACCACGGAGGTCAACCTCACATAGCCTATGTCCGAACTGGAAGTCATGTGAGTCTCCATGCCAAAAGTTGGGCTGCCGGGGTACCCGGCGTTGCCCGGGCCAAAAAGGGCACAGGGCGAGATACGTTCAAACAAGTCAGATCTATTTTGGGCCAGATTTGGTGGAAGTGTTAAGGATGAAGTAATTCAGTTTTGAAAGAAAGGTCAAAGCCAGAGGACAGAGTCAGATGTTCGGCCTTACAGCAATTGGTGGGTACGAGTGTTGCAGTCTCTGAGAGCTCCTCCTTGATTTCAAATTGGCTTAGGATAGGTTAGGTTAGGTTAGGATTTTTTTTAGTTATGTTGGTTTCTTGCAGTTTTGTAGAGATGAAAACCATAACTGCAGTAATTTAAAAAACGTAAAAAAAAAAAAGAAGTCCACAGAGTGTAGTGGCTTTCTCCTATCTTTGAGCCTAACTATCTGTATGGAGGGTGACATGGAGGCAACTACACGCCGTGACAACCGAAGAATGAAAGAATACCAGTGTTCTCTTTCCAGTTTAATTGGAGATTATGTTTGTTTGGCAAATTCGGACAGTAAAAAATAAACGGCGATATTTCAGTAATCGTCTGTGTTGTTTTCTCCCTAGTTTTATACTAAATGTGTGTGTGTGTGTGTGTGTGTGTGTGTGTGTGTGTGTGTGTGTGTGTGTGTGTAGACAACGATTACTGCTTTTCACAACACTGATTACAGTAGAAAAGAAATTCACACACACACACACACACACACACACACACACACACACACACACACACACTGAATGACTAAATCAAATCACCTGTCTAGTAAAGAAAAAATATATATATACTTTTCTGTTCATAAGCAGCTCTTTCAATCAGTAATTACTCCCAGAATTTGCCATTAAATTAATTACACTAGTTTATAAATCCGATTTTGCTTGTCATTTTTCGAAGAGGGCAAAATGGTGCATGTCTGACAACATTGTAAATAACCAAGGCCGTATCGGTAACTATAATCTGTCTCTTTATCGTTCGCTTAACAAGGCGATAATGTAATTGCCGAGTCTGTTTGTGTGTGTGTGTGTGTGTGTGTGTGTGTGTGTGTGTGTGTCTTTTCCCAAAATACTCAAAATCAAGTGGGCAAGTTGTGTCCAAATTTTGTGGGCAGTATCTCGAGAGATATGGCTTGTTTTTTTAAATATTTTTGGGGAGGTTGCGATGACTTTCCTTCGATTGCCAGAGGATTTTGCAATAAAAAGTACCCATTCACTCTTCTTTTAGCATGCCATTATTCACAATTTTCAATCGTACCCTCAACGAAGAGAACGGCTATTCGAAGTGTAACTATTAGAAATTCTTCAAAGGCCTGTTATGCTCAATGACCTTGACTAACGTAACAAATCTCTGAATGCTAGCGTCTGTTTAACTTAGCAGGAATAATCAGCAGAATCCTATTTTTTTGTTTGGCGAAGCTGCGATGATATGCCTCCGATTGCCAGAGGATTACTGATCTAGTTTTTTCGTGATAGCAGCGTAATGCATTCGTGGAGGAATGTTTTTGCTTTTATCGTCTTGGTTTCTGCCTCGTCAATGATTTTTATCTGTCTTTCCTGTCCTCGACTATCTTTCTTTTATTCACTTCATTCCCTGCTTGTCCGACTTGTACTATTCATCTCCCTTCTCTTGCTTTATGTATGTTTTTTTTTTTTTTTTTTTTTTTTTTTTTTAATGCGTCCTCTCTTTTTCCGTCACTTTCACATTTCTCTTTACCTGCCATCCATGTCTCCTCTTGTTGCATGCCTTCCTCATCTTCCTGACACTACATCACTCTGCTTTTCTCTCCTTTTTATTCAGTTTATCCATCACATCCTATTACATAATTCTCGGAGGATCCTAGCCCTCTGGGCCGTATTGTATAGGTGGCTTGCAAGATTTCTTAGCAGCTTTCCTAAGTGATTAATTCTGTACATTGCACCTCATTATCCTTTATGTTACAGACACAAATAATGACGATATTCAAACAACACAAGAAGGAACTATCAAAGCGTGCAACATCCGTGCACACCAGCTGGTTTGTGACCATGACCTTGACCTTCGACATATTCTCAAAATCAAATTGCTTCATTCATGCCTAACCCTTTAGCCTTTCACTAACTTTGGTTTATATTAAAGCAAAGCTGTCTGAGTTGACTGTGCCCTTGACCTTTCCCTGTGACCTAGAACTTTAACTGATTGTTTTTATAATGGTACTGTATCTTTCCTTGAATAACGTTGAATACTTGAATATAGAGTTTTGTCTACATCTGATAAAAACTGTATAAGCTGACCCTGCCCTGTGACTTTCACTTTTATCTAGTGTTATCACACACAGACACACAGACCGAGCGTTCACCTTGCTCAGTGACTGGACCTTTCACTGACTGTTGTCAAAATTGAATCCCTTATGTTTTGCCTGATCTTTAACATTTCCACCACTTTTGATTAAAATCTGATCAAAGATATGTGAGATCATCTTGGTTTGTGTGAACTTGGCCTTTGACCTTTCCATGTAGCCACCAGTAACTGTCCTCAAAATGTAGTCTTTATTCTTGCCTGATCCTCAACCCTCACTTTAGTCTAAATCAGATGAAAATTGTTTACCGGGTAAGTTAACTTTGTCCTGTAATATTGACCTTTGACCTATTGTTCTAAAAAGCAATGGGTTTACCATCCGGCTGACCTTCAACAAATATGGTTAAAATCAGACCAAAATGACTTGAGCTATGTTGCTAACAAGCACACACGCATTTCGAACTTCTACCTTGCCCTTTGATAGTTCTCTAAACTAAATCACTCCATACTTACTTCACCCATAATCCTCCTCCATGTTTGGTTTTAATGGAAGAAAATTTGTATAAGATGATTTTGCTAGGCCAACGTTTTACACACACCAGTGACCTTGACTTACTGTTCTAAAAAAAAAAAAAATATTTTTGTGGTCTGTCTCTCTACCTTCCCACCAGGTTTGGCTAAGATTTGAGTTATTTTGTTACCACACACACACACACACACACACACACACACACACACACACACACACACACACACACACACACACCGCTCGCTGGGGCAGTGGTAACGTTCTCGCTTGCCATCTGGTAGACGGGAGTTCGCGCCTCGCTCAGGTTGGGAAAAGTTTCACTGACGAAGTGGGTGGTTACTGTCCCCTTTGAGCAAGGGGACGGGTGTGTGTGTGTTTGAAGGTCACAGCCTTGCCCTTAGATCGGACTATATGAGGTCTCAGCTCCCTTCCGGGAGGGTAAAATGCTGACGATCACGACCATCAAGTGATCCTGACCGACCCGGTGAATTACACACACACACACACACGCACGCACACATAGTTTTGTTGAGAGAGAGAGAGAGAGAGAGAGAGAGAGAGAGAGAGAGAGAGAGAGAGAGAGAGAGAGAGAGAGAGAGAGAGAGAGAGAGAGAGAGAGAGAGAGAGAGAGAGATGCGCTACTCAAAACAAGACCGCTTTAGCTCTGAGTACATCTATTGTAACAAGTTCGAGCGTTGTATTTGCACAGGTTTTATAATTCGCTGTGGGTAAATTCGCTTGATATTTTCATGGAGTAGGTACCTTCATGAGAGTTAAGACGCAATCTTAACCTTCATTACGATGACGTTATATTATGTTATCAATTGATTTGTTAAATTTAAGAGCAATATACAGTGAAAGCCTTAATGAAGCCACATCAAACCCCTCCGACTTGAAAAGTTTCCCGTACTGAAAAAAAGTAGTCTGAAGATAGCACGAAGTACATAAAAAAAATCGCCATACTGAAGGAATTTAATAAGAAGCTTTATTTCTACTGTATCTTCTCGCTGAACTGGTAAACTGTCCTAACAATATGGCTTATGGATACAGGATCAGGATCATGACATTATTGGAAACAAGATCCGCCTAACCGCACAACGCACTTCCTTCCGTTCTAACAGTGGAATTCTTCGGCCCTAACCTTGACAAAGGAATGGGTAAGAGGCGCTCACAATTGTATTAAAACTTCTTAGGGTTGGTTTGTGTAATTTCTTCAAGTAGGGGTTGTGCTACTAAATTTAATTGCCCCCCCCCCCCAAAAAAAAAAAAAAACGATTCCTATCGAAACTGGTCTGACTCACCAGAATTGTTGCGGGATTTAGGCTAATCACATAATAAGAATATCATGTCGCTTATAGAAATTTAGATTAATTACCCATGAGTAACTCATATTCTTGTTAACTAGAAGGGAAATACTCATTTGATGACAAAATTCACTTTAATGTAAGGTCTTTAGACATTCCGCACCTTACTCGTAATTGTGTGGAGGGTGCAGTAAAGATGTTCACAGCCATATATCTGCATGTATTTTTGACGGAATAAAGCACAATAAGGGTGGTGGTGGTCCCTGCAAAAAAATCCACGGTAAATGTTATGAGGAGGTAACTAGGTTAAATATTACAACCCGGACCATTCCGGTAACAATGTAGACTAAGTGGAGACTAAGTTTACAGCTTTGGAAATGCCAAACTCTTTGTCTGGCAAATATAAAAAAGCACGTGCGCGCGATACCTATGTCTCTCTATCAAAAGTATGTTTTATATATATATGCTATATATACTATCTATTGTATCTATCTCTCTATATATATGAACTCTAATTAAGTAGACTCTGTGGTACAGTGGTAAAGTGTGGATTTTCGTACACCGAAAAACGAGAGTTCGCGCCCAGCCACGGTAATAAACTTTAGGAGCGTTCTTTTGGCCACGTACTGCATTGGCGGACACAAGGGGTGCTGTGGTTGAACCAGTGTCGCATACTAAAAAGTATGCTTGCACCCAGTTGGCTTGCGCAGGCCGATTACACTTGGTTTACAGACTACACACACACATCCAAAGCCACTCCAACACTACAATTACACTTACAAGCACTTCTCATCCTACATACAATCTCTACTAGACAGCCTAAGCCACTTGGTAGAGATACATTGGCTGTATCGTCCCCACTTCGGTAGGGATAGGCCGGTCCTGCAGTGGACACTCAAACGGCTGAGATGAGATATGCAAACTGAACACCTTTTTGACGCGTCATATCAGATCAATAATAATGGAGATAGAGTATTTTTAAATAGAACATGATTTCTCCTGCTCACTTGCTTCCAGCCTCGCCACCCCACATTCGTGACTTTACTGTTTGTAAAAAAGAGTATTGTCGTTTTGTATCTTGATTCATATAGCTAAGTGGTAGAAAAAGAACACAGTACGTCTCTGCATCCTTTACAAAGCACTTTTTCTTGACTAGAAATGTTTTCAGGTATTAACTGCCTTTTTCAACTCAGCATTCAAGATGGAAAGACGGCAGTTTTAGGCCAAGTTAGAGTAAAATGAATATAGCCTACCTTTTTACGCACAGTGTGAGGTGATTATGATACTGGGGTGTCTGGTGGACGAGGCACACCAGGTAGGTTAGCAAATACATGTGCAGTGGTAATGGCAGAACCAAACGCATAGTAGGAAGCACGTGTTATTTATGAACGTTATTTTTCTGTTATTATTGATTTCCGACGGAAAGTGTCGTAGAAAAACCCCGGTAGATGTTTGTATAGGTGAGAGCTAAGTATAAAACACCTGAGAATAACCGGACTGATTCTGGAATGAAACGAAAATGTTTGGCCAAAACTACGACTGCAACCACGATAAAAACTACAGCTGCTACTGCTACCCTTACTATTACTACCGCTACTACTACTACTACTACTACTACTACCACTACTACCAATCTCGGTGGAGTAATTAAGCAAGCTTCCTAGTCACCAGTGTTTTAACTTCATATGCATAAGCCTAACTGAAAACTTAGAGTACAGTACATAACACATTAGTCTAATTATATGAACGTAAAAAGTTTGAAAAATACTCAACACCAATATATATTTAACAGCTTATTACCAACAAACCGCTGTCCTAATGTTAAGCACTGGCTGTTAAGGAGAAAGACAGATGAAGGGGGCCCTTGGCCGGGAAACTAGTCAGCAAGTAGCATCCTCCCTCGAGTCCTTGCCTTCGCCCGCCAGACCAGCTTACCCCATTAGTTAATCCCTTTCTTTCCCACCATCCCTTCCCTTTATCTTCATCCTCCCAGTCCCCTTCCCTTCTCCTTTCCTTACCCCTTCCCCATTACCTTCTCTTACCCCAACACGCGGAAGAGAAATGAGGCCACAGACCCTTCCCTCCTCACATCGTAAAGCCGTAGTAGTTATTTGCCTTAATGAACTTCGTGCAGTTGATAGGTATGATCTATCTTAATTAACTCAAACCTAAGCCATGCCATCCAGTTCTTTTCCCCATCCTCACCGTCCACGCCTTCATTAACCATTCCCCTCCATCACCATCGTCATCCCCCTCACCCTCCCGCCCTTCTCCTTCCTCTCGCTTTCAGCACTCCAAGTCTTCGTCTTCTCTTCCTCACTTTCGTCGTCCCCCCACCCCCCCGTCACCTTTGTTACACCCTTGTTCCCTCCCCTTGCCCTCATTAACTCGTCTAAACCAGGCTTCCTAACGCGACTGATCCTCTCTCTCTCTCTCTCTCTCTCTCTCTCTCTCTCTCTCAGCACAAGTTGTGAGCTGGAGAATGTATTGTATTACTTTGATTACCACTGCTTTCATTAACATTGCTCTAGTTGATTATAATGGAGGTTTTCAACTACATCATAATGCCGAATCGCTTCACTTGAACTTTTAACTCCGAATGAAATATTAGTCATTGTTCGAATCACTGAAATATTCACTGAAATATATGTCGCCGCGAACTACGAACGTTGTATTAGATGGCTCTCTCCATCAATAATTATAAACATGTAAAAAAAAAAAGTATATAGTAAGTATTAATGTATAAAGAGCTACGTAGGGATTACATGGGTAAAGAAAAAATGCTTTAAACATCTGGTTCAGAAAATTTACGCGAGAGACTACCACCTTCCTCATTTCGTTTCCCGCAGTCCTTTACGGGTGCCTCCGAAGGTATACGGGCTGTCATGAGAAATGCAAAATAAGTCAACAATAAGTCAAAGAAAAACAGGGGAAAAAATTACTCCTGTCTCCAACACATGAAGGAAAAATAGATGTTTTTTCCTAATATGATGGTTTGAATAGGATATACTGTATACGAGTAGGAATCTGGCTTTTGAGCCCGTGTGTGTGTGTGTGTGTGTGTGTTTATTACTGGTTGCGTATCTGTCGGAACAAGCAACAGCAAGAAAAAAAGAAAGAAACAAAGAAAATGATCTCATTTGTCGCAGGGGCGATATTAACTAAACTGGTCATATTCCGTGCATTAACCTGAGATAGTATGGCATAACAAAAACAAAACTTGTCATCGTACTGAGTCGTTAAGTAAATAAACAGAAATGAGATGAATAAATACTGCTTGTATGAACACACATTAGGCCGATTAATAACAGAGCGTATAATCTCTATTCGAGGAGAGAGAGAGAGAGAGAAATGTGGTGGGCGGGAAAGTGTAGTCTGAGTGGGCAATAGTAAGCACAGAAGAGGAGTTGATTGCAAAGCAGGGAAACTGAGAGGATCATGGAGTGAGCCTTCAGATATGGAAAATGAATGAGATAATAAAGACTAATGAAAGTAGTGAATGGTAAAGGAAGACAGGAAGGGAGCGGTGGACCGAATAAGAAAGAAACAAAGGAGTAAAGGTGAAGAAAGAAAAAGTAAATAGATGAGGTAAGGGGATACTCATGCATTAAAATAATATTATAACACTTTCATAAAAGATAATTCCCTCTAAATCCAGTGCTGTCCTTTGTATTTTTCTTTTTTCACCAGTCTTTTTCTGTTTAGGAAAGTCTTTCCTAATATGAGTGTAACCGTCGGGGGATGGCAAGAATAATTTGAAATAACGTCCTTGTAGTGTAGTGAAGGGGTTAAAAAGCCGTCAAGCATTTTTCCTCTTGTACGTTGATATATTCTTGTATGTTATTTGTGCAGACTATACATATGTTACAAGGAGACATAACAGAGGAATAATGAGTTGTTTTAAGCAAAATAAATCGTTAAGAGATGCTAGGCAGCCTCCTAGGCTGGTGTGAACAAAATCCGTAGATATCCCCTCTCAAAACCTTCTATAACCATTTTACTCTAACCTGGCCTAAAATTGCCATCTCTTCACTTTGAATACTGAGTTGTTGCAAGAGGCTGACGCTGGAATATAATGAAGTCTTGAAGAAGACCTGTGGCAACAAAATGGAGTCGCAGTATTGTCTTAATTTGCAACTGAGCCACGTAAAATAAGTTGCAAAAGGGTAAAAAATCTGGGCCAGGTTAAGATAAAATGACAATTACACGATTACGTCCTGTACAGTGAACCCCCAGAGTATTGGCCATCTTACCGCACGTATTATTCTGAAACACGGACGAAGCACTGTGAAATATGGGACACCCAGTAACTATAAGTGCAACTATTGTCCTTGGTAATTAATACGACGCGAAATAGCATTGATCGTCAATACTGGCTGGTATATTTTTGAGGCAATGTGTCAATGGGTTCATGCGCGTCTTCAAAACTCGTTCATTTTCACAACCATCGACCCCCAGGTCAGCGATGCTTTTTTGGTTGACGGTACATCGCTTCCTTTCTTCCGTCAGATGATTCCGTTGAGGATGAGTACAAACCACATCCATTATCCCCACCAGTACGACGGTCTGTTTCCTTTTTTTTTTTTTTTTTTCTTTTTGCCACAGTTTTAATTATTATACGAAGGGGGCGGTATATTCTTTTCCATGACACAAATATCATACCGTCTGGGGGTAACAATGAAGCTAAATAGGCGTCATTTTACTGAAGGGATTAATGAAGATTCTAGTCCTTTCAGCGCGATGTCTTACGTAAGCTGAACAATAATAATAATTAAAAAAAAAAAAGAGTCACAGACCCGAGCGGAATAAGTGGGTATTTTTTTTTCTGACCCCTGAGTTAGTGAATCTGCGTTTGAAGAGAGAGAGAGAGAGAGAGAGAGAGAGAGAGAGAGAGAGAGAGAGAGAGAGAGAGAGAGCGAGATTCATAGGATGACAACAAGCTTATTGCAGAGGCAAGCTTATAGCAGAGGACATCATTGTACTGAAAGAGGTGTATGGTCTGTTGGCTTTTTCTTCCCAGCACGGAGACACTCTACGTTAATTATTGCACCTTTTAACCAACAATTTCTGTGTATTATATACGATCAGAAATTATGTTTACTTAATTAGTTGGTGGTTTCACGATTAGCGTTGTTGCTGTTCGTGCTCTTTCTTAAGGTACTTATTTCTGAATGGATAGTGTATTTCATAGGATGTATTACCTTCCTTATGCCTTACTGAAAATCTCTCTCTCTCTCTCTCTCTCTCTCTCTCTCTCTCTCACACACACACACACACACACACACACACACACACACACAAACAAGACGATAGTGGAGAATATTTTCAATGTTTCGTACACTGTTCCAAAACTTACCGACAGAAAATTGCAGATAATCTTTGATCGGGAGCATCTCATATGTGTCCTTAAATTATTACCAGTTCACAGAGCTGCTTCATGACAACTTACCTGTATATCCTGCCAACTCACTAATTCACACCTACACTACGATGACTTATTAGTATAGTTAATTCTTGCTTCCTCAAACATTTTACTTTAATTAGAAAGGGCCTCAAGTAAGAAGAGAGTTCATGAAGCTGTTCTAGCTTCTCCACCTCGAAAATTCCCTCGTGAGCTTACTTCAGTAGTCTGGAGACAGCATGAACGTAATAACAAATGACGCACTCTGATGGTGTCGGTGTTAGGAACTCATTTCACGACTGCCAACTCTGGTAATATCACAAACCGAATTATAATACCTGCAACAGATTTTGATCACCAAATGTATCGTCAGTAATTTCAGTTTTTGTGCCAATATTTTTCAGTCGTTTGGAACAAACAACATTTCATCTACCTAGAAAAATGGCATTTTTCCGACCTCGATACCGTCCAAATCAGCCCTTCAAAAACTCGCATCGACTGTAGAACACAGTTTTTCAAACACAGCTCACGGTGATTTTTGTACGCCTGACTTAAAACTGAAGCCAGATGTAACCGTGTTTTTTTCTGTGCGTTTTTCCGAATACCATGCCAGTCAGTGGAAGAGGTAGGCGTGGGAGGGTCCTGGGGAGGGTGGGGGGTTGTCGGCGTCACTGATAATGCACACGTATCCATGCCACCTCGTCTTTCTCCTCCTTTCGTCTTTCCTTGTTTCTCTTGTTAATAATTATGATCCCATCAGCTTCTATTCTTCACACTCATCATTTCTTCTCCATTCATTAATTTAGCTGTCTCTTTATTATTCCTTCTATCCTCTTGTTAGTCTTCCTCCCCCCTCCCCCGTCTTTATTACTTGCTATCTTCCCTTTTACTTCTCTACTTGGCCATAACCTCTTCTTTCTATTTTTTCCCTGTCCCGTTATCAATTCCATACGATCCCTTCCTTTCTTTCCCTCCTAATTATTCAGTATTATCATCTCAGCTTCTATACTTCGCATTCACCCCTTCATTTTCAATGCCTCCCTTTTCTGTTCTTTATTCCAATAATTTTTCCTCTGTCCCTCATTTCCCCTGCCTTATTACCGTAACATCTCAGTTTCTTTACTTCATACACACATTTTCTTTTCACTCTTTTCTAACTCTCTTATTTCAGCCGCCCCGACCCCCTTCTGCTTCCTTCCCTTATCATCATCTCTTCAGTTCCCTATTTTGTACTTACACTAGGGCTCAGTCTCTCCTGTCTCGTTCTTCCTCATTTCATCCTACAGCTTCGTTTCTTCCCCCCTTCCCCGTTCCTATCTTCATTATATATGTCATCGTCAACCTCCCGGCTTCTTTCCATTGCACTCGCTTTCTCGCCTCGTCCATTCCTTCCATTATCTCCTTTTTTCCAACCACCTCATCCCTCATTTTCTTCCTTTCCTTTTCACCTCGCTATTAGTATCCTTTCAGTTTATTCTTTTCGTGCGAACGGTATCGTTTCTACCATTTTTTTTTTTCGCCCGTGTCCCATCTCCCCTTTTTTCTTCCTGTTTTTCTCTTTTGTGAACCTCCTAGATTAGGGCTAGTATGTCTCACAAACTTGTTATCTGATGCACCATTTAGAAGTGTGGACCTTTATTTTCTTAGAGGTAACGTTTTGCTCATTTAAGATTCAGAATAAGCCATGAAGTAGACGAAAAGTTACCTCAGAGGAAACAAAGGCTCGTACCTCGAAATAGTGCTTTGATTAACCAACCTCCCTGATTCATTACTTAGTACTAAATTACGCTTCTCCATTTTTTACTTTCTCTCTAATCCGTTTGGTCCCATTCTTCTTCCTTTCCTCTTTCTTACCTTTCCTTGTCTTAACTTTACCACGTAGCCTTTATCTTTTTTACTTCCCTGTTCTTCCCTTTTCTCCGTCAGTTCATCCACCCTCACCTCTTTTCTTTCCCTCCTCTTCTTTAGTAATCATCAACCTCCCAGCTTCTTTACTTTGCAACCATCCTCTCTACTCCTTCATTCTTTCCTCTCACTCTTCCTTATTCCATCCACACTTCCCTGATTTTCCTTCCTTCATTATTTTTATTTCCATAATCTCAACTCCTCTACTCAGCACTCACTTTCTCTTCTCCATTCTTTCTTACTCATTCCACTCAAACCTTCACTTCGCGGGTTTCCTTTCTTCTCTTAATCTATCCTACCTTCAATATTCGTAATCATCAACCTCCCTTCTCTGCTTCACCCTCACTATCTCTTATTCATTCTTTTCTTCCTTCCTCATCGACACCCTTCATTATCTTATCTTCTCTCGTTCTCTCCTACCGATGCTTCACCCACACTATCTTTTCTCCTTCATTCTTTCTTTTCTTCTTCACGCACTCGTCCCTTCCTTTCTTCCCTTCCTCTGTCTTGTCTTCATGTTTAATTATGTATAAGAAATCGTGCTGCAGAGCCTCCCAAACCCGGGAAAATACAGCTCTAGGGTCCGTATTGGTAAGGAATCTTGAATTTTAATCAGTTTCCAGGATTAAAAAAAAAAAAGGGTTACAGCAGCTTACAGTCAAGAGAAAGCGTTTTGTTTCGTATTTCTTCACCTTAACCCCTTCAGTCCAATGACATTTTTTTTGTAATTTATTCTTTCCACCTCCCGACCATTTCCTTAAAAGTATGAAAGGTCTCTCGTACTGAACGGGTTAATGAGGGCTCTATCTTTAAATGCAAAAGTCTAAAATAGAAAAAAAAATCGTATATAAATGGCAAGAATATATTAAAAAATACGTCGTCGGTCTGAGAGGGTTGATATCCACTCTAGTTTGGATGTGAAAAAAAAAAAAAGTTTGACAGACTTATGCTGAAGAAATCTCGGAAATATGGAACTTATGGTCTGTCACAAGTATTCCGAAATAATCCTCGTTCCAGCATTGGTATTTCTCCCTACCTGATTCACACGCTTTTCTCCCCTCGCTGACGCCCACCTCAGGCTTTTCATTCATCTCTTGTTAATACACAGAAATTTACTTTTCGTCCACTCCCCTCTCATCTTCCCCTGCCTTGTCATCACTTTCACTTCCCTGAGCATTTCTACGCCTGTTTTATTTCAGTCTTTCTCGTCCTCTTTTCGTTTGCAGTTCCCAATATTCGAGCCTTTTACACAATTCTCATCAACCCCTTCGCTATGATGATGTATTTTTCCTTCAGTCATTTATTTATTTTTCATTCGTGATACCACCTGACAGTTTCATTTAGATGTGAGGACAATTCTCGAACTGTATGGGTTCGATAAAGCTTTGGTTAACCTTTCAGCTTGGCAGATCCTTTTTCATTTGAACTAGGACAGCCATGTTGTCTCCAGCCGGACTCCCTTACAACGACGTTAAGCTAAATGAAAATATATATTTTGTTTGTAATTGAACAGGAGGGAATGGTAAAAAGGAGGTGGGGAAGGGGAGGACGATGAGCAGCGCCAGACATCTGTTGCGTTGCCTGATCACTGCCCACTACCTGGCTTGAAGCTGCTAAAGATCGCCAAATTTAGTCGTGTGTGTTTTTGTGTCCTATCTATCTATCTACTGTATCTACATCTGTATCTGTATCTATCTATCTATCTGTCTAACTATATCTGTATTTATCTATCTGTATGTGTATAGTGATGGATAGATAAGTACACGCATTACACTTAAGCATCGGCTATATGAAAAAAAAAAAAAAAAAAAATCAACTCTTGCTGGGAATCGGAGCTGGGACTCCAAGACAGGAGCCAGTCACCATGTAACCAACCTGCACCACGGCATTATAAATGCTAAGCCACCCGGAATCAATGAAAAATCAGGTAAATCAATCATGCGAGTAAATTTTTCAACCCGAACCCATATGTTGACACATATTTAAGAGTCCTCGGAACTTTTGCTTAGCCCAGTGTTTCTCAAACTTTTTCAGTTCATCTCCTCTCGTTGGGATCTTAACATCCTCGTGGCTCCCCTCCAGTTTTCTTTCAAGCCTCTCAGGAATAATGATGAAAGAATCTGTTTGATGCACTCCATTTATTTTAATGCTTACAACTACCAATCAATATGCATATTTTGTTACATATCAGTGAGACTGATAACACTGCTTTCAGTCTGTCGACTAATTCGAGGTTGAATCACTAATAACTCACATCTCAGATCTGGGTCCACATCCAACCGGTTTCGGCTTTTACTTTTTATGTGTAGAAGGGTGGAGAAACCAGATTCACATAAATATGTTGTGGAAAATGGCAAGAGGACTCTAAGTGCGATTTCACTAACTTTTGGGTATGACTGATACATGGAGCACCAGAACACAGTCAGAGATTTCTCTTCATGATGGTCTATGGCAGCAGAATCATTCTTGAGGTCGAGGAAATCACCCTGAACATCATCGGGAAAGGCAGCAATATCAAGAGTTTCAGTGAAAGGATCCCTCACCAGTTTCCCTTCTTCTTCCTTGAATTCTGGGAAGTATCTTTCGGGTTCACTTTCCAAGGATTTCAAGTGCTGAATTATTCAATTTTTGAGTGATGGGTCAAGTAGGTGATCCTTTTTCAGTCTCGTCAAGAACAGTTGAAAGATTCTCACACGTGGCAACATTTTCATCACTCACTTTCCTTTGCCAGTTCTGGAGTTCAGCAAAAAATGCATGCATACAGCCCATACGGTGAAATATATTTCTTTCCATGCCTTGTAGATTGAGATTCAGCCTGTTTAGCTGCTCAAAAATGTCGGCCAGGTATGCACGACGTGACTCACACAATGCCTTAGACTTTTCCTTTCATTTCCAGGAAAAGTTTACGTTCTCTCCGAAGCTCAAATACTCTGTTCACAACATTGCCCTTGGAGAGCCATTGCATTTGGAGTGAAAGAGGAGGGGAGGAGGGATTCATGCTCTGAATCCATGTCCTCACAGAGTTTCTGGAAAAGCCGAGAGTTCAAATCTCTTGTTTTCACAAAGGTGACACATTTTTCCACTGCCTCCATGATCTTGCAAAGGGCATCAGGGTTGGGTTTTGACGCCAATGCAAAACGATGGATCATACAGTGAAGCACTTTTGCATTCGGAGCTACTTCCTCGACATGCTTCTGTAGCCCCAGTTTTGATCCCAGCATCACCCGAGCCTCATTGGTACAGACTCCACAATAATTTTCCCAGGCTTTCCGTTAGCTGTGAAGGAAGAAGTAAACTTTTCCATCACATCTTTTTTTTTTTTCTTTTTCTTTTTCTTTTTTTTTTTTGTGATCGACTCTGGTTAAAGCGTGGTAGTTTCAAGCTGTGAGCAGAAATTCATCTTTGATGTCATGCATGAATACATTCCTAACTAACACGACTAGCTGTGCACAAGATCTCACATCCGTTGACTCATCCAACTGTACTGCGACCATATCAGTTGGAGACAATTTAATCTCCCGCATCACATGTTCCATGATATCAACTGACATTTCACTGATTCCCTGTTTTTGTGTTGTTTGACAAAGAAGTTTTGCTGAATCTTAGGTGCACATGACTCTCCAAGAACCCACTTGACCAACTTTACAGCACACTGCTTAATTAAAGTTTCACTAATTGTGTAGGCATTTTTCTTCTTGGCTATTTCAAGGGAAACCTCACGCGAAGTCTCAACTTCACTTAAGTTTTGTTGTTGGAATGCACCATTCCCATCCAGTCCCTGTTTTCTCAAACTCTGTTCATGGCGCTTGAAGAAGCTGGGATCTTTTTCCGCATACTGATGGTGGATTATAGTCAGATGATTCCTCAGCTTGCTAAGCCTCATAGAATCATTCTCTAGCATTTTGAAACAACACACACTGAGGTTTCTCGATGCCATCAGCGAGGATTGATGTAAATCCTTAGTTAACGTATTCATCATTGTACTTCCGATTCTTAAAAACACTGGCAGCCATCGCAAATCTATATAAAAACATAGGCAACGCTACGCTGTTGCAACCCTCCCTCTAACCAAGCACATAACCCCCACCTCCCTGCAAACCTAACCAAGTGCATAACGGCCCTCACTCCCCCCTCCCCCTCTGTATAACACAGAGACATTAAAACTTAAAAATATCAGTATTTTATCCATGGTAAACATAACGTGGGCCCTTCAGATTCCTTCCACAGGTCGCAGTGAAATCTGATTTTTTTTTTTCATTATTAAAAAAAAAAAAAAAAAACTACTTAAAACACAGCATTCTACTTGTCAAAAGGCACCAGTTGTCTATAAAACACATAACTGTGTGAAATTCATGACTCTATAGTGAATACTTGCTGAGTTCTGGTCCAGAAACAAAATCTCTGCACCCAGCCAGTCGCCCTGCCGCCCAACACTATGGACGGACACCAGTGATAATAATACCCTCCTCTGATTTTGTCAGGTGGAAGGTAAAAATGGGATGGGAGTAGGGGGGGTATAGGAGCTTCTCTCTTAACCCCCATTTATATCATAATGGCATGGGGATATGGCAGCCCCAGTACCCAACACATATTGCAGGCAACACCATGCCTCTATTGTAGTAGCACAGGCTGGGGGAAATCGTACTAGGGTCATCTTCTATTACCTGATTAATGTCCATGGTGAGCCTTATGCCATGCAGTAGACCTCGTAAGATGAGTAATAATTATTTTTATTTTTAGTTTTAGAGAAATACTAAAGACACAGCATTCTACCATTCAAATGGCACCAGTTCACTATAAGACACATAACTACGTGAAATTTCATGACTCTACAGTGAATAGTTTCTGAGATTTGCTCTCGGAACTAAATCTCTACGCTCAACCACCCAGCTCTACGGACGGACATCAGTTATAACAATGCCTTACTCTGACATTGTAGGTGGAGGGTAAAATCATCACTACCACCACCACTATCATCATCATCATCATCACCATCACCACCACAACCACTACCACCAACATCTCTACCACTACCACCATCATCATCATCACCATCACCACCACCAACACTATCATCACTACCACCACCATTATCATCATCACCACCACCACCATCACTACCACCACCACCACTACCATCATCATCATCGCCACCACCATTACTACCAACACCATCATCAACGCTACGCTGTTGCAACCCTCCATCTGACCAAGCACATACCCCCCCACCTCCCTGCACACCTAACCAACTGCATAACGGCTCTCACTCCCCCCCCCCCTTTATAACACAGCGACTGCCGATACAAATCCATTTCCTGCATTCCTTAATCCGTTATAAACATAATGAATCCAATATTTTCCAGAATCGGGTCATTACTCATATGTTTGTTGGAATGAAGTTGTTTGTTGCATTCTTGCCACTGTCAAACGATCAAATTCAGCACAGTGAAGACTCTCTATAGTAAATAGGTTATGTAGCTTTTACAGCAGTCTCTTTCCTTTCCCACTACTTAGTCTTCACGTACTTCAGATTTTGTACTTCCGTTTTTTCCTACTTTCCTACTTCTTTTTTCTTTTTTCTTTTTTTCTCCCGAAGGTTCTCTTACTCGCGTGACTGGAACCAGTCTCCATTAACCCCTTTCAGAAGTCAAAGGTGGTCTTATTTATTTTATTGATGCTTATGAAGATTAGTTTATTCGGATTAAGAAAAACGTCTCAAACTGATGGGTTTAAATGTAGCCTTCATTAACTTCAATACGAGAGACCTTCACTTCCGATGAAAAAGATATGGAAAGTTCGCAAGAATAAACTGTGAAATAGTCAAGATAAATAAAGGGTTGATGCCTTTAACAAAGTAGATGTCCTCTGTAATTTGTTCTTGCCGCGCCAAACGATTCACCTCATCTTTGATGAGACCTTTTGCTGTGAATGAATTATAGGGAACTGTTTTTGATGCACTTCTTCTTATCTCCCTCCGTTTTGACACAATTCACAATAGCTTTTTCTACTTCCGTTCTCTTTCTCTCATCCTCCGTCCACTAACCACTTTACTAGCTGAGGTCCGCCTAAGCTGAATGAAATCATCTGGGGCACCAAGAACAGAGAAAGTAACTGTATTGGAACTGTTTAGGTTTCATTATTCACTTGCTTAATCCTTTAGATACGATGATTATTATTTTTTTTTTAAATTCTTGCTAGCACAGTTTTTTAAAGCTGAGGAGAGACGCCTGGTGGTGAAGGGGCTAGAAACAAAATCCATTAAAAACCTCATAACAAGAAGTAATAAGAATAAAAAAATAGTACTCTGACTGAAAGACTATTTATTTGCTTTTTTTTTTTTTATTTCCTGATTTCTCCATCCTTGCTGGACGATGTTCCCTCTGCCTCTGTAATATTCTCTGTGTGGATATATTCTCTTTATTATTCACCGTCTAACTCTTCTTGATTGATATTTCCTTCTCCCTCCCGCCTTTCAGAAGTTTTTCTCTGCTTTTATTGTCCGTTTGCATCGATACATTTTATTTCCCATTGTTCACCGTCTCTCTCATTACATCGCTTCTACAACCGAGGACACCAGGATGTTTTTTAAATTTTCCTAGATATCGTCATTTATTATATTCAGTTTAGGATAGATTTTGAAACTGAGTGGGTTAGATATAGCCTTTATTAACGCCTCCATTACTAGGCCCTCCTTCCAAGCTGGAGAGAATCGTTTTGACTGCAGCAAGAACAAAATGATAAAAATACTTAATCGTGTTGAATGGTATTGATTTTCTGCCCTGCTGTGTTTCCATTCCTTCTTTTTTTCTTTCTTCCTGGGTTCTCCCCCATGTCCGTAGTTGTTTTTGAGCCTGTTCCTTGTGCTATGCTGTGTCTACTTTAACTTTGCCTAGAAGTGTCATTTCTCCATCTTGAATGCTGAGCTACTCGTATGGCAAGAGATTAACACTAAAATATGATGCTGGTCGCGACAAGGTTGATGAACCGTGGCATTTTATGAATCTGCATCTGACCTACAGGAGATAAGCTGCAAAAACACGAAAACCCGTCAAGTTCAGGTGGACGAGCTAATATTCTCCTACCTGCCCTAACAACATATTTTTTACAGCCTTTCATTTTCAGTTTATTACATTATTGCTTCACTGTTATTATTTTTTTTTTTATCAGTACCTCTACCTCGCTCCTTTTCTTGTATCCTTTCTTCCTTATCTTTACATTCTTTCCATGTTCGTTTTTTTTTTTTTTTTTTCTCCTTAGGCTACCCCTACCTCGCTCTAAATTTTCTTTGGACTGGTTCCCTGCCCTTCCCTCCGTTTTCTTTATTTATATTTTCCTTTCCGTCACCCACTGTAAGCGGTATTAAATGTAGATTTCGTTGACTTTTTTTAAATTATTTTTTTTAACCTGAATATTTTTCCAGTGTTCCTGTATTTTGTTTCATATCGTCACCTCCCTGTTGCTAAGTTTTCCTTTTTCCTATAGTTCATCCATCTTAACTATTCGGAGATCGTCGTTCTTTTGCTGCCTTATTCCTATTGTTCAAGTAGCAGGCTTAGTTAATGCTGCCTTTCCATAGCACTTCTTCCTGAACAGCAAAAGTTCAAGCGTCAGTTTCTTGTTAGAGCTCAGCATTCACGATGGAGACACTGCAATTTTATGCCTGGTAAAAGTGAACAGATTACTATAGTAGTCTCCTAACCATTGTGTCGTTCTGTACTTAAATCTCCCACTAATTACTGTTGGTTTCATTTTATCTACTTATTCCTATTTTGTTCTTTTATACCCTTTGGAAGTGGATACCTCCCTCTCCACATTTCCTTAAATCCACACTTTGATCTCTGTTCAGTTTCTTAATTTTTCCTTAACCTAGTATTTGAGCTTCTCTGACCCTAATATTCCCGTATATTTCCATCTCCCCATTATTATAGTTTTCTTGTTCGTATTTTTGTCTCGCTCCCAGCTCGTTTCTTATTCTCTTTGGCAGTGTTCCCATCCTACCCGCACCGCACACTTCCTTTGTCCCTGGCCTTTCCGTCTCATTAGTTCTCCGCCATTCTCCCTGTCTCTCTGTTTCTCTCCGGTATTTTGTTATATTCTCGCACGTTTCCCCCTATTTTATTACTGCTCCCTCTTTCTTGTTTTCCGTTTTTGCCATCCTTTTAAGTTCTGGAGAGGGACGCCTTCAGTTGGTGGCACCGATATAGTTGGTTCGCTCGACCTCCTGGTTATTCAAACTTCCCTGTTCCCTCCCTATCCCCCAAAAGGAGGGTGGTGGACTGTAGGAAGAGGACAACATCAGCCAGTAATCCACGGGGTTCACATTTCAGATGAACCACCACCACCACCAACAACAACAACAGCAACAACAATTACTACTACTGCTACTACTGCTGCTACTACTACTACTGCTACGACTACAACTACTATTATTACAACTGCTTGTACTACTACTACTGCTACTACTACATCCCTTTATTGGTTATTGTCCTCTACTTCTGAACCGTCCTTCCTTTCTGTGGGTACTATATTTCTCTTTCCATTTCTATGTGTGTATATACCTCGTTCCTTAAGTCTCCCTTTGGCAGATCTCTCCACTGCCCTTGTTGCCCTGTCTGTTGCCCGCTTGTCTCTGTCTTGAAACTCCTCCTTCACGGTTGGATCGATTGGTATGCAAACAGTTCTGTAAAACCTGAAAGTCAGTCAAGAATAGAACCGATCTTTTGTTCTTCTTCCTTGGACCCTTGCCCTCTGTTTACGTCCCACCCCCCCAAGTAACCTATATAATTGAACCAGGTTATGCGTGGTGGCTTATATTACGTAAGCATACTAGATAAGAGTGGGACAAAAGTAATGAAGGCTGCAGATCCAGGTGGCACTTTCTAAATATTCGCATACGAACATTAAGGAGCTGGGTTGTGTCTGAAGTGCCACTATTCCAACCATTTCAGTTTAATTTTGGAAGGAGTGATCTTATTATGAAAAGTATTAATCCCCCCCCTCTCTCTCTCCCACTCTTTCTCGTATTCTCACGCTGTCTCACATACGTGCCTACTTTCATTCGCCCTATTACTCTCACTCATTTTCTCACACACGCGCACCCATTCTTACACACACTCCTACTCCTTCTCATTCACTTCCATTCACATCATAGAATCACTTTAACACTCACGCTCTCACTCATTCTCACACCACCTCACACACTCACACTCTTACACTATCTCTCTGTCTCTTTTAGCTTGCCTTCATTCTCCATCACGTGCTTCGGTTCACTTTCTCATTTACTTAGCCTAGTTACCTTCTCTCAGTCTTACACAGTCTTTCACACTTACATTTACTCACAGTCCACAATCTTACTGACTCTTGCACTTCTACATTTCCCTTTATCCTCACACTATGGCACTCACTCTTTCTCTGCCAGTTTCTCCTTCACGCACCCTTACCTTCTACTCACACCCGCTCATAATCTCGTAACTCACTCTCACTCAGTCTCTCATTTATTCTCCTATAAAAAACCGCTTTCTCTTACCGCTTCACGCAGTCTTCTTCACACTTTCATTCACTCTGACACTCCTCCTCTTTTACTCTCATTAACACACCAACATACCCTTCCCAAATTCATATTCTGTCATTCACTCGCTCTCATATCATTTCATTTACTCTTTCACACCCACTCACCATCACTCACACTGATCCATTTTCTCACGCAACGCTCACTCATTCACGCCCACTTTCACTCGCTTTCACAATCCCCATTCATATCTATACTCTAAAGCGGTTGTGCCTGTGTGTGTGTATGTGTGTGTGTGTGTGTGTGTGTGTGTGTGTGTGTGTAAAATTGTAAATCATTTTGTGGTGGCCCAAGCTTAGTTGCCGGGTGAGCAGGTTGGTAGGCTGATGGGTAGGATGGGTGAAGGTAGGGTAAGGTGGGTGGGAATGGTGGGTGGACAGGTAGGGGGTGGATGGGTGGAGTGAGTGGAGTAAATGAGTGAGGTGGGGTGGAGTGGTTGGTTGGGATGGACACGTGGATGGGGTAGGTGGGTTTTGTAAGTGATTGGGTGGCTTCGGGGAGGAAAAGCCAGGAGACGGGCACACTAGACTTGATGGGTAAGTTGACATATGGGTGGGTTGGTGGGTGGATGGGGGAAAATAGGTCCATTAGGGAATATGGCCGTGTGGTAACTGGGTCCATGATTGGAGTACATCCATGTGAGAAATAGATGCTTGGGGGATACGTCCTTAGGGGATATGGACCCAAGTAGAAACATGCGTCCTATGGGTAAAACAAGGTCCATGGAGGAAATAGGTCCATGTGAGAGAAAAGGTCCATGAGGAGACTTGGTAAATGCAGTATACTTGGGGAGAAAATGGGTCCATGGGGAGATATGGGACCATGGAGGAAAAACAGGTCTCTGCGGTTTAAAATAGGTCCATGGGGAACATAGGTCACTCAGGGGAATGTGGGTCCATGGAGGAAATATATGTACACACACTCAAAAAAGTACCGTTACACCTACTGCACGATACAAACTGACACCACGAATGAAACGTTTGATACCTGCCTTCCTCCAACCCTACCGAGACAGCTGGATTGTTCAGTACGAAACTCATCGGACCTCCCTGTAACGGTACTTTTTTGAGTGTGTGTGTACATGGCGGAAAATAGGTCACGGATGGGAAAATCGGTCGAGATTACAAGTCCATTTTGGAAAACATACCCACAGGGAAAAAAAAAAAAATGTCCCTAGGGTAGAGAAAGATCCATGGGAAAAAGCACTGTAGGCTCATGGGGAAAACCAGTCTACTGGGAAAATATGAGGACAGAGGAAAACAGGTAAATGGGAGAAAATAATTCATGGGGGAATGGGGTCGTTGGGGGGAATAGGGTCCACGGGGGAAAAACAGATCCATGGAGGAGAATGCGTCAGTCGGATGCTAGTAGGTTCATGGGGGAAAACAGCTGGGTGGGGGTTTACCAGTAAAGGGTTTGGGCTACTCGGAGGTGGGCTTATGAGCTAGTTGTCATAATACAGTAATTCTCTTATTTTGTCTTATTCTCATACTTTCTACTCTTCTCTCACACTTGAATGTCAAAGTCCAGTACACATGCGTAGACAGTCATAAAGATACATATGTAATCGTATACATGAGTTTCCGGGATTGTATGCTTGGACACAGATGTATCCGTGTCTGCATGTTAAATGTATTCATGTAATGCATCCAAACACATGATTGTATATGACAACATAATGTGAGTATGTCTGGTTGAATATAGATATGTAAAATACATACATATATAAAGCTCCTTCTTTATACCGTTTTGATAAAAACATCACGCATACATATTCTTGAAGAGTTGCTTGAGATCGTTTTCACACACTTTGTACATTGTCATGTGTAAAATTTCAAGACATTTTTTTATCTGACGTACCTAACAAGGAGGACACTGGTGTGTTCATTGTGCAGCAGCTTTCGAATAGGTAGTTGTCGGGTGCTTTTGACGTTCCCTGATGAGTCACTACTGCGACAAAGGTTTCCCCTTTACACTCAAATGAAGCTCATCAGACCCTTCTCCCACCCCCCCTGCCACAGCATTGTGAGCAACTCTTGCCACCTAGTCAATAGTCACCCGAGCAACGGTCTCTCCAGATGTGCCCTTGTTAGCTGCATTGTTCTCCGTAACAGAGTTCAGGGTGATCGTGGTGGCCTAGCCTGGTGTCTCCACCACCGTGACATGGTAAAGCATGTTAACCATCCTTCAGGTAGTGAGCAGGTCTTATAAGACTCATATCTTAAAGAGTTGCGCAACTGTCACCTGCAGCAGTTTTGTCGACAGAAAGTGTAGCACCCATTACAGTCATCTTGCTTGTCACGTGCACCGTACCTACCTCACCCACTGTGAGACAGGGGCCATGCCAGGGAGGTGTGGCCCACACATGTTCCGGTAATAAATTCTTCTGTGCCTTTTTCCAGCAAGGATCGATTTCCAATGATTATCTTATTTCTTCCAACTCGACAAATCGATCATCCCTCATATTACCTAGTTCGTGTTGCAGTGCTGTATATTATCCAATGTCACACTGTCAGAACATCCTAGACTGCATGAAGGGGTGTTACATAATATGAGTATGTCGCAAAGATGAGTATCATTAGAAGTCCTGGATGTCAGGTTGACAATAGTTGACACGTTATAGTTTTTGTCTTTGCACTATTTCCATCTGATACTGGATCCAAAGACGCTTAGTACCACTAGGCAGCATATGCCCCAGTTTACAATGATTACCTTTTGAGACGCCTACTACGATCCCCTCGTTCTACCCCTGCACACCCCCAACTCGCTCATCATTCACCTGCTAAGCCTACGACTGGGATACCCTTGTTATTCCCAAATCGTTGGCCAAGTCCCAGACCCATGCCCCCACTGTCATCAGTGTGACGAGTGGCCTCTGCTACATTATCTCCTCGATTGCCCTTCCACTGCTACTCTTCGCTTCGTGCTACAAAACTGTCTCGTCCGGCGCGTGTCTCGTCTCGAGACTGCCGCCGAGATTGTTGCTCTCTCCCCCATCTCAGCTCTGCTTTCCATTGTCTCTTCCTATCCTCCACCCCGCTAGACATCCCCCACCCCCCTGATTTACTAGAATTCCCCCCCCCCCTGACGCGCTTTACTTGCCCGTGTCCATTCTATTAAGATAGAGGGATTAATCTTAACAAACAAAAAAACACTGAGACGCCTTCACATGGTGGCACCGATATAAATGGAACGGCTTCGCTGCAGGGTTATCCCTCAATTCCCTCCCTATCCACCAAAAAGAGAATGGTGGATTGCAATATGACAGTTTTAGCTGTAGTCCACTGGGTTCACGTTCATGCGATCCTGGTGCAACCAAAGTAACTAGAAAACACCATGAGAGCGCATACCTCTGCCAACGCCAATAAAATCTATGGTTCACGGCTGTAATTCCTCCTTCCTACCAGACGAATAATTTTTCGGTCCTACATAGTCAGTTAGTTAAACGGGCTTAGTCTGCCCTGTTACACAGTCACAGAGAACGTATTCCTTCACGAACACCAATAAAATTCATAATTTATTCCTGCATCCGGATCCGGGTCCTCCCTTAAACTCTAATACAGTTCTTCCTAGACCCACTCTACACCTATCAGCCAGATTTCACTGAAATCCGATAACAACATTTTGAGATATCTTGTTCATAAACAAACAGGTGGTTAATACATGGACGGAGGTAACAACAAACCCTTTCAGTAGCCTACAGAAGTCATACATGAGATGCTCCAGGTTATCTTCGGTCAGTTAGGTCCAGACAGATGGCCTTCACAGCATTTTCAACAACAACAGTTGTTAGAGGAGGATGCCATGTTGTACAGTAACAGAAACAGAACCTTTGTCAACACTTGACCCCATCTTTATTACAGTGTAAATGTTACGTGTTGTGTAGCTTAGCAGAAAGCAAACGATACGGAAGGCGAGGGTAAGGGCGCCTGTGTGTCTGTGTATGTTTATCTGTGTCTCCTAGTGCTTCCCTGTTCCTGTATTTCCGTGTCTGACTCTGTTCTATTCTCTCATTGTTCTCTTGTCCATTATTTTGATACATTTTTGTGTGTTCCCTGCTTTCCTTCTTTTACTCCTACTTCAGGCTGTCTTTCTGCTTCTTTCCATGACTCCTTGTCAGGGAGTCTCTGCTACTGTCTCTGTTATTTTTCTGCCTCCCTGCTTCTCTGCTACCCTCTGCTTTCCATCCTATTCTGTTTGTCTTCCTGCCTGTCTCCCAGCCTTCCCTGCGTACATTCACCTCTCTCCCCTGCACGCCCTTTCGCCTCGCCTCCCCGCCTCCTTTCCTGTTCCCCTCAGCCATTTACTCAACCCATACCTCCCTGCTTCTCTCCCTGTCTCCCCCTGCGTGCCATTCAGCTCTTCTCCTTGTGCCCCCGCCCCTGCCTTCCTCCCTCCTGTTCTCCCCACTTCACCTCTGCATTCCTGGTGATGGCCGGCGTGGCTCCACTATAGTTTGTTTCCTTTGTTTCTGCTGCCATGGACCGGCACCGCAAGAATATTTACTCGCAGTTCCCTTTGGTTGTTTTTAACGGAATATAGAAGGGAATCAGTGTGAGGCATTTTCCCATGACTGTTGATCCTGGAAAAGGAAAAACAAATCTGACGACTGGGGACTGGTCATGTCGGGGAATCTGTCCCGTGGTCTGTGCCAACAGGGGACCATATTCTCGCCGTGGGTGTAGAAGGCTCTGAACCCCTCTTCCTTAGCGATTTCCTTTGCATATTGCATTACAATATTTTCTCACATGTCAATGGAATCTTTTTAATACTGATTTCGCTGATACAAAGAGTGAAAGCAATATCAACTTGCTATACACAGAACTATGCGTGTGAAGATATCACTAAGCCTCCCCTCACTTGAACACGGTCCCAAGACATCCTAACTAAACTGTTCTTGCCTGCAGCAGACGATCATATTCAGCATAAGAGTAAGTTCCCGTACTCAGAAGAGTGAAGTTCCCGTACTCAGGTTATTTTCTTGTATGTTTTTTATGCAAAGTATGCACCAATGAATAAATACAAACAACATAACAACCGCATATTAACGTGTACTGTGCAAACACAAATCGGTAAGGAATAGGTGCTTGGCAGACTTCTAATCCCACGAGAATATGGCTATGAGTATTTCTGTGACTATACACACACACACACACACACACACACACACACACACACACACAAACACTTCCATGCTCATTACTCTTACGCCTATATAGTCTTCATTCCTTCTCATTTATGGCCGTACCATTGTTATCACCTCTCCTGCACCTTCTTTGAGATTTCCACAACCTTAATTGTTCCCTTAATTCTCTCATCCCTGATTTTATCCCTTCTCATGACCACACTCATCCATCTCAGCATCCACATCGCCGCCATCTCCAGCTTTCTCTCCTGAGACTTCTTTATGGGCCAAATTTCCGAAACTTATACCATTGCAGGCCTTACCACGGTTTTATATACTTTTCCTTTCACTCTTGCACTGATTTTTCTATCACATAACACTCCTGACATATTCCTCCAGTTTCTCCATCCTGCCTGTGTCCTGTGGTTAATTTCTGCATCCAGTCCACCATTAGCTGTTATATTGGAGCCCAGATATTTGAATGTCCCAACTGTTATAAATTTTTCTCCTAGCAAACTCACATCTCCCTGTTCTTCTCCAGTAAAGCATAGATATTTCATCTTTCTTCTACTAACTGTAAGTCCTCTATCCTTCATTTTCTTTCTCTACTCCTCCAACTTCCGTTCTACTCCCTCCCTGGTGGTAGCTATCTGCACTATATCATCTACACACAACATAACCCATGGAGCCTCTTCAGTGATGCCTCTCCCCAAAACATCCATTAACAAATCGAAGATACAGGGACTCAACGAGGATCCCTGATGTAGCCCAACTTTTACTGGAAACTTCTCTGTCACACCAACACTTCTTCTGACCCGAGTTCTCACCCGGTCATACATATCTTTAACCAGTCGCACATACTTTTCAGAAACGCCCTTCTCCCTCATATATCTCCATGCTTCCTGCCTTGGCACAGTATCATACTCTTTTTTCATGTCGACAAAAATCATATGCAGCTCTCTTTGTTTCTCTCCAAATTTTTCCTGGATTTGACGCACTGCAAAGATTGCATCTGTTGTTTCTTTTCCTGGCATGGATCCGAATTGTTGTTCACCAATCTCTGTTCCCTCCCTTAACCGTTTCTCTGTTATTCTCTCCCGTATTGTCATTGTGTGTGACATCAGCTTTATACTCCGACAGTTCCCACAATCCTGAATGTCATCTTTTTCCTTATAGACCCGTATATCACATTTTCTCGCCAGGCCTTCGGTATTTTTTCCTGATCATATATCTTCTGCATCAAATCTACTAGTACATCTACTTCATCTTCTCCCAAGCTTTTCCATGTCTCTGCTGGCGTTTCATCCGGTCCCGCTGCCTTCCCATTTTTCATCTTTTTCAGTGCAGCTTTGACTTCCCCCCTACTAATTTCGTGTGTTCTCCTCTCATTTTGCGTCCCATCTCCAAAAACACTCCTCTCGTTTTCCTCGTTCAGTAACTTCTCGAAATACTCTTTCCACCTTCCTTTTATGCCATCCTCTGCGCTCAGTACCCTACCCCCACCATCCTTTATCTGCTTTATATGCGTAAGATCTTTTGTCACTTTGTTCCTTCTTTTTCCCAATGCAAAAATCTTCAGTCCTTCCGGTGTTTCCAATTCCTTGTAGAGTTGATCCACTGATCTTGTCTTTGCTCCTGCCACCACTTTTATGGCTGTTTTATTTTCTGTTTTTAGTCTCTCTTTATCTTCTTCATTCCCAGTTCTATTAAAATTTCTTCTTTGCCTCTTTCTTCTCTTTTGCTCTTTCTTGCACCTCCTCATTCCATCGCCATGTTTCCTTATCTTGTGGGGAGCTTTTTCCAGATGTTTTGCCCAGCAGTTCTTCCGACACCCGCTTAATTATCCTGCTGTTTTTCTCCCACTGCTCATTTACATTCTCTTCTGGTGTTGTTTCTCTCATAACTCTAATTCTAAACTCGCTTTTTAACTCCTCCTCTTTCAACTTCCACCATTTAATTTTTGCAGTTCTCTGTAGTTTCCCATTCCTCACGGCTATGACTTCGCAATCCACCACCACCAGCCGATGCTGTGCCGCTACACCCTCGCCATTTATCACTTTACAGTTCACAATTTCTTTCAAGTGGTTCTTTCTACATAGCAGAAAATCTATTTGACTCTCTCTTAGTCCACTTTTGTAAGTGATAATATGATTTGCAGGCTTTAAAAAAATGTATTTAGAACAGCCATGTCTGCTGCCAGTGTGAAGTCATTTATGCTTTCACCTTCTGCGTTCATCACTCCACTCCCAAAACCATCATGCACTCTAGAAAACACATCCCTCTCCCTGCGAGGTCAATTATTCTCTCTCCTGCGTTCATCATTCCACTTCCGAAACCACCATGCACTCAAGAAAACACACCACTCTTCCCGCCCACATGGCCATCAATATCTCCTCCGATGAAAACTCTTCCTCCTTCTGGAACCTTCACCAGTAATTCATCCAGATGCCTCCAGAACTCCTCCTTTTCTCCTTCACTACACCCGACCTGCGGCGCATAGGCACAGACCACATTTAGCACCAAGCCGCCATGTTCCAGTTTAACATCCATTATCCGATCATTTTTCCTTCCCACACCCACCAGCCTCTCCTTCCAGTTCTTATCCAAGATGATTCCAACACGGTTTCTTCCTTGCCCTTTTGCTCCGCTACACATGAGCTTATACTCTGCGCCGATGACACGTGGCCTATTTCCTTTCCACCTTGATTCTTGTACAGACAGTACTCCCACTTTTCTTCTGCCCATCATGTCAGCCAGCTCCCTATTTCTCCCACTCATACTCCCCACATTTAACGTCCCCACCCTGACATTCACTATTTCGCTGTAATTGCTCCTCTCGCTCTTTATCCATCTTGCTCCTCTCAGATTAACCTTGCATACCATACCATGATCAGACAGACCTTCTCATCATCCTCTCACCGTCTTTGCGTTAACAATGCCCAAGCATCGTTCTTTTTACACGCACTTAATCTGACTCGTTTCAGGACCGTTTCCATTCCCTCTGTACCATGTATATTTGTGTGCATCTTTGTGCTTAGAACATGAGTTACAAATGAATAAACTTCATTCCTGACACATGGCTTCACTTGGTACTCCATAAAAATCCATTACATTATTCACAGGACCAGTGCCAACTCTTCCCTTCATGTCACCCATCACAAACACTTTATAATTCCTGGACGTCTGTTCTATCACTCCATCCAGCTGTCCCCACATCTTATCTTTTTCTGCCTCACCCCTATCGTTGCAAGGCATATATACAACAGTCACTGCCACTTTCATTTCTTGAAATGGAACTTGACATACGTTGTGTACATACGTCTTGAGCTGACACATTTGTAATAGTCATTTCTTTCTGCCATTCATTACTCATCAGCAATTCAGCTCTTTCCTTGCATCACCCACGGACATTCATTTTCGACCTTTCATGTTTCACACTTTTTCATTCCTCCACATCTCATCCTTTTATTTTCGTTTCACACAGTGCTGTCAGGGCGTACCAAGTAGTGTTATGCACATTCATCACTTGCACTATCATATCGTACACCTCATTCACTCCCTTCACATTCCACCCAACCAAACGAAATTGTCTATTTTTTTCAGGGGTTAGGGGGGCTGGGCAGGTACTTGACCCTCAGGGGCTTCTCGAATTTTTGCCAGTGAGATAAATGGGATACTCTAGAGGGTGCTAATCTTGGGCGAACTCTCCTCCTTTTTTCTTGCACCCTCAGGGAATATGTGGTTGTATGGTTACCGCCCAGCGTACTAAAGTTTGTTCACAGGAAACCATTTGGGTTGTTACTCAGTGCAGAGTCATCTGAAGGCAGCATTATATCAAATGAGTGGATGGTACTATCTACTACACATACCAAATAAATAAGTAAATAAATAACTCACTATGGAAGTGGAACTGCCCCGACAGAAATTCGGCACTGTGGCTTAAACAAAATTCGTTACCGACCTGTGGTATAGAGACTGACTTTTTTTTTTTTTTTTCTTTTAAGCCATGTAAATCTAAAAAATAAAGCTGCGCATGTATGTGTCTGTCTGTGCCCCTTGTTTGTTTCTTTCACGAGAACAGTAATAGATATCGACCCAGTTCTCTTTACATTAGCTTGGGATAAATCCAAGGAGTGTCAGGAAAATCCCCTCCCCCCCCAAAAAAAAAAAAAACATTGGTCGCCTGCGACGCGACGGAGAGAAATTGTCGTAACTAGAGACACGAAAATATGCGACAATCATTTTTCAACTTTTTGGTAAGAAATGGTCGTTGTGGGCTCAACAACAGTATGGAAACAAAGATTTTGGCATTTGCAAACGTTTTGTAATGAAAAAGCTATTATTTAGTCCCTCTCATTTTTGTTGGCAAGCACTAGTTAGTGAATATTAACCCTGAAAGCCGATAATATATTTCATGTATTGTTCTTCATCGCCGGAAGATATTTGCCCGTTGGAAGAGACCCATCGTATTGAAAGGGCTCTGCTTTGACATTTGCCTTTAACCTCTTCAGTCCTCTGTTAGTAAAGGTGTGGATGGAGGCTATAGCATATTCACAACTTCCAGTTCAAAGTTTTCTGAAGCTGAATATGTCTGTCTAGTGGCAACATTTGCATACTACAAAATAGGTCATCATGCTGAAGGGGTTAAAGCATCAACGCAGGTAATGGGAATTTTTGTTCATTGTAACGTAAGTTATAAGTGACAGTACTTTTAAATGTTTTAAGTAATGGAAACTATGTTGACAGCAGGCATTCAGAGATATGGACTGTTCAGCACTGCTGTCGAAATTCAAAATATCGTATGAATGAACTGTACTGATATTTTTGTCAATACTACCAAATCCTAATCCGTCGCTCCTCTGCTTCAGAGCAAATGCCATCATAATGTATTGCTGTCTACGACTTACAAAAAGGTGGATGTTAGCTTTTTATATTCAGCTCCCCCCCCCCTCACAAAAAACAAAAAAATACAGGCAGCAAAATCCTCTTACCAGCAGCCGGCCCCTAGGCTCAGATCCGCTTACCTGCTCCCCCCACGATGTTATTCCGGTCCCGACGGCCCCGCTCTGCGAACGTGTTTCCTACGCATCCCTACCCCGGCCCACCTTCACATCCCCACCCCATACCACCTCCACATCTCCACCCCATGCCACCTCCACAACCCCACCCCATCCCCCCCTCCACATCCCCACCCATACCACACCCACATCCCCAACCCATCCCACCTCCACATCCCCACCCATACCACACCCACATACCCAACCCATCCACCTCCACATCCCTACTCCATACCACCCCCACATCCCAACCCCATCCCATCTCCACATTCCTACCCCATACCACCCCCACATCCCCACCTCATACCACCTCCACATCCCCACCTCACATCACCTCCACATCCCCACCCCATACCAACATCACATCCCCAACCTTTACTACCTCAACATCCCCACCCCATCCCATCTCCGCATCCCCACCCCATACTACCTCCCCATCTCCACCACATACCACCTCCACATCCCCACCCCATACCACCTCCACATCCCTACCCCATACCCCCTCCACATCCCCACCCACCAACTCCACATCACCACCCAATACCACCTCCACATCACCACCCCATACCACTTCCACATCACCACCCCATCCTACCTCCACATCCCCACCCCATACCACCTCCACATCACCACCCATACCACTTCCACATCATCATCCATACCACCTCCAGATCCCCAACCCATACAACCTCCACATCCCCAACCCATACCTCCTCCACATCACCATCCATACCACCTCCACATCCCCACCCCATACCATCTCTACATCCCCAACCCATACCACCTCCACATCACCACCCATACCACCTCCACATCACCACCCATACCACCTCCACATCATCACCCATACCACTTCCACATCACCACCACCTCCACAGCACCACCCATACCACCTCCACATCATCACCCATACCACTTCCACATCACCACCCATACCACCTCCAGATCCCCACCCCATACCACCTCCACATCATCACCCCATACCACCTCCACATCATCACCCCATACCACCTCCACATCACCACCCATACCACCTCCACTTCACCATTCATACCATCTCCACATCCCCACCCCATATCACTTCCACATCACCACCCCATACCACCTCCACATCCCCACCCCATACCACCTCCACATCACCCATACCACGTCCACATCCCCAACCCACACCCCCTCCACATCCCCACTCCATCCTTATTCCGCCTCGTTCAACCCCTCCTCCCCTAGGTCCCCAGCCACCTTTCCGCCTCGTCACCTTCCAGCCCCATCCCACTCGCACGCCCTACCTCTTCCATTCCGAACCGCCCCGTCCCAACCTTCCTATTCTGCTGTCCCTTTTCGTTCCAACCTTCTTTGCCCTACCCCACTTCACTACCCTGGTCCATTTCGCCCACCCCCAATTTTCTATCTTGGTCCATTTTGCCCCATCCCACTTCCCTACCTTCCATCTCGCCCCACCTCCTTTCCCTACGTTGGTGCATCTCGCCCTACCCCACTGCCTTACCTCGGTCCATCCCCCCCCCACACCACTTCTCTGTCCTGGTCCATCCCACTCCGCCCCACATCCCTCAGGCTAATTTCGTTAGAACTTGTGGTGATGGTTGAGACACTGAATATATTAATTGATTTCCTTAAAACTCTCATGGTCGAGGCAGTTCTGATATTCTATTTCAGCTAATGTTAGGCTGTTTTATTCAGCTGAGAGGGAACCATGGGCGTCTATGCTTTATTAATCGTCATACAGTCGATATGCATAAAATCTAAGCCTTCTTATTCACAGCAAGCACTCAGTATATTATATTGGCGGGAAGTATTTCTATATATTTCCTCACAGCAGTAGGTATTGCCATAGTAGCCTGTGTGTTATGCTCAGTATCATTTTGACCTTTCTTTGCCACCTAATTTGCCTTGTATGTTTGAAAATATAGTTATGTTTTATTACACTGTTGCATTTTCTTTTGTCCGAAGAGGGAAATCTGTGGACAACGAGCTGCAGAGATCAAGCTTAGGTGGTACGGTCATATGGAGGATATGAATGGAAATAAGATGGATTGAAAAGGGTATATGAAAATGAGTTGGGGTTGGCAGGAGGCGTGGTAAGCCAATTGATGGTGGACAGATGTGATACTTGAATGAGTAAGAAGAGAGGTACGAGAGCTGAAGGAACTAAAATACTGACAAAGGCTCGAACTGGTCTGATGTATTTTGTACGGAGTGAATGACAAGGGTTTAGCATTTTTTTTTTTTTACTCGATAGTCGTCAGTGTGCCTTTAATAGGTATCTATGAGGCTGTGTGGACGGGTGTAGCTATCAATTGGAGCCAGGATTCCCGGGACTTAAATGGTGAATGGATAGGAGTATGTCCCATTTCACTGGGCGTGCTGTTGATTAATACTCTCAGTGTCGTTTCTTTCCTTTTCCTAGCCTTCTGTATCCTACATCAATCCTCCTGCAGGTAAGAAAAAGAGGCGGGATGATGATGATGATGATGATGATGATGATGATGATGATGATGATGCATTTTATATTTCCAACATTTCCAGCTAATCGACTGGGACGTGTATAATCAGCCTAGTAGTAATTACTTACTAAACTATATTGCTGCATTTACTTCAAAAATTACTAGTTAATCATTTGGGGGTTGCACAGTCGGCCTAGTAGTAACTGCGCTGTGTGTACCTTATAAAGAGTCTTTTATATTATCACGAGATACCTGCACGGCGTGAGATACACCGTGAAATAATAGTGTCCCTTTTGCTGACCGCTGTTGTTGCTATGTTATGTTGTTGTGTCAGGATGCACTCGCTGTGATCCTGATGGACAATAGGTATTTGATCGATTCAGCTGGATATTCTCACAGCTTATGCATGTGGATTATGCTAAAGGATTGTCTATGTTGTGTGGCAACAGAGAACAGGCGAAAACAACCTCATTCACTCGCATTTAGTCCAACAACTGTCATATGTAATGGTCCTCACAAAGCAGTTTTAAATCACTTTCAATCAAGCTCGCTTATTGACGGTTCACTCTGCCTGTTGTAGATCGCTGACAGCGAGCCATCCCCCTCTCTATGGAGCTATGGTGGCTGAATCAGTAGCATACTCGTCTGGTGATGTGTTTGCCTCGAGTCTAGAGTTCGAATCAAGGCTGTGGCGGACATTTTAAAGTTGGGTCTGGTACTATACAGTATGCATTCACGTGCATGCATATGTTTGACCCTGTCGGTCCTAAAGCAGACATGTACCGACTCGATTTCGCACAGACGTCGATACCTCGACTTTTACATGAATCACGCTTCCTACAGGCATCAATTCCCCATTCGTACTTCGCCAGTATGGGGAAAGGTAAATTCTGGCTTTTACTCCGGCGAATAGATACGATCCTACAGTGGACCTACTATGGACTATTGGAGATGTATCCTTCCTAACTTTTTCATTCTAATTTGCTTTATTCTAATCACGCCTTTCCCCTTCCTCGATGCTCGTATCTCTGTGCTTCAAAATTTCTTTCGCACTGTCATTCCACCTTCTTTGCCTCCTCCTTCCTTTCACTGTCTACATTTCTGATCTGTACAGCACAGTATTTTTTCCTTCATCAGCCTCTCATCACCCATTGTCTCCTTGTGGCCATACTACCTTAACACACTCTGGTCTGCCCTCTTTATTATACTCGTAATAAGTTTGCTTTCACACCTCATTATTAGCGCCATTTCTCACTCTGACAATTTATGCTGCTCTACATATAAACCTTTAGCTCTTCATTTCTTACACATCCACCCTTTTTCCAGACGCTAATAGCAAGGTACAATAGGCAATAAACAAACAATAAACAAACATAACTAACAAACAAATAAATAAATAATAAAAGCAATAACAGCTAGTTTCTTATAACCCATTTCGAGACGCCGAGACTGGAGGTTAGAATATCGTACTCGGGAACACATAATGGTAGGTGACCAGCCTTCTTCCCTGGCTCAGTGGTCCCGGGTACAGCTGGTTGAGTAAAATGCACGGGAGACTTTAACGTACTAGATAAGACCACAGCTCTGGTGTACCTCTGTGTGGTATGAGTCCCGTGTGTATTTATAACTGTAATATTATCTAGTACTCGTACGTTAAGCAACGTATAATGTCTTATGTATAAATTTGGAAGTATACATATATGCACGTATGGACATCATAATGTACAGTAAAATCGTTCGGTGTTATGATAAACCTGGTGACATCAGTATACGTACTGGAATCGGTTTTCGTACAGTGAAGGCTGTCAGAGAGCGGGATTTCGCTAGATCAGTTGTTCTCAACCTGGGGCGTGAGTAATTTCCAGAGGTGAGGGGGGGGGGGAACCAAGGGAAAAACAGAGAATGGACTGAACAAGTGTGTGTGTGTGTGTGTGTGTGTGTGTGTGTGTGTGTGTGTGTGTGTGTGTGTGCGTGTGCTTGTGTGTGTGTGTGTGTGTGTGTGTGTGTGTGTGTGTGCGTGTGTGTGTGTGTGTGTGTGTGTGTGTGTGTGTGTGTGTGTGTGTGTGTGTGTGTGTGTGTGTATCACGATGAAGCATTAATTACCTCCGCCAACGAAGTTGGAGGAGGTTTTGTCTTCACCTGTATCTGTCTGTCCTCCTATTTTTGTGCAAGATACAATTAAAAAAAGAGTTGTCCTCAGATTTCACTGAAATCTGAGGACAGGTGTGCATGCGGTTAAAGAAGAGCTGACCAGATTATGTGGTGGATCTGGATCCGGATGCAGGAATAAATAAATTTTAATGTAGATGATGGAGGTACACCTGGGATATTGTGAAATTGGGCAGACTAAGATAATAAAATTAATGGCCTCCGTCAAACATACTTGAAGTTTAGTTTATAAATCATAAACTATACTGGTGTTGGTGGAGGTATGCGCTTTCTGAGTACATTCTGACTCCTAATCAGTTTTTTATATACTGTACTGTTATTACTCCAATATTCAAAGCACATTTTCCGTTGTGTTAGTGTAATGAGTTAGTTTCTTTGTCTCTCTGTTTGCTGCCAGGTCACCCTGCTGCATCTCTCTCTTAAATCTTGTCGTCATGAGGGAAAAATAAATATAGCAGAAATTCTAATATCAAAGGATGGATCACATCCCAGTTATCTATTAAAATTAGAACACCAAAAGTTGACTACCGTTCCAATTCAGTACATAATTCTCCCCTCCCATTTTCGCTTAATGATTTTAAAAACTCCAAGTGCCCGTCGCAAGCAAAGTCCACAGGTTACAGCTTACAGTATCTGGCACTCACATATTTGTTTCTTTCGCTGTGAAGCAAACGTTAATAATTACCAGTACCGCTTTAAGCTGAAAGAATGCGTTTTGGTCTTGTTTCGTAACGAAAAGATTAATTCGACAGATCTGAAGATATCGAACATGAGTGTGCTATACTGACTGATGTTTATGACTATGAGGTACTGGTTTATAATTATGTGGTGGTGTTTATGGCCATTTGGAGGAACTTCATGACCATGTGGTGGTGTTAATGACTATAACCATTTTGATGCTTTTATGACTATGACCATATGGCGGTGCTTTATGGCCAGGTGGTGATGTTTTATGACCATGCGAATGTGGTATTCTTTATAATCATGGTTATGTTAATGGTGCTTATGACTATCTGATGGTGTTCACAAACATTGTTAGGTTCAAGACAATGACCATGTGGTGGAGCTTACGATAATGTGGTGTTGTTCTGATTATGTTGTGTTTTTGTCATTATTGTGATGTTTATGGTCAAGTGGTGATGTTTGTGATTACTTTTAGTCGGTGTTTATATTAATGCGTTTTTATTTATTCAACGATGTTCTGATGCAAGAACACTTGTGGGGGAGCTTTATGCACACTGGTTGCTCCCGACACGAAGTACAGAAACAAAGTAAATGATATGGGTATCTGCAGTCTTCACTGGCACTCAACCTAGCATTCAAAATCACAAGCAAAGACTTCATATTTAACGCGTCGTGTACCACTGGATTGCATACATGAATTTTAGTCACGATGAGCAATTAAAAACAAAGCTAGATTCTTAATTCTCACTTTTAAACAAAAAAGGTATAAGACAGTGACAATTTCTTGCTGTGGTACCAGACTGGACGGCTCCAGTGCCCTGTTACATAAACATCCCGCAACTACCTTCCAGTCCCATGCAAAGGTTGAACGGTAAACTGCAGGAGGACAACGTCAGTCTACATTTCCCTGGGTCCAGTCCATGTCGCAAAAATACTCTCGCTAATACCAATACATCTGTCCTGTATGAGACAGCCCTAGCATGTATTCAATATGGATGGTGGGTGTTAGCACCGAAGTGGTGACATGTAGAGGTGTATGATATGTAGGAGGAGTGCTGGGCTTTGGGAGCAGACTGTGAATCCTATACCTAGAATCGGACACACACACACACACACACACACACACACACACACACACACACACACACACACACACAGATGAGTTTTTGGCAGCAGCAGCAGCATAATCTACACAGCAACAACAAAAATAATTCCGGAAGAAATTATAGGCGTCAGATGATGGCAAGAAGGACTGGGGGGGCAAGAAGATGTGGATTATCCGATAAAGGAGGCACGACTCAAAATAGGCTGAGAACCATTGCTCTAGACTCACGATCTGCACTAGCGTATCCTACCTCGACCCCTCCAACTTCCCGGCCACCCAGCGCCTTCAACAGGGCATTAAAGGACTTGGTGTTACCATGCTATTAATCCTTCACTTCGATGACGCACATTTCATCTAACTCAGGCTGTTACCAGATTATTATTGTCCAACTTAAGAAAGATGTATTGTAGTGAATGGTGTAAAGAGGGATGTATTTAACACACCAATTTCAAAGAGTCCCGCCTAAACTCAGATAAAGTCGCTTGAAGATGGCAAAAATGAAATGGATATTACATACTCGGGTTCAAGGGGTCTGTCTTTGTCTGTCTGTCTGTGTCTGTCTCTCTTTCACACACACACACACACACACACACACACACACACACACACACACACACACACACACACACACACACACACACACACACACACACACTATGACAGAGTAACAAACACAAGACAGGAAAGGGAAGGATGGGTGGACAGTATCTATTTAGATTTCAAGAAAGCTTTTGACACAGTACCACACCAAAGACTTTTATGGAAACTGTACCATCAAGGAGGAGTTCGAGGCAAACTGTTTTGTTGGATGCAAGACTTTCTCATAAAAAGAGAAATGAGGACAGTACTAAGAGGAAACTACTCATCATGGAAAGAAGTGACTAGTGGAGTACCACAGGGTTCAGTGCTGGCACCAATCATGTTTTTAGTGTATATAAATGATATAAACAGTAACACTGGAAATGAGAGCTATCTGAATATGTTTGCAGATGATGCAAAAATACAAAGGAGAATTACTAACACAGACTCTTGTAAAAAGCTACAAGAAGAATTAAATAAACTTCATGAATGGAGTAGTACATGGCAAATGGAATTCAATGTGGACAAGTGTCATGTAATCAAGTTTGGTAAAAGTGGAAAAAGACCTGATTGGGATTATAAGTTAGGAAATAAAACCCTATACACTGCAAAAAACTGCATAAGAAGAGAGGTGATAAAGACGTAAGGAAATTCAGTTTCCCAAACAGAGCAATTGATCAATGGAATGCACTACCGAATGAAATAGTGTGTGCCAAAACAATTCACAAATTTAAGGATATGTACGATAAATATGGTTTAAGACACGGGACAGTACGAGCTTGACTCATTCCTGTAAAGATACAATTAGGTAAGAACACACACACACACACACACACACACACATTATTTTGTTAGTCATAGGGTGGTACTCGCAAGAATTTTCAGTGAGCTGAAAATGTATATAATATGACTTTGGTGTTAGTGTTAATGGTGTGCTGGGCGAGGATTACCTTATGTCATCTGTTTGCTGTCTTTGGCAACTGTTAGACGAAGGTCGTGCTGAGATTCTTGCTGTATGGTGCAAAGAACAAAATGAATCACTTTATTAGTTACTAGTGGTGAATTAAATAACAAGTAATGCATAAGATGATCTAGTACGAGTTATTTTTAACAATTATTATTGTTGCTTACTTCCGCGTCAACTCTTCACCGCCATAGCTTTCTCCGGAGCTCGGTATCATCGGCGGTAACGATAATAGGGAATTAAAAGTCATCGTACTGAAGGGGTCACTGAAAGTATTATTTAACTCCAGTACCTGAGGTTTCTTTAAAGCTTAATAAAGTTGTACGTCAGTTGCAAGACAAGGAGTGAGAAAAAAAAAATCTTGGTACTGGCCTGGTAATAGCCTTCACTAAGCACCACATGCACCCCATAGCCACCCGTGGTACTTTCAATGCCATCACGACTTTTCATTTTTACGGGTATTATCAGTACTTCCAAATTAATTTATTTAGCTTAGAGGAGAAAATCCGGACTGGTGGGGTCATAGCTTGTATATATCCCTTCACTACAAGAGGCCCTTTCCAAGATGAGTAAGATCGTCGAGTATTTAAGAAGAAAATATCGTTGATGTAAATCCATTGGTCGTCAGTGTATTTGGAACTCCTCTTGATACGATCCTGGAACTGCTTCTGCTGCAGGAATATGAATAGGACTCCATTAAAGCTTCTCGTTGCTTGTCTGGTCATAATATGGAGTAGAAGTCTATGGTTACAGAAATCTCAGAAAAGCTTTGAACATGTATAGATTTCAGGAACTGGTTGACTACCGGGTATCATATGTCTTCAAAACCGTACACGGTTTATCGCTATTTGGCGGGTGAAATAGCACACACACACACAAACACACACACACACACACACACACACACACACACACATTTTTTCTTCTCTCGCCGTGCTTATTTTTCCAGTCATTCATAGCCAGCTGACGTATCTAAAGTCGCCCTTAACCCCATCACCCCAAGGAATCTCTAGTCAACTGAATAAAACTGTCCTGTGTTAGCTAGAACAAAATACAACGTATGTCCTAGGGATGAAGTGATTAAACTCAATACTTTTCCTATGATTCTTCCACCCCCTACCCTCAGTCTCCCTCCCGTCCTTATATTTTCACTCTATGCCATCCACGTGTCCAGCTTACCACTGAGTCTGTCTCTTTGTAGTTCAATGATACACACACTTTCATGCTAGACTGCCGATATACTCTTCCATTCGTTCAACTCTATATCCCTCTGACCTCACATACATTTCTGAAGCACCTAATTTTAACCATTCTTACGCCAGACTTGTGTCCCTCTAACATTCCTCAAGGTCTCAGTGCTGTATGTTCGTGCTGGAAAGTACACGCAGTCACGCAATCCCCTTTTCTCAACGTCCTTATCGGCATTCCTATCAGTCCTTGGTTCTTTGCATGGACACGTTTCGCCTCACCCAATTGTTCCATGTCTAACTCAGTATGATCGAAACTTCCATAACTGTATTATCTATCACCCAAATCGTGCATGAAATCTCTCACTCACTCCACCAGCTTGTACACTCCAGGGCGACATGCATAACGTACTACGCTCTTCATCTGTAATGTTGTGGAAATCATGTCACTTATTTCATTCCCTGTTGTAAGAATAAAAAAAATAATAATCAGACGACAGTATATGTTTGCAGATTCAGTGTATTGTTCTCAACAAAGAAATTATTGCACGTTATTATGCTGGTTGTGATATCTGGCATCTCTCTTACGGTACAAAATGCAGTTCCTGACATGGATGACCTTGTATCCAGCTGAATCACTCTGTATCACAAACGGTGACTGGTATACAATTCAGTATCTCTTTCTCAGCTTTACTGTTTTAAGGCAAGGTCAGTGTATAGGCAACTCATAAAAATACTTTGGAGTTATCGCTGACACACACCTCCCCACACATATATATATATATATATATATATATATATATATATATATATATATATATATATATATATATATATATATATAGATATATATATATATATATCTATATCTATACATTTATATATCTATATATATATATCTATATATCTATATCTATATCTATATCTATCTATATATATATATATATATATATATATATATATATATATATATATATATATATATATATAGCTATCGACCACTGGTCCAAAGGCCAGAGATATTAAGCCAATTTACTCGTATTTTTTGTGTTTTTATTTATTCATTTTTTATTTTTTATTTATTTTTTGAACGATACCATTAACTAAATTATATGTAAAAAATAATCTAAGGTCCGAACACTGATAAACCTAACATACAGTTCGCTACTCTACACTAAAGCCTAAAGATACACATAGCTAAGGCTAACTAAATAGTTTTTCACAATAAATGATTCGTCGTCAGTGATATGACTCCTGCTTTCAAGTTCATAACAAGCTGTTCGAATAAGACTCTGAACTCTAGACTAATGATGTTTCAGTCCTTCTTTTCAAATTTATTTGGATCTCTGTCGGAAGTTTGGTCTATCTATCTATCTATTGCCAGACGCCTCAATCCCGTTCGGGGTGGCCACAAACAAATCGCTTCCACGTCGCCCTGTTCCCCGCCATTTCACTGCCCTGCTCCCAACTCACACCCCCTCTCTCATATACCTCTCCACCCCATCCCTCCACCACCTCGACCTCCCCCTCCCTCTCCCCCCCTCCACCTCACTCACATACACTCTCTTCGTCAGTCTTTCACCCTCAATCCTCTCCACATGGACAAACCACCTCAGTGTATTCCTCCTAACGCTTCCTATCACATCCACATCCACACCACAACGCTCCTTCGCATACTCATTTGTCAGCCTGTCTCTCTATGTGACTCCACAGGCTTCTCCCAAATAACTCATTTCCACTGCTCTCACTCTTGACTTGTGTCCCTCCAACAATGTCCAAGCTTCACTTCCATACGTCAGAGTTGGTATCACAGTACTGTCATGTAATAGCTTTTTCACTTCCATGCTCACTTCCTTGTTTCTTATCATTACCTTCAAGGAACCAGCAACCTTTCTTCCTTGTTGTACCCTTTCAAGCACTTCACCCTCCAAACTTCCATTTGTACACGAAACGTATAATTATACAAACATTCCAGTGACAATACTTATAGTAAGTTTTATGGGTTTTCTAGTGGTACATTCACACAGCTAGCTAAATTTTATTGATAATTTAGAAATTTTAACAAAAAATCTCCAAATAAGAATCTAATGAACCGAATCTGATGAAACATATACACAGGCAATCTCTCATATAGGTCAATAACTGATGTAACTACAGCCTCCTAACCCCAGTAGTTTAGGAGCAACATGTCAAAAAAGACGATTATCATATTAATGTTTGCACTTTATTGCTTGATATGGGTGTGCAAAAAATGCAATTTTACAACACTTATACATTTCTGAACATCATAATACTTTGCACAGAGACAAAGGAAGGATGCCAGAACTTCATGGAATTTCCTCAGAATATTCGAAAATTTCAGATTTTTTCTTCAAAAATGAAGATGAAGAGGCGGTGGTCACAGACAAAATACCTCCATGTCACACTGTCCACCGTCATGTTACTACCCTTCAACTCACACCTCTCTTATGCATATGCCTCTCCACTCCATTCCTCCAGTATATTTACGGTCTCTTTCTCTCCCTCTTCCTCCTCCACATCACTCAGATATACTCTCCTAATCATTCTCGTGTAAATACAAAGGATATTTGTACAAACTTTTGTTTAATAGTGCAAGGGAGTATCCGGGACTGTAGGAGGGGAGTTTCTGCCTGGTAAGCGCCATCGGCCCAGAATGCTGAGGAGAGGAAGGGAGGAGGTAAAAATATATCTTTCTGTCTGTATGTCCATCTATCTGTCTGTCTATCAGTCTGTCTGTTTATCTGTCTGTCTGTCTATGTCCATATATATGTATGCATGTATGTATGTATAAAATCATGCTTACAGAGAAGGGTAAATTTTTTTTTTAAATATCTGAAATGCACTGCGTCAAACAGTATATTTTACTTGTTGTATGTTATGTTCCTTGAGATGAGGAGGACAAGCGGGTTTCCAGGCAACTAGAAAAAAGATCTGGGTACGTCCCTGCTCTAGTACGTAATTGGGAAACTTTCGTAGCAATGAGTTATCCAGAGCCTAAGTTTGGTCACATTCAGCACAGGTGAAAGAACGCACGCCTTCCTCGTACCTAATTAGTACTTTGGCTTTATTCTGGCTATGTATTGTAGGTTTGCTGTGTAGGGTATATGTCAAAATCAATTTATTTTTAAAAAATATAATTATTATTTGTATAAAAATTTTAAGTTTGGGAAGCTGTATTGAGAGCTTATTCCCTTCCGTCCAATGACCTTATTTGTATTTTTCTTTGCTTCTATTTCAGGTTAGCTTAGAGGAAGTTGTGCGAATTAGATGGGCTAAGTATATGCTACATTAATCCTTTCACTACAAAGCGTCCCCCCTAAGCTCTAACAAATCGTCTGTATTGTAGCAAGAATGAAATAGGTAAGGCATCAACGTATTCGAGGGGAGGGGTATATTTCGCAGACTCCCCGCTACTTATGGATATCTGTCAGTAAAGAATCGATTTTGTTTTTTATCACTACTTGTGCATATGTCGCGCACTGACCACCAATCTGTGCTGTCAACTGATAAACCCTGCACCTAAGATAGATGCGTCTCCAGCGAACAAATTGGTCGATTTCAGCACGGACGATGGCTTGTTGCATTGATGTGCGCTACCGCTGAAACGTTGAGGCTTCCAGCAGTTAATAAATGACTTTCATGCATGTTTTGCCCTTAAAATGTCCCCAGTGAATAGTTTAGACACTGTCCATTAACAGTAAAGTTAAGTTTACAAGTCTGTCAGCGCTGTCATAGTTTTGCTTGCATATCATGTAATGTCAACAACTTAGAGATGTCATGTCATGTTTTGTTACTGCTGTCATGTCAGGTTGTGTTGCTGCTGTCATGTCAAAGTACTACTGCTGTGTCATGTAACAGGGAAAAAACGTTCTCTCACTGTTTTCATAGCGAGGAAAAATTATCACAATGTTCTGTTTGCCTTCCTTTGAACTTAACTCCCCTCACCGCTTCTGTGATATCACAGTGGCGTCTCTCTCTCTCTCTCTCTCTCTCTCTCATTTCTCTTTTATATCTCATTTTCTCTCTCTCCCTTGCCTTGCACAGGTGAAGCCAGTTCTTTTTTTCCTCTTATTTTTTAAGGAACCTGTAAAACGTTATTTCCCCTACCTTTTTTTTTTTTTTTTTTTTTTTTTTTTTTTTTTTCATAATTTGAGGAAAACCCGTGCACAGCACAGTAACTTGGTAGTATTGTTTCCCACACTTAGGAAAGAAGAGGGAATAGTGTGCTGCACACCTGACCTTTTCCTTCACAGCTGTGGCATTAACAAGGCTGGTTGGGGTCAGTGATGCGTGAGGATCGGGGAGCGTGACGTCACTGTGCAGTCGAATTCCATTTTCTCCATCCTATGTGCAAACCTGTTAAGGATTCTCGAGACCAAAGCCCAACTAGACGTGCCGCAGGTTTTGGTGACGTCACTGTGGGGACAGCCGTCACTCCGCCTCTTCCTCTCGGTCCAATACTCTCCATCTTCCCGTGGGAAGTAGTGAGGTGCAGCTGTCATCCTGCACTGATTTTTGTCACCAGTAATCATATTCAGCTGTGTTGAATGTCTTGCAGTTATGACTAAATTTGTTAAAATGCATCTGGTTTTAAACTGTAAAGGAAGCAATGTTGGAAACAGATTTATAGATAAATTTCAGGGGTACCCGGCGTAGCCCGGGTAAAACTCTGTTATCATGCATAATGGTAGTGCCTGGGACCCTGGATGGCCACTCCTGTAGGAGAAAACCCGCGGGGTTCCATCTGACCCATTGAACCTATGTTCCTCCTTGGGCCTATTTCCCCACGGATATATTCTCCCTGGACCTATTTTCCCATTACCCTCCCATCCATCAACCATGCACACCCACCCCACCCACCGTACCCACCTCACCAATCCGTCGATCCATCTCACGCACTCCAGCTAATAATGATAACTATGGCTATAGAGCAGCGTTTCTTAATCTGGGGTGCTAGCACCCCAGGGGGTGCTGAAGTCAATTTTAGGGGGTGCTGGAAAATGCAATATATATTGCTTAGGCTTAGTACTGGCATCGTTGATATTTTATTTTTGGAGAATGTATAAAATATCTTGTCAAGGAGTACTTCACTTTACTTTATCCTTGTAGTAGTGTAGCATTTGTAGCAGTGTAGCAACTGTAGTCCCAGTAACCAGATGTAAGGGGGTGCTGGACTGTGCGGCCTTTCTGCAGGGGGTGCTGTGGTCGGAAAAGGTTAAGAAACGCTGCTGTAGAGGTAGTAAACTCTGCGGTAATTGGCTACCATGTTTCCACCTTGCTGGCTTAGATATTTCTAATTAGTTCTAATCTTGATCATTAGCGACGCCACTTTAGCAACAATAATGTACGCATCTAAATTCGTCGTAAGAAGTTACACCTGTTAGAGCTGTTTGGAGAGTTCTCTAAGCATTTACTTGATTTCCATAGAGGACTGACACATATAGTTTCTCATATGTGCTTGTATATATATCTACATATTTAAAAGTCTCGTTGTTTGTTTGTTTGTTTGTCCTTCAATCACTCCCAAACCAAGGGCCAGAGACCCCAGACCCGTATATACTGTATACATTCTGAATCAGGGTGACTCCAAGGATGGTTGTATGGGGGTCAATATTCGTGCAGTGCCTGGCTGGGCTATGATTCAGATCTGGTTCATTTGAGTTCACTCGTAGAGCGTTCGTCTTTTTGGCCAGGCAACGCCGGCTACCCCTGGTAATGTATTATATTTGTAAGCATATATGTACACACACACACACACACACACACACACACACACACACACACACACACACACATATATATATATATATATATATATATATATATATATATATATATATATATATATATATATATATATATATATGCATTGGCAGGGATCCCATTGCTACCTGGCGAGTCCCAAGGTGGTGGATAATGGAAGGCCTGATAGATATACGAGGTACCGTCTTGGACGGCGCAGACCATGGAACCCCCCTTTGGATACACAGAGCTCCACCGAATATACTGAATAAGGGGCACAAAACTTACATTTCACCAGAAACTATATGGCAGGCAGGTGAGATTGTTTACCACAATGCTCCCAACCAAACATGAATTCTATTGTAAATGATTTGATGGGCATTCCTGTTGGATAATATATATATATATATATATATATATATATATATATATATATATATATATATATATATATATATATATATATATATATATATATATATATATAACTGATACACGCAGACGTTTCTATAAATTTGGGGGCCCAATGATGAGTTTGGCCTGGGGCCCACAAGTAGGTAAATCTGGCCCTGGGAGAACATATCAGATTGGTTCACGTTCAAACAGTCAGCAACTGAGTGAGTATGGGAGATAGTGTCATTACAGTCAGATAGCTGCAGCTGATGGACGTACTTGTTGCCAGTTGTAACAAGATATTTTTGTTTACGAAAATGAAGTATACTCGTAACATTTTTAATATTGTGTGTTTTCTTTTTCTTAAATACAGTGGTAAGTATTCTAGTGATTTTTTTTTTTTTTTTTTTTTTAGTGTGCCAATGATTATCATTACTTAGTGATTTTATAGCATTTTGGAAACTCTTGTGTATGATTGTGGTAGCACATGTGGCTACTCAGCAGTAAATCTTTGATTTTTTATTGGTACTGGTGGAGGTGTGCAGCAGATTTTATTGGTGTTCGTAGAGGTATGCACTCTCTGGGTGCTTCCTAGATACTGTTTGTTCTTTTAACATTGGTGGCAGTATGACTGCCTGAGGACGTTTCTAATGAGTGATCTAACGACGATGATGATAATGTGACTGCCTGATGGCGTTTTTTTTTTTTTTTTTGATGTTTTATTATTATGATTGCCTAAAATCGTTTCAGCTGTGTGATGAATGTCTGAAGTTGTCTGTACTTTGTGATCTTACGTCGGTGTTGATAATGCAACTTCCTGTTGATGTTTTGAGTGTTTGATCTCTAGACATTATAACTTCCTAAAGGTGTGTCTGTTGTGTGATCGTACGTCGGTGATGATACTATGAGTGTCTGATGGTGCTGTGGCGCTTTTATTGTGCAATCTTATGACGGTGGCGATATTATAACAGCGTGGCAATGTCAATAACTTTATGCATAGCTTTGGTTATAAAAGAATTTTTAATACAGCAGCAGATCCCGTTATGGCCTTATCAGCTTAGAAACATCAGTATGATGAAAGGAACATTCAGTATGCACTCACCACCATCGTCAAAAACGGGTGTTGATTTCCACAGTATGTTATATGCCACAAAGTTTTATCACTGGAATGCATGAAACCAAGCTTTACCAAGTGACAATTCAATAGTTGTCATATGAATCTGAAAAGTAAGAATGTTGCCTTCTTCAAGCAAAAGGAAGAGGGGCTGAAGAGAAAGTGTTTTGATTGTTCGGAACAGTTCAGTCAACAAATGAATCGGGGTTATGTGCATCGTACATCGTATCACTGAAAACTGTACAGGAAAAAAAAAAAAAAAAAACAATACTGAAGAGGAGTTAATCGTCCCTTGCTGTAAAAATATAGCTCGCTGTGTTATTACATGTGATGCTGAGCACAAGGTTAAACCAGCACCCCTCTCAAATGATACAGTTCATCGACAAATATTAGACATGTCTGAAGACATCAAACAAGTGATTGCTGAAATAAAAGGGGCATCTTTCGGCAAATTTGCAGTCCAGCTTGTTGAGGCTACTGATATGGTTGCTTGTGCCCAACTCACGGCGTTCTTACGATTCATCAGTGGTGATTTCAAGGAGGGTTTCTTGTTCTGTCATGCTTTGGAGTCGACTACAAGAGGTGAAGATATTGTTTTCCATGATGTCCGAAATTTTTAGAGTCTGAAGGACTTTCCTCGAATAATATATATGCGTGTACAGCTGACTGAGCACCAGCTATGCTTGGCCGTTGATCAGGCTTTCGAGGAAGAGTGAATGAGGCGAATCATGAAACAAGGCATCTTCACTGCATGCCTCATAGATATGTTTTGGCATGGAAAACTCTCCCACTAGAGATAAAATTAGTACTTGATGATGTTGTGCACATGATAAATATCATTAAACCTTAAATACAAAATTAATCTCCTCCACCTACCGTGTCAAGAGTTTGGAGCAGCTGAAAACGTGTTATTCTTTCACACCGAGGTTTGCTGGTTGTCATGGGGGAATGTGGTATCAAGAGAAGTCACTGAAGGAGGAGCTTTTCAAATTTTCAGATGTGACAAGACAAAGTCGCTTGAGTTCAACAAGAAATTGTCAGACAACCAGTGGCTCCAGAAGCTTGCCTACTTGAAAGAAATATTCTCACATCTAAACTCGTTAACCTTATCCCTTGAAGGCCGTTTTACCACAGCGATTGATTTCATGGACAGACTAACATGAAGCTGGAGCTGTGGGAAGGGAAGGTCAAAGACGAAAATCTTAGCATTTTTAAACACCTTAGGAGGCATTTGATAAAAGCAAAGGCAGTGAAAAATTAGAACTAGTCCACCTTGTGCAAACACATCTTCCTTCCCTATGGATGGAGTTACAGTCATATATCCCCCGAGTGAGCTAGTTGGAATAAAATTAATCAAAAACCCTTTCATTGTTACTGTGCACCATCTCCCAGATAACCTGTAAGAAGAATTCATGGAGCTAGTGAATGACTTTGTTGCAAAAGATACACTTCAAACATCCCTTGACCAAGTTCTGGTCTAAAATGATTGAGTTTTATTATGCTGTAGCTGATGGTGTTGTGAGGTCTTTGTTGATGTTCCCTAGTACTTACCTGTGTCAGCAAGGATTCTGCTCGCTGCTGAACATGAAAACTAAACGCCGAGCAAGGCTTAATGTGGAGCATGACCTCCGAGTATGTCCGTCTAATCCAGCTCCTCGGACTGAGAAACTTCTTTGCATAAAACAGGCACAGCTTTCTCACTGAAGATTAGTGCTGGTTGTCATATTTGAAACGTGGTATTAATGCTTACGTGCTAAATGAAGTAATTATAATTTCATTAGTGATACAATAGCCGTTATAGTATCAGTCTCCTCTGAATTCGCGCGAATGTTTATTTCTTCATAAAGTACCTACAATTTCACTCTTGTGTAGTATCTTTGTAAACTGACTATGGTGTTAATGGTTAACTGCTTAATAAGGTCTTTACAGTTTCAATAATTTGATGATATTTATTGTGTTCTCACTGTTTACTGAATTAGTCCTAATACATTACCGTTCTGTTTTCAGTGTCAGATAAATGGGGGTACGGATCGATGGTCTGATGACTCAGGGGATACTTGGTGGGAAGAAAGTTGAGAACCCCTGCTCTAGACTTTGTCCTTACAGCAACTGGAGTGAGGCGTAGGCACAAGGGGACAGACCGGCTAATCTTTACTCCGTACCCTTGTTGGTTAGCCTGGTTTTTCACCACAGCGTGGCTTGGGCTACACTTGAATGCTTATGTCTTTCACACCAGCAGCGGGCCAGAGCGGGGCTTGGACTTAGGTCATTTGGACTGGGAGTCGAGTCCTCTATAAACCACACCACTGTGTGTGTGTGTGTGTGTGTGTGTGTGTGTGTGTGTGTGTGGCTCATCGTCCATTGTCACTTTCATTAACACCTATGTACCATCCCTCAGACCATTTATCTGACGTGCTAATTGCATGGAATTGATCCCATAATTGTACTAGAGCTTATAATTGTACTTGATCCTATAATTACTAAAGACAATGTTCTCCTCACTCCCTCTACCCCAGTACACGCTCTCTCTCTCTCTCTCTCTCTCTCCACGATTAACATTTCCATGTCATAATCCTGTCACTTGACCCTCTCACCTGGCCCCACCCTTCTTTGACCTGCCCTTCCTATCCTCCTATCACATTCGCTTATTCGATTACACACACACACACACACACACACACACACACACACACACACACACACACACACACACACACACACACACACACACACACACACACACACACACACACACACACACACACACACAGTGCCATCGTAATATCACAAAGGAATGTAACAAAATGTATTATTTTGCTCTCTGAAACAATGAACGTTGTTTCTCTAATGACGTGACATGACACGACAGTACCGGCACGACATATTACAGTTTTAATAGGACGACATGACAGCACTAACATAAACTATCACAGCACTGACATGACGTAACATGACATGACAGTCGTGATGCACCATGACATTACGGCAGACATGGTATAACATGACATCACTGATATGACATTACTTTCAGGCAGTTATAAACTTTAGTGTATATCTCTGTTAATGGATAAACAACGTATTTGTCACTGACTGGTCGCGTTTTGGAAAAAACAAACAAACAAACAAACAAACATGCATATTATCTGTTAATTGTTAGAAACCTTAACGATTCACTGATATGGTTGATAAATGTGGTCCATCGTCCGCTCAGAAATCAATCGATCTGTGGCTGTTGGTGGATCTACCTCGGACGCAGCGCTGTCAATCGACAGTGCAGATCGGTCGCCAGCGCGTGACATACATATCATTATACTGTATTATCATATTATTAATACGGGAGAAGGTATGGCGAGCTCATAAATATAAAAGCTCAAAGAACATTTGCAGAATGGGATAGGTAAAGTCAGCATTCTCCTGGGCTTAGGAAGCTCTGCAGCAGTGGTTCTCAACTCGTTTCAGGCCATGGACCACCAGCCCAATTAAAAAGAATATCCTGGGCCATTTCATTTTTGAGTAATGATAAATAAAGCATAGACAACAAACATTTTTGGTTAGAAATATATTTCTAACAAACAGAATTTCGAGAAATGATATAAAATAGTAGACAGCTGACATTTTGGTCTGAAATATATTTCTTCCAAACATAATTTCCAGGAAACACATGAATACTTCTCTAACATTTTGCTGTGAAATTTATTTCTAATAAACAGAATTTTGAAATTATGTAGGAGTGTGAAATTTATTTCTAACAAACAGAATTTTGAAACTATGTTGGAGTATACAAGTAACATTTTTCTTTGCAACCAGACTTTTGGCTTCTCTTCTCACTGACAAGCTTTTCAATGTTAGGAGTGGTACTTGGTAATGCACAATGAATATCGCTTTCCACTGCAGGCCGATTCCTCTGTTTGGACTTAATGTGCAACAAACATGAAAATCTACTCTCATACATGAAGCTGATGTAAATGGCAGAAGACATCTGACTGCATATGTTGACAGATCTGGGTAAGCACAAGTCATACTGGAATAATCAATAGGATTAATACAATAAACTGAATGGCCAATTATTTATTTTGATAAAATTTTCCGTACTGAATTTTCAATAAATTAAAACATATATGCACCAATCTCCAGTTTATTACCAAATATAGTGAACGTCCTGTGAACCACCCAAAAAGTCACCATGGACCACCAGTTGAGAAACACTGCTCTACGGGATATCTTTACACATTTATTTTACGGCAAAAACACGCAACACTATAAGTATTGATATATGAACAAAAGACATAAGGATAGCTACAGTGGACCGGGTAGCCTATGCTAAGGAGTTAAGAAAGTGACTTGATTACGAGAATAAGGCAACAATGGTGAAGAGGAAGGCTCTCCCTCACCCACCAAAATCCCTCCAAATGAAAAGTGGAAGGAAAATAGAAGGAACACTATGTAGCACAGAAAAACCGGCAAGATAATTTTATATGAATAACGTGTTAAAAATTCCCGCGACGAGAATAAGACGCATGACAATACTGGCTGAAGCTTGGTTGCGTCCAAGTCCAGCCAGACGCAGGGGGAGTGAGGTGTGGGTGGAAGAGGAGGTGGAATATCGAGTGACAGGTCTGGGAGGAAGGAGTTGATGAATCTCTGGGAGGGGAGGGGGGAGGGAGGATGTGCAGTCTCTGGGAAAGAGGGAGGATGGGGAGTCTCTGGATGAGGCGGGAGGATAGGGAGTCTCTTGGGGAGGGTAGAGGTTGGGGAGTCGTTGAATTAGGAGGGAGGATGAGGAATCTCTGGGGGGGAGGGAGGATAGGAAGCCTTCTGGAAGAGGAGAAAGGATGAGGAGACGCTTGCGGAGGAGGGAGGATAGGGAGTCTCTGGAGAAAGAAGGAAAGATAAGTTTCTTGACAAGGAAGGAGAATAGAGAGCCCCTGTGGTGAGGAGGAGGGTTGGGAGTCTATGGAGAGGGAAAATGGAGAGCCCAAGGAAAGAGAATGTGAAGTTCCTGAGGTAAAGAAGGAGGGTGTGGAGTCTCAGGGTGTGTGGTGGTGTGTTGTTTAGTGTATGGGGTGAAGGAAGAATGGGGAGTAACTGAGATTGGGGGAGAATGGTGAGTCTCTAGTGTAGGAAGGAAGATGGAGAGTCTCTGGGAACAGTCAGCAGCGGTGGCTTCTGCACTAAATCTCAACATAATTACAGTCGGCATATGGAAATGGGTGACGTCCCCGCCACAAATCACCCTTATCTAATCTATGAGTATACATCCTAGGTTAGTCTATCACACCGAGCTACGGGAAATTCTCGTCGTTTGAGACAATGTCAGAACGTCTCGTATTAAGAGCAGTCACCATTAACCCCGTCATTACTTTATGTCTGACCGTAAACTGAACAAAATCTTACAGTGTCAGCAGGAATGAAATCCAAAAGGAGTCATTGTACTTAAAGGGTTAAGGAAAATGACAAACGCCCAGTGATCCAGTGTCGAGAAGGCCCAGTCGGAATGACGGCCTTGCCACGCGTATACCGGTACGGTATATTCAGTCTCCGAGAGGTGGGTGGAGGGTCTTCGATAATGTAATACCCCCAGGGCAGTATGCTGGCCATTTACCCTTGAATACCCCAAACTACAGTGATCTAGCCTCAGAAACCTAACGCTCGAATAGGGTAATGAGTTTGCTGATACTGTTACAGGGAGGAATGGGTAACGAAACCGGGTCTGCGAAGATCTTATTAGGTTCTGGCAGAATTTTTAAACGGTGGTTATGAACTGTTAACGTTAAATGTAAGGTCTGCGACAAAGGTTTGCCCAATATGTCACAACTTTGGCTTCCCAGTGTCCTCCTTCTGTTTAACATCCTTAAGGTAAGATCAGATTTAGTATAATTTTCTGCCCAAAGATGACTTATTGCTTGAAGCGTCTGGGATGAAAGTGACTGACATGCAGCTAGTGTAAGGTATACTCTATGGATTATTTGGGAAACTTATGACCCTGTATGTCCAATCAAGAACAAAACTTCATATACTGTTCCACTGCATTTGTTTCACACTTCAAGCATGTCTGTCACTTTCCTCCCTGACGCTTCATATCAAAGAGAATCATCTACGACCAGAGAAACACGTCAAGCTGCCCTCAGGTTGGGAATATTGACAAAGGGAGAAAAATGAGTAGTAGGTGAAGTTTTGGCCTGTACTGTACAATACCTCCTCAGACGTCGATGGGAGGGAGATAGAACTCCAACCAGGGTCTGTACTCACTGTAAAAAAAATAAAATAAAAAATAAATAAATAAAAAATAAAACATACAATGAATTCCCCTTGTGACTCAGATTTGTTTTTGCAGGAAGAATAAGGGATGTGAGAAGATTCAGTTTTCTCCTTTCTTTGTTCTTCCGGCAAAACAAGTCTTGTAGACGGATTATCGCGTAACTAAGATTTGTTTATTTCCAAAAAGTACCGGGGGAGGAGAACACAGAACCTTCTCATTCATTGTCCCGCCTACAAAAACAAATCAAAGTTACGAGAGGAAAAATGATCATATGCTTACCATAGTCTGTATTTACCTGACGGGACTGGGCCACTCCCACAACTTGAATAATGAGTCATGGTTGCGAGAGGATCGATGAACCTAAATAATTATGAGCAAGGAATGAGTCTTCAGGAATGAGTCTTCTTGGTAATTAGTCAAGCTGACCCTCCAGTTCTACTACACTTGGCCATCAAATGAGGCAGTTTAGCAGGTTAATAGAAACACGCTCAGGATTAGGTACTTTCGTCAGATTAGAACAAACGCGCTAGAGATTAGAGTTCTTTTACAGGTTATTGTCTTCAGTGACACGTCGTATTTTTTAAAATTAGGTTATCACCAGAGGATCCCTTGTAGTGATGGGGTTCCAGAAGGCTATATTTAACCACTCCAATCGAAAATTCTCTCCACAACTTAATAAAACTGCTTGGACATAGAAGAATTGAGTGAAAAATGCATCATCGGAATGAAAGAACTAAAACAAGAGCGCTACAGTGAATTTCAATCCAGACTTGCAGCAGAGCACTCTGTCGGTGCGTGATGGAGGGCCGTGGGGCAGGGAAGGCAGACCCGGTAATTGGCCTCTCTTCAAGCACCTCCTTAATAACACAAGATTGCCTCAGCCTGCGACCTGATGCGACTGTGTGTTTGATGCATCATGTAATTATGGATGACAACGCTAATGAACCAAATGAATTGCTTCGCGGTTTCTCAGTAAACAAACATTGTTAACTAGATTGCAAACTAAATAAATGACTAATTTGTCTATATCACATTTGTTTGTTTTCAAGGAGTAAGCACATGAAATGTTTAAGCATAAACACAAAAAGTTTTTGCTAGAGACGAAAAACTTTTCTGGGGATAAACTCATGTTTTGTTTAATTAGCACAAGAATATAAGACAGAAGCACTTTATTTCTTCTTTTAACATAACTGTTCGTCAGTTCCTGTTGTATTTGGAAATTATCCCTCACTGGCTTCTTAAAACGAAAATTAATGAATACTATCTTGTTTTATAGCAACAAATAGCGGTTGTGATGATTTAGTATGATGACTTTTATACTACATTTTGCTACTTCAGGTGCTTTTTGTAATGCTATGGAAGCCCTCCCATAGTAAAGGAATCAGAATCAGTCATCCATAGTTTACCTCATTCAGCACAGTGGCATTTTGCATTTTATTCTCTCTGTCCAGTTTATTCATCTTATAGTTCTTCCTTAGTAATAGGGCTAAATATTTTGTTCCTTACACAAGAGATGTGGGGATATCACGGAACACATTTTCGTGGGCTTAGGAGGCTGTTTTGCATTTTTCCTATATGGGTCATTGTACTTACATATTAATTACTATCTTAATATTCCTTTGCATGCTATTCATATCATTTTAAGAAGCGCATAGTTTGCAAAGTTTGTTTCTTCGAAAATTTTTGGTAGGCTTTCAGCTTTTGGTCTTTTTCTTCCTATAAAACAACTCGTTACATGCAAATATTTTCGTAAACTAGTCAGGAAAGATGCTAGGGAACCACCTATCCTCACAGAAATACAAACCCATATAGATCTATCATTCCGTCTGCCTTTTGACCTCTTCACTAAGATGATGCCATTTTTAGTTTATTCTTCTTATGTTCAGACGATTTTATTTAACTTAAGGGAGACCTATTATAAAGTTGTAGTTAATGAATGGTATATCTAACCTTTACAGTTCCAAAGTCTCCATTTATCAGTAAAATAAGACGTAAGGGGTTGGCTTCGTGGTCAACAAATAAATTTCACAAAAAAGTTTGAGAACAGTACCGGTCTTTGTGGAATATACTGTACAGGGTGGTCTGTGAATAGAGCCCCACTGGAAACTCACTGGGCAGTGTCTCATGCATGTGTTGCGGGAACGGCTCAGTATAGTGATGCGTGGGCGTGTGTGTGGAGGTGGAAGCAAGAAATCAATAAATGATACAGGATAGATCTTGATAACTTTTACTGGTCCGTCTCCAAAACACAATAGTAGCCCGCCGGAGGGGAAGAGTTATATATGACAACCCCCCCCGTGCATGTGTATAGATATAGATATATATAGTTATATATATATATATATATATATATATATATATTGAAATACGTGGCATACAACACAGTGCCCCCGAAAAGGAAGCAAGTGAGGAACAGCATAGTGCCCCCGAAAACGAGATGAGTGGCGTACAGCACAGTGCCCCCGGGAATGTACCGACACCCCCACCCAGACCCCACGGAGTAGCTGCAGCCAGACTATGGGATGCCGCGCAACAACGGCATAAGTCAGCTCGGGCCGTACGCCCTTATAACACCCAGCCGTCGCACCGTCACCATAGCAGGAGGAGGACACTACCTTCGGGGAGTGGAATTGCCAAATCAGCTAGGGGTGGAGCTGCTCACATAGCTCCAGACAGCGTCCCTTAGGAGACGGCCTACTGCCTTTCCCACCCTCGCCAGACGGCCAATTGCCGCTCCGAAGATGCCTCTCCAGAGTCGGCCTATTGCCGCTCCTCCCTCCTGCAGAAGGAGACGGCCTACTGCCGCTCCCACCTTCGCCAGACGGCCTATTGTCGCTCCGAAGGTGCTCTCCCTGAGACGGCCTACTGCCGCTCCTCCCTCCTGCAGAAGGAGACTGCCTACTGCCGCTCCCACCTTCGTCAGACGGCCAGTTGCCGCTCCGAAGGTGCTCAGAGGCACGCTGACTCCCCCACTCAGGCCACGGCCAATTGCTGGGCCTCGGCGCCTAATAGTTGTGCCCCTGGGCAGCCACGGCCAATTGCTGGTGTCATAAAATGACTAAATGTCATAAAAGACTTTGTATTTACTTGTAGAGAAGTTATATATATTATGAGACTTGTGGACGAGCGGTTTTATATCTTGGAGTAGCTTCCCGTTTGTCATGTAGTGACAGGAGAGGTAAAGAATAGTATGGGACTATTTTTATTTGTCTTGGAAATATTAACAAGTCTCTCTCTCAAAGTTACCAAGCCCTTCTCACTGCGACCTGCCTCTTGTATGGCTTGTCTCCTTCTGAGCTCTCTTTCCTAAATTCTGGTGTTGCAGGGGTGTGTCACGTGTGTTCCTTGTGAGTGGAAAATTCTAGCAGCCTGTGTGTGAGTATGTGTGTATGTGTGTGTATGGTCACTAGGTCTTTGTTCACAGTTGGACTGCTGACAACTAACTGCATCATCTCCTTACTGGCCACTGTCGTCAGCTTTTCCTCAGTGTAACTTGCAAGCTCATTTCCTTTTCCCAAGTTCGCATAGGGCTGTCTATCTATCTATTTATCTATCTATCTATTATGATTTGTAATGGAACACATTGCTCGGCCGCGCGAAAATGGCGTACCATCGACAGTTAATAGTCCTAACACATTAATTAATACATATTAATATATATTATATACACATTATAATGAACTTATAAGCTAATTAAGTGAAATACATAATATTGTAAAAGTAACATAATTGTATGAATATTGTATACATAGAATATTTATAGTAAATAGTGATTATTTAGTAATATTACATTTTAAACAAGTTGTATACATATTTGAATAAATGCATTAAAGTAAATTATTTAACTGTAATACAGTATGTACTTGGGTTATTATAGTGAAATGCATACATGCAAGAATAAAAAATAGTTTAAAATTAAGATTATGGTAAGAGTTATTAATATTTCATTTAAAGATAATGGTACTGGTCTGCCATATATGGGTCATTCTTCTTTGTATTTTTTTTTTTTAATATATATATAATTAATACTATATACAAAATATATACACTTCAGTCAGAGTGGTTAACTGTGATTTTAACTCTCCCCCCACTAAATAATGACTCCAAATTAGCAATTCTTGCATGCATTCTGTGCATTGCGAACAGCAGTACTGCAACTACAATGCAGACGATTATAAAGACAGTAGGTGCTGGGCTATACACATAATATGGGTTGAACATACTCAAACTCAAATCTTCCCAGGGCTTCATTGTTTCATTGATCAGCTGCATAGTTTCAAACTTAGGTGAAGTCAGCTTAATACTTGTGCTCATGTTTAAATTCATATCAGGCGGTGGGTGGAAATGTTTGTGTGTATGATTGAGAATGGCGTAGTGATTGATGGTGGATAAAGTAGACATGGCTGGTGTAAATACCGCACAGTAGTCTGGTGCTATGTATAATCCTGATGCTGATGTATGAGATGGTGGTATATCTGGACAGACTATGTAAACCGATGTGTTATGAGGGAAATAAAAAAACTGTGAGTGTCCAATGCGTTGATGGTGTACAAGTTTATCTGGAGCAAAAGTGAAGTTGCAATGATGATGAATATTGTCATTTCTGATGATAGCCATTTCACAAGGGACTGTGTCAGTAGGCTGAAACGTGAAAATGTATGCAGGACAAAGATGAACAGCATGTAAGGATGTGCGGCACTTTCGTTCAATCGTTGACTCACTTGCGAAAGTGACAGTGTCCCGTCTCTTGGAGACCATGATGAGTTCGGTGTCTGTGTTGATGTTGATGATGACCAAAGTGTTGTTATTTCTATAGGGGAAGGGGTGTATTTGGTATACTGTGAACAGGTCTTCAGTGATGAATGGTACATGAACTACCACTGATGTTGGTGTTAGTGTTGCTTCTAAATACGGGTAGTATTGCATAAATTCCCTACTGCGGAACAACGGCTTCAATTTATGTTTATGTATGCCTTGACTAACTATCTGACGTAGCTCATGAACTGGGAGTAAGTCAATTGTGATCTTGCCATCACCAGCATTCGAAATTCCTTGCATAAGTGCCCTGAAACGATCTCTAGTGTTCTCTAATTGTAGTAGAATCGTGTCAATATGTTCTGTGATGATGGAGAAGTGCTGGAAAAGAGTAACGTTTCCCTCTAATTCATTTACTTTATCTACACTCTCGAGAGCTACGTTTTCTGCTTGTTTCAGATTTTTCACAATTGTCTTCATTGCTGAGTTCTGTCCTGTGATGAATTTATCTTGGTATGTTAGTACCTGAGCTATCTTATTAAATTTGTTGTTTCTTTAAGGTCATCCTCTGTAGCCAATCCAAAGATGTTCCCAAGAACTGCGCCGCCCAGGTCGAACAAACCGCGCTTTTGGCGAGTACGTGTGATGTTGTTCCTGTCGCTCAGTACCTCCGTTCCATAAGATGGGAGATCTTGGATCATGACGAGCATAGTTGACTTCGCCTGTTCTAGTTTCCATTTCGCTAACTTCACCATTTCATTCACTTCCTTGGTGTTATGTGCTTGTGAAACATAATTTCCTATCATGAAGTCCAGAGTTCGCATCGGCGTCGCAAGTCTGTCTAGATAAGTAGGTAAGTCATACAAGTAATCTAGACTTATTTCAGTACTCATGACGTCCTTAACGATTGTAGTCGTGGCCGTTGGAGCTATGAGGCATCCTTGTCGTACTATATGTTTGGGGTCTAAGTGCGCATATCCTCTTGCTATGTAGAGGAGAATCCATAGCATAAGTCCCTTCATCGTAACCTACCGAAAAAAAAAATCTATTAATTTCCTATAATTCTGTGGTCGATGATAGTGATGATGTGCGTTACGGTTGATTGTTATTTCATTTATAGAAGGAGTTTAAATCGATATTTAATTCTCGTAAATGATGTACTGTAGATTTTATTGGAACAGTTGCACCTATGTTCGATTGTTTGGTATATGACCTTAATTTCTTTTTGTAATCATTGTTGTGTTCTTGCTTGGTTTCTTGAGGTACGTTCACCTGTTCGGTTGTATCCGAGGCTGAATAATTATGTGATAATTCCCTTGAAACTCGTTTTAAATGGTCAATATGAACTTGTTTCTCCTCGCCACTTGAAAGTGACTTAATTAAAACTTTGTTTGCTTTTATGTTAATTACTCTGTATGGGCCCTCAAATTTTGGGGATAATTTATTGTCTCTCGTATGAATGACACCGTAAACAATGTCTCCTAAGCTGATAGGTGAATCTTTTGCCTTCTTGTTAAATGCCTCCGTCATTTCTTCCTTGGACATCGTTAATTGTTTTTTGACTCTTTTGTGAATGTCCTGGAATTCACGTAAACGGAGTTTAGAGTAATCATCGCAATTGTATATAGGCATGCTGTCACCTTCTAGGAGCTCATATGGTAATTTTTTATCTGTGCCATATATAATGAAATGTGGTGTGTCACCGATGGATTTATTTATAGACCCATTAATTGAGGCCTCTACTCTGGGAATCCAATCATCCCAGCTTGCATAATTTTCACTGAGAATGTGTCGTAGCACATCTAATACCTTTTTATTTTGTCTCTCTACCAACCCATTCGATGCTGGGTGATAGGCCAAAACGTTAACCTTTTTGATGTTGTATTGTTTACATATTTCTTGTAAGATCTCAGAATTAAATTCTCCTCCATTATCACTTATTAGTACCTTTGGGGTAGTAAAGCGACATATTACATTATCTGTTATTGCCTTTGCTACTGTCTCTGCTGTCTTATCTTTAATTGGAGCTAAAATGACATAACGGGAAAAATGATCCGTTGCAACTAATAAGTATAGGTTATTAATGTATGATAATGGCATCTTGAGTAAATCAACAGCGACAACGTCCCATAGTTGATGTGGTACAGGGTAATTACCCATCGGTGCAGGTGTGATTGGGTATCCTTTGTGTTTCGCACATGATTTGCATCTGTCCATATGATTGTTTATATCTTTTCGTAATGAAGGCCAGTAATATAATAGCTGGGCTTGGTTGAATGTCTTATCCTTTCCAGGATGTCCTGCATGTGGGCTGTCGTGTATCAATCGTAATACTTGGGGTATCATGTCATTAGGTACTACCAACTGGTTAGAATTTCTTTGGCGTTTTGGTTGTTTAGAGTTAATTTTGTATAATGTATTATTGACCATTGTGAATTGTTCAAGTGGGACATGCAGTTTGGGTAATTGTATGTCATCTCCACTTTCTAACTTGTATATTACTTTAGACCATATTGGGTCAAGTCTTTGTGTCTTTGCGATATCCTCGTGGTTTGGGATATTTCCTTTGAGATCTAACGCCGCGACCTGAATTGTGTTCGGGTTCCTAGATAATGCGTCAGCTACTATGTTCATTTTACCTTGTATATAATGAATTTGTACATTGTAGTTTTCAACTGTACATTTCCATCTTGCTCTCCTCCCAGAAAGGAGTTTTTCTTTAAACATACCCACCAGTGGTTTATGGTCGGTGAATAAGTGGATTTCGTAACCATATACCAAATCTCGAAACTTTTGTAATGCAAAAACCACTGCAAGTGCCTCTAAGTCTGTAGTGCAATAATTTTTCTCCGCACCTCTTGTTTGTCTGCTGGCAAATGCAATCGGTTGATTCTTTCCTCTTTTATCTTCCTGCATCAGTACAGCCCCTAATCCTTTAACTGATGTGTCTGTACAAATAAGAAATGATTTTGTGTAATCCGGATATGCTAAACAAGGTGCATTTGTTAGTTTAATTTTTAGATTGTTAAATGCCCTTTTTTGTTCTTCTTCCCATTGGAATACAGCATCTTTTTTGAGTAGTTGGAATAGAGGAAAGGCTATATGAGAGAACTGTGGTACGAATGACCTATAGTACCCAGCCAGACCTAAAAATTGTCTAACTTCGTCAGTCGTAGTGGGTTCAGGAAAATCTCTCACTGCCTGTATTTTGTCATCAGTGGTGTGAATACCATCAGAACTTAATTTGTGGCCTAAGAAATTTATTTCCTTAAAGCAAAAGTTGCATTTAGAAAGTTTAATTTTTAATCCAGCATCACTAAGCTTTTGTAGGAGTAAGTCTGATTTCCTGAAATGATCCTTGATATTCTTCGTTGCTATTATAATATCGTCAAGATAAACAAATATTCCCTGTCCTAAAATTCCGGACAATACGTAATTCATAAGACGCTGGAATGTGCCTGGGGCTGTCCTCAGTCCCATTGGCATTCTTGTATATTGATAATGGCCTCTGTTTGTTGAAAAGGCAGTGTATTTACGTGACTCCTGAGATACCGGAATCTGATAGTAGCCGTTTAGGAGATCGATGGTCGAGAATATATTATTCTCAGGACCAATATTCTGTAGAACATCGCTTAGGAATGGCATGGGAAATCTGTCTGGTATTGTGTGATTATTTAGTTTACGGTAATCTACTACCGCACGCATTTCTCCATTTCGTTTGGGCACGAAGAATAGAGGGGCATTCCATGCGGAGACTGAAGGCTCAATAATTCCAAGTTTTAACATTTCATCGACATACTGATTTGCAAGTGTACGTTGGGAGTGTGGTATGCGGTAAGCTGGTACGAAAATTGGTGGTGTTTCTGGGTGCACATTAATCATGTGATTAATCAAGTTAGTACACCCTAATTGTTCTCCGGGCAATGCTACGGTGTCCCTGTGTGTTTCCAGCAGGGTTAACAAATAATTTTCTTCATCAAATTCACCTGAGTGAATTAAATTCTCTTTTATTCTTTCTCTATCCGTAGATTTTATCTCACTTGTTACTCCAGCTATAACTATTTCCTTCACAGGGGCGGGACATTTTTCAATATTAACTATGCAAGTTCCCTTTTTCAACTGAACTTCCCCATTCATGTGATTAATTATGAATATCTGAGTTTGCCCTTCGTCGTTCGTATGACATAATGCGTTTTCTACTGACAATCCCTTTACTTTACATAATTCTTCTAAGACAAGAACAGTACTATTCCGTAATTTGCTCTTTATGGTAACCTTCATGTATGAATTAGGTGGTATAACTAAATCATTAGTGAGATGGGCTGGAAAAATTGATAAATCAGTAATGTTATCTGGGTCACTAATTCTGGAGGATGGGGTAGTTGGTGGGAGTGGAACTATACACTCATCTGTTTGTGTATGTTTGTATAAGCCTTTAATATTACCAATTCTTTTTGGCTCTCTTCTACCAATCGGTGAGGGCTCTGAAGTTATTTCCTCTATGAATTCATTATCAAAGTCTATTCCATTCATTTGTGGGAGTATAGTTATGTTCTCAGCTCTCATGGATCTTAAGCCCAGTAACATATGAGCTTTAATTGCTAAGTTTTCAACGATATAGAAAAATGCAGAGAATGGTCTTGTAGTTTCTGTGAAACTGAGATTTATTCTTATCATACCCTTCACTGTAATCTCTTGTCCATCTACTGTGTATAAATCTAAATCAGCTTCATCCAGAAAAGTTACTTTCTTTTTATTTTTAAGAATTCTATTTTGTTCTTCATGTGTTATTAAGTTCACTGGAGAGCCTGTATCTAAAAATAAGGAAACGTTTTGATCCTCACATACAGTTGGTATCAAGATACACTCATTTCCCAACATGCCTCCTATGTGAAGTTTAGCCTTGTTCTTCTTTACGTTTGTTCGTTTCTTGTCATGACCTGGTCTTCCCCCGATTTGAACATAAACACAATTTTTTATACTGTTTTGCAATCACTAGTCCAGTGCCCTTGGTATCTATGATGCCTACAGTAAGGACCAAATCCTTGTGTCTTTTGTTTGTCCTCTTTTGCCTTGATAAAGCATTCATACCTTGTGTGTCCTGGTTTTGCACAATAATGACATAGAATGGACCTATCCCTTGACTGTGACCTACGAGGTGATTTCCCATAAGAAGTGTTGTTTATGGTGCGAGACCTGCTCGGGCTGCGCGAAAACTTATGAAACTGCCTGTAGGAAGGAGTCTGGGAACGAGGTCTAGGCGTTTTTGTTTGTTTGGGCTGCCTCATTTCTGGTCGCGATCGATTTTGTTCTCTGTTTGGGGTCGGTGTAGATGTTTTCACAGCTGATACTGTCTCAGGTACCCTGATTCTACCAGAATGTGCATGTGTGTTGACCACACCTGCTTTACTGCACTGCATCTCTACCTCGTTCATTAAGTCTAGCAAGCACATTCCTGGGGTGTACGCTATCGTCTTGGCGATCTTAAGGGTCCTATCAGGTAATTTACACAAGGCAGCTACATAACCAATGATGTCCATGACGAGGTCTGGGGACATCTTTCCATCATCTGTTATCCAATTAGAATTCTCCAGTGTAGCTAACAAAGTTCTCTTGATTGTGGAGACATCAGCAGTTATTTCACTGAGCACATGGTTTGTAGTGTGCTCCCTTACAAGATCTACAATTTTATGTAATTCTGGAATTATACCTGGCAAGAAGTTCATACCTCCAGAAAATTTCTTCAGAAATTCAGTTTTAAGTTCATCATATGTCCTAGCACGATGGAGCTTATCTGAGCGCAATAAATTGTTTGCTGGACATCTTTCCTGGCTTATGCAAGATGAAAAAATAGCAATTTTCTCTTGTTCATCTAGTATGTGGCGCTTGATGAACATTTGTTCGCACTGACTGACTAATGAAATGACATCAATGCGATCTTTGTCTGTGCCAGAGAATTTTGGGGCAGTTTTATCCTCGTGATACACAAACACGTGAGGTGTGGTTGTTAGATCAGCGGTATTTGTTTCTTGATCCATTTTCACTGATTGCCCTGTTAATTCAACTTGGACGTGTTTATCGTTGTGTGAGGGAATGGTGGAATATGTATGACCGGACCGGTGAACCCTGTTAAGTATATTGGCATACGTGTGCAAGGCAGCGGCAAAGTCCACACTCTCTATGTCAGAGGGGGTTTCCCACTCATCATCTGAAACTCCCGTATTTGTTTCTTTATCTTTAGTGTGTGGTGAGGTTTGTACAAGGGATGGGCTGCCTCGAGGCTCTCTTAATTGTGAGTCTGATGTTGTGACAATTTGTGTGTTATCTGGTGTGTTGCCTTGGGGCTCTCTTAATTGTGAGTCTGTTGTTGTGGCTAATTGTGTGTCATCTGGTATTAACGTGGGGGGTGGCGAAATATTCCTGTCATTAAGATATGGTGTTATGAAATACGCCTCTTGTTTATTTATGTCCTAACAAAATAGATGAGTAAATAAGTTGAATATAGCTAATTTTAGCACTGAGAAGAAATGAGCAAGTATAATTTTACCCACTTGATACAGATCGTAGAGGTGTGTCGATACAAAAGTCGATCTCGGAAGAAAAATACAGGTTTGATTGAAGATCTCTTGATAATTCTAGTGGTGTGTTGATGGACGATATTACTCAGGAAATTCCATGGCCTGGTGTTTGTGGTGGTTAACGGCTGTCCCAGGCAAACCTCAGCATAGAACATCGAATTTCCAACTTAACTGTGAAAATAAATGAGTATGAGTAGGAGCTATGTGAATAATGAGTAATGAGTAGTGGGTGAGAAGTGCCTGGTGTCAGTCACACGTTGCTTGGCATGGCAGACTCGCGTTGTGATGTCATCTCAGCACATGGTGACGTCGGCTTCCCACACTGGTAGCTGTGGTGAGTGAATGAGTAGCGATGAGTAACTTGAGTGAAGACGGGTGAGTAAGATGAGTTGTGAATATGGACTTGGTGTTTTGCTGCGTGTCTTGACCTCTGGGTCAGCATAGGCGGGAGAGAGTGGTGGGGGCTAGTGTGCTTGTTGCTTCGGTCTTTCCTCTTCTTTACTTGCTTTGTTTTATATTCTTCTTGTTGCTGCTTGAAGTTACGTGAAGATTATAAAGTTGTTTTGTAGACTTGTAGGCTATTTGCATTGTAGGCTGTATTTTGTAGGGATTCACTGTAGAACTGAAGCTAATCTTGTAGAGTCTCGCCTGCTTTTGTAGAAATTTGCTTTTAATTCGGAGACGATGTCCGTAGATTCGCTGGTTCGTCGTAGAAGTTGCAAGATCATATCAATATTTTGTTAAACTACTTGCAAAGCGTCCTGTGACCTCTTTCACCTCTGCATCAGCATGATGATCGGGGAGGCGGAGGGGGCTGGGTGGAGAGAATACTGTCAGGAGCTGGTTGTGAGAGGTATTCTTTTTGTTTTCAATCTTGATATTTTGTAGGAATTCAATGTTGATTCGTAGACGAGGTTCGTATACATTCACTGCCACCAAATGTCATAAAATGACTAAATGTCATAAAAGACTTTGTATTTACTTGTAGAGAAGTTATATATATTATGAGACTTGTGGACGAGCGGTTTTATATCTTGGAGTAGCTTCCCATTTGTCTTGTAGTGACAGGAGAGGTAAAGAATAGTATGGGACTATTTTTATTTGTCTTGGAAATATTAACAAGTCTCTCTCTCAAAGTTACCAAGCCCTTCTCACTGCGACCTGCCTCTTGTATGGCTTGTCTCCTTCTGAGCTCTCTTTCCTAAATTCTGGTGTTGCAGGGGTGTGTCACGTGTGTTCCTTGTGAGTGGAAAATTCTAGCAGCCTGTGTGTGAGTATGTGTGTATGTGTGTGTATGGTCACTAGGTCTTTGTTCACGGTTGGACTGCTGACAATTAACTGCATCATCTCCTTACTGGCCACTGTCGTCAGCTTTTCCTCAGTGTAACTTGCAAGCTCATTTCCTTTTCCCAAGCTCGCATAGGGCTGTCTATCTATCTATTTATCTATCTATCTATTATGATTTGTAATGGAACACACCGGGCCCCATGGCCAAAGGGAGGTGTTGATTGAGTCATCGCCCCAGCAGGAGACAAGAGCCCGGACCTCCGGTACCGGAGCGCCCCAGCCAGGCCTTACGATCTCCCCTGGCCTCCGCTCCCTACACCTGGCTCTGGAGAAAACCCACATGATGGACCCTAGTTCAGGTCGGTGCCTCAGCCCCTCCCTAACGGCGCCCCTCGACTCTGGGGACAGCAGTCCTTGGTCACTCCAGACCCTTCCCAGGATGCCTGGGCGTGATCTCCGCGCGCCCACGAGGCGGCGTAAGACTTCCACCTCCGGCCGAGACCTGAGCCAGAGATTTCTGGATCTGTTCAGCCCCAGTCCTGAAGGCCACACCCTTGAGCCTAGCCTGGAGACTGCGGGCCCCTTCGCCACCTGCAGCCCTGGATGCGAGAGGATTCCCCTGTGAGTCGTCCCGTGCCCTCTCGGCACGCCCCCCCCTTGGCGGTGCCCTTATCCCGGCCGAGTTGTCGCCGGCGTGTCTCCCCGCCGCCCCCACGATATGAGTGACTCATGACAAGTGTGGTGTTGCCCCAGAACTAGTAAACTGATTTAGGTTAAGTGTGACGTTGCCCAGTGTAACAATGATACAGTGACTTAATGTGTGTGGAATATCGGGGCAAGTGAAATCACGGGTAGATGAGTAAAGGACGAGTGCAGAAACTAAGTTCTGGTGAATCAGACTCACGAGTGACGCCCTTGCAGAAAACTAATAAGACTATTCTTCCCGAGAAATCCCCTGTAGCGAAATATTCCAATATCTTCGGTTATAAGAAAACAGTAGAGAAAGTGTTAATAATATTTCCCCACTTGTATTACCAGTGAATTCGCAATGTCCTTCCCTCTCTTCAGTAACTAGAAGTAGAATCAATTGTCAAAACCCCTTTGCTATCAGGAAATATTAAGTTCAAATTAATAATACTTACTCTTCCCCAATATTACTATAACTGTTCTGACCCGTTGCGAGTCACTCCCCTCGCCCTCCCCCCCCTCCCTGTGAGCCTCACTCCCCGCTCCCCGCGCGCGCCTGTATTCCCCGTACACCAGTGCACTAGAATTAACTGTGTTGGCATCAGTATCAATTAAGCCAGTATCCTGCGAGATACTAATATCGTAGTTAAGGTTTTATTTCTTTGCTATATATTGTGTTGTAATATCTGCTGTTTTTGTCCTGTGTCTGACTATGATAATATACGTGTAAAGGTTATTGCATGGAGTTTTTGTGTCCTGCCTCTCTTTATTGCACTAAGCCCCGGTCTCGAAAGAGGACCCCGCTACACGTTAGGTGTTCTAGGACCTAGAAGTCGAGCCTATTACACCTAGCATTACATATCTCTCTCTCTCTGTCTCTCTCTCTGTCTCTCTGTCTCTCTCTGTCTCTCTCTCTCTCTCTCTCTCTCTCTCTCTCTCTCTCTCTCTCTCTATATATATATATATATATATATATATATATATGAACCTTTGTGGTACAGTGGTAAAGTGTGCGTTTTCGTACACTTTGGGAGCGTTCTTCTGGCCACGTACTGCTTGGCTTGCGCGGGCCGATGACACTTGGTTCACAGACTACACACACATCCAAAGCCAGTCCAACACTACAATTACACTTACAAGCACTTCTCACCCTACATACAATCTCTACCAGACAGCCTAAGCCACTTGGTAGAGATACTTTGGCTGTATCCTCCCCACTTCGGTAGGGATAGGCCGGTCCTGCAATGGACACTCAAACGACAAACGAGATGACGATAATATATATGTACAATATATATATATATATATATATATATATATATATATATATATATATAGAGAGAGAGAGAGAGAGAGAGAGAGAGAGAGAGAGAGAGAATTATCTATCTATCTATCTACCTATCTATATGTATGTATGTATGTATGTATGTATGTATCTACTTATCTATCTGTCTATCTCTCCATCTATCTATCTATCTATCTATCTATATCTATATCTATCTATCTATCTATCTATCTATATATATATACAGTGGGCTCGCACAGTGTGCGAGAGATTGGGAAGTCCTTGTCCTCGTGCACTGTGAATTCACGAACTGTGAATACATAATCTTATGGGAAAAATAACATATGTGCGGTACCCCCTCATACCTGGACATTTTTTGGCCCTTAGAGACATAATAAAAGTCAAATTTTTCAGACACTGTACTACAGATATAGCTACAATAAAAAAAATATGGGCAGTCACCTTAACAACAGTAGACAACAGGCCTGATGGACTTAAATAACAAGGGTTCCGATGCGCGGCAACACTTACAATACAGTGCCGCACCCCCTGCCGCACCTCCTGCTGCACCAGCACTTCCCTCCACAGACTCCTCCTGAGCACCAACCCAAGAAGCCTCAAACTCACTCACTTCGGCCATAAACCCCTCAAGGTCCAATGCTGACACAACTGACATTGCATCCTCTTCATCCTCAACAGGAACAGGATCAGACGATGTAGCTGGTTCCTCACTTTCACTAACTTGAGTCCGCTGTGTATAACTTGTTATGAGCGTCTGTCTTCTCCTGTTTACTTCTTGCCTGTGCCTGTCTGTGTAGAAACGGAAGATTTTGTTGATACCAACGAGAACCTCCTCCATTCTTAGGTTGCTGACTTCCTGTTCCTTCACCTCTTCCTTGAGCTTATCCACAGCAGCAAGAATCTTGCTTATTCTTGACATGTACAGCTCTGTCCTCCCCTCCATCACACTAGGCCGCTCAACTTGACTCTGCCCGGTGTCGGGCTCTGCTTCAGCTGTTCCTCAGTAGCAGCGTGCACTTCCCGTATGTCCATCAACGTAACATCTCGAAACCTGGTACAGCTTTGTGGTGCTGTCAGTGTTGCTGCCTCAGCCTTGGCCAGTGGTTGAATGGCCGTCTTGTGGGTCATGCATAAGTGAGGCATGAGCAGTCGCCATGCATGGTTCACCACTGCAGATGTAATCTGGTGCCATGCTTGTAGGAGAAAGTCAACTGCGTCCTTCGCTGTGGAACGACTCCAAAATGCCTCAACAGTCAGGCCACCTGTGGCGGGTCAGGATACAGCTGCTGGAAGAGATGGTATGGGAGCAAGTGCCTCATTGAGGTCTTTGTCATGATCTTCTTGTAGGACATGAAGCTCCTCTTGTGTGTCAGTCTTCCTGCGTAGGTAGTCATACACTTGTTTGTGGTAGAAGAGCTTCACAGTGGCGATCAGTTCTTGATCCAGTGGCTGCATGAGTGATGTCGTCTGGGGCGGCAGAAACACAACACGACAATCCTTGTGCAGATCTTCTAGGTATGGAGGTTGACTTGGTGCATTGTCCCCCATCTTAAATGGAAGGCCAAGTTCCTGACACTTGGCCCTAGCATCAGGGATGCAGTGCTTCGTTAACCAGTCTGACATATTGTTCCCGGTCATCCAACCACTTGCAGATGTACCAGTACACGCCACTTGCGTCCATGTTCGTGAGGTTTTTGTATCAACTTGGGTGTGAAGCTGTGTGTACAACACCTGGCCTCATCTTGTGGGTCCCAGACAGGTTTATAGTGAACATTACCGTCATCTTACACTTCTGGAGCTTGCGACCAGGGACCTGTTTCTGTTTCTTAGCAATGCAAGTCGATTTGGGCATGGCCTTGTAGTATAACGACGTTTCATCGACGTTGTAGAACTGGTACTTGGTGTACTGTCCTTTTTTTAAAAAAGCAGTAGGTGAACCACCTGAGAAGACTTTCAGCCAGTCAAGATTGATAGTTTGAATAAAAATTGTTTGATTTATCTTGCGCGAACACACACACACACACACACACACACACACACACACACACACACACACACACACACACACACAACTAGCGAGACAATACTCGTCGCGCTTCCGTGCCACAAGCGAAATAAGACAAGTCTGGTGGCAGTGAGAATAAAAACATCAGGCTGAAGGAGTTAAAATATTCCTGGGTTCACTCCTATCGTCTCCTCCATCCCCTCATGGAAATAAAAAAGCTTGCCGCGTCACGGAAGGGTAAAAATTTTGCAAAATCTACGGAGGATTTGTTTGTTCTTTTACCAGGCAAAAGTTTTTAGTAATGAGAACCATCCATATCTGTGTCAGAACAAATAGAAAACGACAAACATTTCCCATCATGTATTCTTATAGTCATAACAGTCACAACTTTTCCGGAACTATTGCCTTCTACGTATTTATTTTTGCCTCCAGATAATATTATTCAGCCTTGGGTGATGTAGTGAGGATGTTAGGAGATTGCCCGTTAAAACTTGTTCATGACAGCAGTCATAAAGAAAGTGAAAAAAGCAAGGCTTTATTAAGAACTCCACGTTTTACGGAGTTCTTATTGATAATGTAGATATTACTTTCTTTTGGGGGGGGGGGGTGAGATCTAGAAGGCTGGCATTCCAAGACCGTTCGAGATAGGGAATTGAAATTTTCAGAGGTGATGTATCTTGACTGCAGTCTTCTTTTGGCATAAACTTTTTTTTTTTTCCTTAGCACTAGCGCCTCACTAGCCTCCGCACTAACGTCTTCTCTATTTTTTTTTTTTTTACTTTACTTGGCAGCAAAAACTACTGAATCGATTGCTTTGCAATTATTCCAGTATGTAGTCACCAACATATACTAGTGCACCTGGGTATTGATAATGAGATCCAAAAGATACTTTTTGAGATATTGAGGAAAATCAAAATGGCCGCCTCATGCCTGAATGTGCTAAATCGGAAAAGTATTTGGCCGATTTTGACCAAACTCGGTGGAAGTGTTGTAGGTCGTGAGTGAACATGATTTGCATAGATGAATGACCTTGACCTTGATTTCAAGGTCACAGGTAAAAATCCTTAATATATTTAGAGCCATACCGTGTCTCGAAATATTAGGTCTACAATGATAAAAGTATTTTCATCCGGAATCTGGAGTTCTTTGAAAATTTCTTTAGCAGTTTCAGAATTCTAGTTTTTGTTTTGCTTTTTCTAAATCCAGACGATTTATTTACATACAATTTTTCCGTTGGGAAGACCTCCTCGGGCTGAAGCAAATGGAAATAATTTCCATTAACATTTTTAGCCAGAGTGTTTTTTTAAAAATAGAATTCATTGTTCCATCAATAAGACGATTTTACTTAGCTCAGGTAGAGGTGCTAACCATTCTCTCACTGGATGTCGAGTGACCTTCAAGTGATTTTACTCTGTGATGAGCCAAATGGTTTCCTCTAACCCAGGAAACCATTTACCGTGCTGAGTGTCAACCATATAACCAAAAGTACTTTCGGTGGTCTAGTGGGTTAAGGCGATCCAACCGAATGTGGCTTATAAGGGTTCACTGAAGGGCTGTTCGAGTTTATTACTCAAAGACGGGGGGCGGGTCTTCCTCTGTTCAATGTAGGAACTGAGTTGCCTAGTTTTCGGTCGCTTATGCTTCAGATGGTTCAAAAAGTGACTAGATGAGCGAATGATAGAAACCACCTCGGAATGGATAGGCAAAAGATAAGGAAATGATGGAAGGAATGAGTAACAATGAGGAAATGAATGTGAGGAATGACACTGTGGATAATATGACGAAGTAGTCTGAACAGTTATAAAAAGTACCTGAACTCTTCACTTTTTATGTTTTTGAAACACATGTCAAAGGGTTTTGAAATACTTTACCCTACTCGTATATCCTTTCTGAATGACCCTCAAGTATATTCTGTTTTGACACTCGTTCAGGTAAACTATTCTGGCAGCATCCTGAATCTTTGCAACACGCCATGCCTTGGGACGCACCTTGAAATATTGTCACTGCGATATCTAAATAGAATGAATTGATAAGCAAGTGAAAAATTATTTTTCGAAGAATGTCTTTCTTGGGAATTAGGACATCAATGAATATGAGCGAAAATATAGTCATATCGAAAATCGAAGTAAATAAGGGAGTTGATTCAGACGTTAGAGAGAAAAGAAGTGTTATTAGGAGAAAAACTACACCTTAAAATTAAACCTCTCATGGTCGGAACTATCATTATATTTTACTCTAGCTATCATCAAGCGATCCTATTCAGCTGGGGGTGAATCATAGAAGCCTGAGGAAATTAATACTGTTACAAGTAACCTCCTCATGATGGGGACAACTCCAGAATTCTATTTTAGCTAATGCCAGATGATTTTACTCATCTGAGAATGAGTCCTAGGAGCCTAAGAGAATTAAATAGAATATCACATATGTTGATCCACGTAAATCTGCTGTTGTATTTCACTGTATCCGATGTTGTTGTGTAAGTAGAAATTCAGGTTCGTGCCAATTATGTTATCTGAATGTGATAGAATATAAAACAAACATTATGAGAGAGAAACATATGTAGCGAAATATAAAAGAACTTTCCAGTTCGTTAAGTATAGAACAGGATTGACAAGACTAAGGTTATGTCCTCTTCCTATCACCAAAGTAGCTAATAATATTATTATATGTGTGAGGGCGAGTGTGTTTACTGTATGTGTGTGTGTGTGTGTGTGTGTGTGTGTGTGTGTGTGTGTGTGTGTGTGCTATGGCAGGCAGGACCCATATATATGGGTCCTGATGGCAGGGTTAATGAGGGCTATATCTAAGTCCTCCTGTCCGAGAAAGTCATTACAGAACTAAATATAATCGTCTCTAGGTAATAACACTTTCAGAAATATTACGTCATCATAGCAAAGGGTTAACACGCCTTATGCAGTAATAATCCGGCCTGGGATGTGACGAGAATACGCCCGTGGGAGGAACAGGGCTGACTAACATATAAATGAAGGTGAATAAATAAATACGTCACCTCGCTAGAGGGTCTCCCCGTGTTCCGAGGGGAGAGCTGACTTGTCCCATGAAAAATCAATTCGTTTATTCTCAGTGTGGCAGCACAATAAAGGGCCGGAAAAGCAAAATACATAGGTGAAAATACAGTAAAAGAATGAACATAAAAAAATGCATCAATGTGTGCATATTTGTCTTTTATCGTTGTTTTAACTCTATTTTGGCCGGTACGATGGAGAGGCAGGTAAAACAGAAGACACAAAGTATGGAGAAAATAGTTATAAAAAGGTACAGTTAAGAAAAATTAAACAGATCATACCCTGATACCTCAAGGAATTTCCCGGTACAGCATCTGAATAAACAGAAAGGTAAAGAAGAAGCTATGTTGCCGATAATTAATGAAAAAAAATCATTTATGGCTGATGCTGAGCAGAGAAAAAATGCATCTTGGTTCTCGGGAAAAATATTGTAACTCCGATAAAGTCATGGAGTATATCTTGCTTGTTTAACCTTTTGACTGCCTGTGTATCTTTGCTGAACGAAATTGCCGTGTGTGTGTGTGTGTGTGTGTGTGAGAGAGAGAGAGAGAGAGAGAGAGAGAGAGAGAGAGAGTGTATATATATATATATATATATATATATATATATATATATATAGATAGATAGATAGATAGATAGATAGATAGATAGCCCATGTCCCAGGGAACAATCGGTTAAGTTTTGGAACCCATCCGGATCGTATTACAGATTCTGGATCCGGAACACCTTTCTGCGAAACCCTAATCAATGATGAAAAACCCTAATCCATTATGAAGAATGATTTGGAAATTACACTGTCCTTGGAAAGATGCGCCCCGCTGAGTGCCCCTCTACTACTATTAACTTGTTTGTTGCACCCGCGCACGCAGTTCGGGGAGATAATGTGTTTGGTTCAGTTTGTCTGTTTGTCTTTCTGTCGGTATGCCTGTCTGTCAGCAAGATTACTCGTATGAAACAAAATACTGGATGGAGTTGCACCAAATTTGGCATAATGATTTTGCACTATCAGACGGAGAAATGATTAATTTTTGTCCGAGAAAAGGTCGTTGGTCAAAAACAAGGTCAACTGAAACACGTTTAATCCGATTTTGACTAAACGTAGTGAAAGGATTGTGAGGTAGGAAGGGACCAAATTATTCATTATTGATAACAATCGATCGAAGGTAGAGATCACAGGGCAATGTCATAGGTTCGGCATTTTGAAAACAGGTCTGATTCGATTTGGATCAAACTTGGTGGGAGGGTTTAAAGTTAAGCGAGAATGAAACTTCTGTTTTCAGGAAAAAAAAGAAAAAAAAAAGCCGATGGTCAAAGTAACAGGAGAGCGTCAACCTAAACATTTTTAATATGACTAAACAAACTGAGTGGTTGGGTGAAGAATCATGTAATGATGAATTGGTTCGATGTTAAAAATAATTAATAAACGGTTAAGGGCACAGGGAAGGGCCAAACTTTTGACCTAAAGATCCGTGGACACGATCAGGGGACACCTGGTTTGTCCGAGCAAGTTGTTCATCAGTCAGAAGCATGGTGACGAATCATGCAATAACAAGAAGCGATGCCAAGGCGCAGCAAACAGGTCCCCGGCAGTCATATTAATGCTGATGCATAAACACAACAGGATATCTAGTCAAAGATGTCACATATCAAATCTGGAGTAAATCGGGTAAAAATTGACGATTTTATGCCCATTTGAAATTTTATGTCCGACCCACATGACATTGATCCTCCAACTGCTAACTGGAGGATGACCTCCCTGATGTAATGAGGCATGTTATAGGATGCAGATTTGAAAGATGCACCTTTACGCTTTGGTTTCATGTCGATATGACGAATTTAAAACGAGTTACGGCGAAAAAAAAACAACAACAACAATTTTTTGGCCCTACAGCCTGGGCCTTGGCCCAGTTTGGCCCAAAAATTTAATCAGGTGATCAGAAGATCATAACTCATCATCTCTGTAATTTTAGTCAAAATCGCACCAGTAATTTTCGCATAAACTTATTAGCAGACAGACAGACACGCAGACAGATAAACAAGGAAACAAACAAACAAACAGACAAACTTAGTGAAAACAATACCGGAAACATTTGGTCAGACCCAGGGTAGGTGCTTCAGTTCATCATGAGTACACGATAATATTCGAATAATTTTTCATTATCATACTCCAAAACCACTGCAGTCCACTGATTATGTGCACAGGCTTTTGGACCGATTGTAAGACGCAAATGTTGCACTCTTTGAGTGCTTCTTGTGTGCGTGTGCGTGTGTGTGTGTGTGTGTGTGTGTGTGTGTGTGTGTGTGTGTGTGTGTGTGTGTGTGTGTGTGTGTGTGTGTGTGCTCCCTTCCTGGACAGTATCTTAAAAAAGGCTGCTTCACATTCTTTCCAACTTCATCCATAATCCGTGCATCCCTCTTTCCCCACGGCCTCCACTCCTCTGACTCTCATGGGTTTTGCAAGGAGTGGTCTAGTGGTATAAGGCGACAATCAGGGTGAGGGGCAAGTGACATGCTGTAGTTCTTTCACCTTAACTTGATTCAAATTTCAGTCTTTTTTAGCTTCCACGTAGCTCATTGGCAGAAAACAATGCTTCGGTTGTGCATCATTCCCATAACATTTTGTGACTAGTATCATACTGTGGTGTTAATATATTGTTATAAATTAGCAGTTAAGACGGACATATGACAATTTTAGGCCAAGTTCGAGTAAAAAGAAGTATAAATAGATGGTGCTTACAAACTCTTCTAAGCTTCATTAATGTAGAAGATTGTTACTATATACGTTTGCCTTCCATGGCTTCCCCATCAAATCAAATTGAACGTAAAAGCGACCAAATTCGAGAAATTAAACGATCTGTGATGAAAGCTGCCTGTTACGGAGCTTTGTCTACCCTGTAAATTGGTTAGAATCTTTTATAAATATCACCCTATGAAGTGCAAGTTGTTATATGAGTTTAGGATCCTTTATAAATGAAACTACATGAGGTGCAAGGTGTTATATGGGGTTGCATGGAGGCATATTGGTCCTTCCTTTCTATATCTGAGTTGGCACGAGTAAAGATCTCTGTACATATATCGTTCCTTGTTACCCTTTTCATTGGTGGGAGAACTCTAGCACGCTATTCCAGATAACCTCAGACGATTTTGTTCAGCTGAGAGTGGGTCATAGGACCTCTAGTTTTTATCTTCCTATAATGACGTCTCTCATATCTAGTTCTTGCTACCTCAGTTCACGTATTTCGATGGGGAAGGGATAAGTACCAGAGAGCTCTGTAAATTTGACCAAGATTGTCGGCATGGGGTAGCGAGAGATAATTCAGATGACTTCCCAGTATTCGTGGGGTTAGCCTTTCACTGCTATGATGTCTTTATTCATGTTAACCAGACTACCATCAAACAATTATCATATTCAAAATTTTATTCAACTCCTGCAATGAAGGGGTTAATTAAGGCTACATTAAACCACACCAGTTCAAAGAGTTTCCCTTAAGCTTAATAAAGTCGTCTGGTGATAGCGAGATTTAAGGGTAAAAAAGACGTCGTTCGGTTGAAGAGGTTGAGAAGATAATTATGCCAACCCGATAGTTGTGATGCACTGAGGGGAAATAAAAGCGTAACCTTTTAATTCCTTGCTTCTTAATATAAAAACTGTAGCAACCATTTTCATATTACCCGAGACAAAGTTGTTGTAGTCAAGAATACTGAAGGGCACGAGACTGACTTACACCCCTACCTGCACTGGATGATAGAAAACCTTCAGGCTTTTCTCAGGGATCTGGAATGATACAGAGAAAACCTGACTTTCACTACGGGCGGCCCTTTAAACCATTAAAACAGAATTATATGTATAAATTCTTACAGTCACTCTGGTTACAATTATCAAGTGATATTTGGTAAGTTAATAGGAGCAATTTTCTGACTTGCAATGATATAGGTGTGCTGAAGTTAAAGCAAATACTTTTTACCTGAACAAGTGATAAGCTCCATAGAAACATCAATGTATGGATCTGAAACACGATACTCCCCTCTCCAAAGTTCTTTTTACATACTAAATAAAGGACTACACACAGTAAACAGCTCACTCAGTAAATGTTGAAGGAGTTCAGTTATCAACAAATGAAGCAGCCTTTTGCGCTATTCGCGGTGTAGTGTCAGTCATTATACACATGCGAAAATGCCTTGTATAAACCAACACACCTATTGCAGTTATTTACATTTCTTAAAGTCTTTTTGTTAACAATGCAAAAAATGGTTAATGCAACTCTGATAACCTTTTCACAGACAAGACCATATAAAGTTAATTTCAAATTATTTAGGACCTGGTGGCTTGCCTAGGCAGGGAGGGGGGTGGCGACGAAGTCATAAAAATAACTAAAAATACATAAAACAAGATACTGAGCTATAATATGCAGCAGAAACTATTTATCAAGAGGTGTTACAGTGTCTCCAAAGCCACAGCAGTACGACCTTGTGTGAAATCTAGCAAGCCGGGTCATAGATTTGACTGAATTTTTATGCGACTCCAAAACCGTTCCATAAAAGGTTGCAAAAACACTCTCTCAAAGAATCAAATGTGCAGTGTCAGCTGCTGAATCCCCAGTGGTTGCCTGTGTAAGGTTATATAAAAACAAATCGTCAGATTCCAAGCTTTGTTACATACATACATACATATATACATACATACATATAATGCATGAATACATACATACATTCATGCATATTGAATATAAATACAAGCTCAACGTCAAGAGTATAGTTGATATAAGGCTGAATCTATAAGCATTACATCATCATGCAAATGTAAAGGTCGCACTGAGCACGGCTGTTTGGTAAGAGGGGACGATGGAAGAGTTAACTGTAAGGCTATAACTATCATGTAAGAGAAATGACATCCTAATTCCACTTTTCACATTCAACCAGTGTTTGAGACTGGCTGTGGTCGTTTCGCCAAGTACTATCAGAAACGATGACAACAAAATTTTCCGTACTGCTGGTCCGCTGCACTAAATTTACAACAGATTCTGCAGCTGGTAACTTGTTTGCTGACCGCAAGGGAAAGGAAAAATACCGTACCATATCAAAACTTTCTAAACAAAGATGTGATTCACATTACACACATTCTTCATGATGCTATGAATACGATGAATAATTTTTCCATGGGCATTCATTACTAATTGCAGTGTGGGCGACAATCATTAGTCTTTAACTGGAAGTGTGAACAGTCTGACTAATCAAGCACAACACCAGGGCCACTGCTTGCATCATTTAAATTCTGTGAAAAGTATAAAAGTCCCATCTTCGTGATGACACGGGTCGTGAATACGTTATTATTTATAAATTTTTAACCAGATGATTTAGTTATTAGTGTTTTAAAGCCCTCGAACTCTGAGGAGACGAAGCAACTGAAAATCAAGCATGGATGAGTAGAAAAGGATAAGTTGGACATAAAATGACAAATACGGTGTGATTAGAGGGAGCTGAAGGGCGATTATGTGTGAGCGAGGAGAGGTCGAGAGAGAGGAAGAAGTGGCAAGAAAATGGTAGTGAGGTGGTGAGGGTATGGAAGTGAGGGAAATGGGAGAGTATGGTATTAGGATGGGGAGGTGGGAAGGGTAGCAGTGGAAGAGTGTGTTAATGGGGTGAAGAGGTATGGTGGTGAAGTGGGAAAATATGGTAGTGAGGTGGAAGGGTGTGATAGTGAGGTGATGAGATTCTGAGTGAGATGAGGAGGATTAATGAAGTGGCAGGGTATGGTAAAAAAAAAAAAAAAAACAGGGAGGGAATGGTAATAAGGTGATGAAAGCATGGTAATAAGGTGGGTAACGTAATGGTAGTAAGCTAGGAGGATATGGTGGTGAGGTTGGGAAGGTATGGCGGAGAGGTAGCTAGGGTATGGTAGCGAGGCAGAAGAAGATAGTAGTCAGGATGGGAGGATATGGTAGTGAAGTGGAAAGGTATGCTAGTGAGGTGGGGATGGTATGGTAGCGAGTGTGCAGTAATGGAGAGAGAAAGGTGTGGTGGTGGAATGAAAGGGGGTATGATAGTGAGGCTGGAGGGGTATGATTGTGAGGGCATGATAAGGAAATGGGAAAGTTATGGTAGTGGAATGAAAAAGGGCATGATAATGGGGTTGGGAGGGTATGGCTGTGAGGATATACTAAGGAAGAGGGAAAGGTATGGTACAGGCCAACAGATATTATATCTTCTCTTGGCAAAGTATTTGAGATCGTAATTAATAAGCACATTGTTAAACATCTTGAATCCAACAACTTAATTAATGATAGACAGTATGGTTCTCGCTACGAAAGGTCCACTGTTGATATACTAAATCTCCTGACTCATACCATCCGTCAGTCAATTGACCAACGTGGAGAAGCCCATGCAGTAGCCCTTGATATTTCAAAAGCTTTTGACAGAGTGTGGTGCCGTTCCCTGCAATCCAATCTCCCTTGCTATGGCCTATCATCTTTTGTTCCTCTGATTTCCTCACATCTTAACGATAGAAAGATATTAGTAAATGTAAATGACATATATGGGGACTCGATTAATGCCGGTTTGCCACAAGGATCGTTCTGGCCCCAACCCTATTCCTAAGTCATATTAATTATCTCTTATCTGCCACCCACAATCCCATCACTCATACGTAGATGACTCAACATTTCGCAGTTCATTCACACTTAAACACCTATGCACAAAGTTTAATATCTCTAACTCACAATTCAGTACAACAATCTCCATAAATCAAGACATATCTAAGATCATGGAATGGGGACAGAATAACATTGTATCATTTAACGTTAGAAAAACCAAATATATACAATTTACTAATAGATAGATATTGCCTGATTCCTATATTATCTTCAGTGCTACTAATACTCATATTCTTGGTGTTTAACTTAACAGTGCCCTCAGCTTGACCTCTCATGTTAGATCACTTGCTAAAACAGCTTCAAAGAAACTTGGCTTATTATATAGAATCCGTAACTTCTTTGCTGACGAGCAGTTAACTATAGCTTACATGAGTCATGTGCACTCTAACCTGGAGTATTGCTCACCCTTGTGGAATGGATGTGGAGAGGTTGTTCTAAAACAACTGGACAAAATTCAGAACAAAGCTGTTAGAATGATTAATAACCCTCCTCTTACAAATGAACTACCTCCCCTACAAGTAAGAAGGAATGTTTCCTTCCTTGCATTAGTTTACAGATGCTTTTATGGCAACTGCTCAGACGAAGTTGCATCCATTGTGCCACCTCTCCACGCCTTTCCCCGCGCTGCACAGGCATCTGATAGCGCTCATGGCTAGACTGTCACACTGCCATATTGCAGAATTTCAGCCTATCAGGATTCATTTATTCCTCGAACTGCATCTCTGTGGAACTCACTGCCCCAAAGTGGTTTCTCCCCAAACTTCAACTTACGGCTATTCAAGTCCAACTGTTACCGATTTATTTTATGAATGGAGGACACCTGTAACCAGGTGTTGGGATTATTATTTTAATTCTTTTGCATTTCCTTCCCCTGTTCTGTTACTATAAAAAAAAAAAAGTGAAAGGAGTATGACAGTGAAGTTGGTTGGGTATGGTAGGGAGGCAGTTAAGTGAGGAAGGTATGGTAGTGAGGCGGGAAGGGTAATGTTGTGAGTTGTGAGGGGTTTAATAGTGAGATATGGAGGTTATGGTAGTACGATTGCAGGGTGCGGCAGAGAGGCAAGAGGAATGAGTCTGTGTGAGCAGCGAGGCACAGATTGGAGAGGAGAGGGTGAGGGTGAGGGTGCCCATGTTATCAAAGAGATCGTGTTGTATCCCCGAGGACGAAGAGGGGGGTGAAGGGACGAGTAGGAGGGTGGGGATGGAGGTGGGGCGAGGGATGAAGGATTGAGAGGGGAGAAGAAAAAGAGAGAGGTAAAAGGAAGGATAATGAAAGACGGGGAGGGGCGTGAGGATAGAGGAAGAAAAAGAAGAAGAGGGGAAGAGTAAGAAGGAAAGAGGTAAAAGGAGGGATAAAGAAGTACGGGGAGGGGAGTGGGGATAGAGGAAGAAAAAGGAGAGGGGAAAAGAAAGAGGGGAAAGAGGTAAAAGAAGGGATAAAGAAGGACGGGAAGGGGAGTGGGGAGAGATAAGAGGAGAAGAGAAAGAAGGAGGGAGAAAGAGAAAGAGGGAGAGAGGTAAAAAGAGGGATAAAGGGAGGGGAAATGAGCGCTGGATAAGAGGACAGATAAGGGACAGAGAAGCGAATAGGATGGATATGGAGGAGGAGAGTTGGAAACAGGAGGGTTAGAGTGAAGTGGGGAGAGGGGAGGAGGGTAGTCAGGTGGATGGGAGATGGGACAGGAGGTACAGGGAGGGGCGACAGGAGAGGTAAGGAAGAACAGAGATGGAAGTAAGGTTAGAAGAGTGGGGGGGTGGAGAAGAATGAAAGAAAGAGGAGACGGTGAAAGATGAACACAAGAATATATGAGGAGAAGAGAAGGAAGAGTAGGCAAATAAGCCAACCAATTGTGCACTTTATGGCTAAAGCATGAAAGTCTCACTTTAAAACTGACATACCCTAAGGTTTTATTTTTGACATGGAGGCAATCCGTATCTGCCCTCTGGACCTTGAGAGGTCATTGACATCAGCATTGCATTTTTTCAGTTGTTACCCCATCACTCTTCATTATAATCACACATATCTTTATTTATATTGCTATTTTTGTTCAAATGAGATGCATACCTACTCAGGTATTTGTGTTTACTTCCAGCTGTTAAGGTCATCTTAAAACTGCCCCTCCAATGAATTCAAATGAATTAATAATGATATTTCACTCATTAAACATGTTTAAATTTGGTATTGCTCCATAAAAATTGAAAAACAATTGGTAAAATAAAACTACCAATGTTGTATGTTCTTGTACGTTACAGGATAATCCCTCTGCATGCCTCAGCTAGCCCCTGGCACTCTGGTCTGCACTGGTCTGGTCTGCATGCTGCACGTTAGAACTGTAGTGGTGGTGGAAAACCTATAGAACACTAGAAAACATCTGGATGCCCTCTGTTCATACCTTTCTTCTCTGCTTTTGGTGTCTGCTTCTTTCTTTATCACCATGTCACCAAAAACGCCATATACTCGTCGATCCTGCCCAGCCTTCTACATCGAAACATCCCAAGTCATGTTGCACCACTAACTGGAAACTCTGTGCTCTTTGCCAAGTAGAAACAGGGGAAGCTCTGCAATGCCATGCAAGGTCAAGCAAACCACCAGTAGGGAGCGGTTATGTGTCATTGGCGAAGGATCTCCTTGAGTTTAATGAACCTGAACAAAAACCAGCTGAGCTGGAGCTGGACAGGTTGGATGATGGGACTGGTATAGAAACCACACTGATGACCAACAGGGCCCAATGAAACAAGACCTGTCGGATAAAATATAATAAAAAAATGCTGCAGCGACGGCGGAAGTCAGCTGAGAAGCTGCAGCAGTCTCATGCATCCAAGGTTCACATACGGTCTGCTTACAAACATTTCAAGACTGAAGTGCCTGTATGCTTCTTCTGCAGCAAGCCAGCTGGCTCTGAAATGCTCCATGAGGCATCAACAAAACAGTCAGACATGAATGTTAGAAAGGCTGCTTTGAAAATAGAAGACACTGTGTTGCTTGCCAAATTTGCAACTAGGGATATGATTGCCCTTGAGGCAAAAGATCACCGCAACTGCCTTCGGAGGCTCTATAACAAAGCGAGACAGGTTGCATCAGCATCAAAGGATGAGCATGAGGAAGAGCATTAGTTGCATGGCATTGCTTTTGCAGAGTTAGTAGCCTTCATGGAGGAAAAGCACAGTGATGATTGTGCCCCAGTGTTCAAACTGACAGCCTTGGGTCGCCTGTACAAAGTCCGATTGGAACAACTAGGTGCCACTGTAGGGCATAGGATCCACACAACCAGACTGAAAAACAGGCTTCTCTCTGTGTTCCCAGACCTAAGGGCACAATCACGAGGAAGAGACACAATTCTCATGTTTCAGGAGGACATCGGTGCTGCTCTCAAGAAGGCTTGTGACTATGACAGTGATGCCATGCATTTGAGAGCAGCAAATGTGGTACGGAAAGAGATGTTTGACACCAAATTCACCTTTGACGGCTCATTTCACACCAGCTGTCAGAAAGATTCTGCTCCATCATCTCTTTTGGCCCATGTGAATATGATCCTTGATGGGGCGAACATCATGCATCAGACCCAGCTTGCAGAAACAGCCACTACAACCGCTGCTCTAACCATCTTTCAGCTGCTAATCTTCAACAGAGTCCAACATGCACTGACAACAAAGTCATCAGGGACAGTGCGTCACAGCCGTGACCGTGAAACTCCACTTCTGCTCTACGTGGCACTGAAGGTCCATGCTGTCACACGTATGGGAGGGTTAATTGACACTCTTCAGTCTGGGGATGTGCGTGTCATATGATCGCCTCCTAGAAGTGTCAGCTGACCTTGCTAATGGAGTCTGCCAATGCTTCAAGCTGGAGGATGTCGTGTGTCCTCCAAGAATGCGCAATGGTCTTTCATAACAGCAGCCGTGGACAGTACAGACCACAATCCAAGTTCAGGAACAGCGAAGGACTCATTTCATGGCACTGGTATCTCTTTGATGCAGCACCCTACACATGAATGTGCAGGTTCCGACCAAGGCGTGCTTGTCATTAACCAGTTCACACCATCCACCAGGTCGATCTGTCCTCTGCCTCAAGCACACACCAGTGTGATGCCAGTTACTCTAAAAACAAAGCAATTCACAGCCCCTCAAGTAAATGGCCCACTGAGACCCCTTGATTTCCAGATGGCAACAAAAACGAGAGATGAAGAGTATGAGTGGCTGAGGGCAGTGATGGCAGCTCTAGAGGTGCAGGAGATGAACAAGGCGAACTGGGCATTGTAGTCTGCCTACCATACCGACATCCAGCAGACAGTTATCTCACCTGCAGCCATTAGTGCACTGCTACCTTTGTTTCTGGACAGTGCACACTCTGTTGCCATGGACTGACATTCAGTGGACGTCATCACAGCAGCAGTTCATCACCTGAACCCTGGGCAGGTGCCTGTTCCTGCTGTGGACCAACTTCTTTATGCATTAGCCAAGGATATCCAGTGGACATGGACAGACACCCATGGAGAGGACCATTTTGTGATAATGTTTGGTGGGCTGCACATCGAAATGGCTGTCTTCAAGGTAAGTTATGTAACATAAAATATGCAATATATGAAGTTATAATACATAATGAAGATATGTAACAAAGTATCATACGATGAACAACTAGTTGAAACCAGTTAGATTATAATGAACAAAATCTGATGCAATCCAAATGATTATGTGATCTTGCAGCTCCTGGGGGACTGGCTTGAAGGCAGTGGATGGACAAATGCTCTGGTGCAGGCTGAGATTGCAAGCTCCGGCGCTGCAGGTTCTTTCATCCATGTGACCAAAACCCGCCATGCCCACCAAATCACAGCTGCTAGTCTGCACAAGCTACTCCAGGCCTACAGTGAACACTGCACATCTGAAGCAGCCCCGCCAACATTTGAAGATTGGTGCCAACAGCAAACCAGTGAAAGTGTGCACTTCGACTATTGGCTAAAAACCCTATCACTTGAGGTCCTCCTGCTCTTGTACATCAGATCACTGCGGGAAGGCAACTTTCAACTGTATGTGGAAATCCTTGCACAGCTCCTACCCTGGATGTTTGCTCTGGACCACACTCATTATTCAAGATGGCTCTCAGTACACTTCGTGACATGATGATCCTCCATGAGAAACACCCAGCAATCCTGGAAGAATTCAAAGCAGGGAAGTTTGTTGTGCGTAAAACAAGTAACAAGTTCTCAGCCATTGCAACTGACCACTGCCATGAACAGAACGACGCAGCCATCAAAGGATCTGGTGGAGCAGTTAGGCTAACAGAGAATCCTGGGGCGCTGCAACAATGGATGGTGGCAGGTCCGGAAAATGCCAGAATTATTGCAGAATTTAGGAACGTAAGCTCCCCATCAATGAAAACCGTCACCATGAGCAGCAGCCAGCAGTGCAAGAAGCCTTTTTGAAGCATGTTAGGTCCCTCACAGAAGTGACTGAAGAGATGGGAAACCCATTTCTTGAAGAGAGCCAGGATCTCCTCGTGTTTGACTCCAAGGATATCATGGATGTGTCAGTTGCAGACACAGTGAGGATGGTGGAGTCCTTGGGCATAGAGCAGTACAAGACTTTTGTGGAAGAACCGCTGGAGCAACGAATGAAGCTAATCACAGACACCCTGCCCAAGAACAAGCTGCCTCTCTTCAGATGCCCACCAGTGGAGACACAGTCAAAGCAGAAGATGCAAATTGAAGCACTGAAAAGTGACTGCACCCTCTTTGCACGACTGTATGTGTCTTGACAAACGCGTGATGGTCATGTGGATCAATTCTTCAGCCACGAAAACCAAGCAGCACCACCATCCTTGTCTCTGAGAGGGAAGATCTGGCTTAGTACAACAGCAGACCTCCTGGAATGCATAATGACTGATGACGCTGACTCACAACCTGTACCTGTGGTCGATGCTGTATTCCTTGATGGTGCAGCTGTAATTTTCATGCTGAATCCTGGCACAGCAAGGACCTTCCAGGAGTATGCGTACAATGTATTTGTGCCATATGCAAAATCCCAGCTTGAGAGAACAAGCCGTCTTGATATTATCTGGGATGTCTACAAACCAAACAGTCTGAGAGGCACTGCCCGACAGAAAAGAGGAAAAGGTATCAGGAGACGGGTGGTTGCGAGGCTTCACTTCCTCTGTGAGGCGTTAGGGTACGACCTTTCTAATGGACGTCAGGTTTTAACATCAAAAATAGTGCCCTGGGAGTCACTTACTAACACCTTCAACACTAATTGGCTCCCCGTAGCTAAGTATAAGGCACCGGGGGTGGAGGTACGGCAGTTGTTCTGGATGATCCTCATTAGACACCTAGCATCATTTCACTTGTACACCATTGGATGAATGTGTGGGTGCGAGTGTGTGGCCTATGGAGTGCCGCATCCGTTTTCACTTGCCCCCTTCCATATTTCTGTATCCACTGCCGAATTATTTGCCATAGATCAAACTAAAGACTTGCTTTGTGTTCAAAGCATGACAGTTTTGTCATTTTTTCGGACTCTAAGTCAGTTATCTATCTACCTATCTATTGCCAGACGCCTCAATCCTTTATACGGGGTGGCCACAAACAAATCGCCTCCACGTCACCCTGTCCCCCGCCATTTCACTGCTCTGCTCCCAATTCACACACCCCTCTCTCTCATATACCTCCCCACTCCATCCCTCCACCTCATCCTTGGCCTTCCCTTCCCTCTCTCCCTTTCCACCTCACTCACATACACTCTCCTCGTCAGTCTCTCACACTCCATCCTCTCCATATGGCCAAACCATCTCAGTGTGTTTCTCCTAACACTTCCTATCACACCCACATCCACACTACAAGGCTCCTTCACATCCTCATTTGTCAGTCTGTCTCTCTGTGTGACTCCACATGCTCCTCTCAAATAACCCATTTCCACTGCTCTCACTCTTGACTTGTATCCCTCCAACAACGTCCAAGCTTCATTTCCATACGTTAGAGTTGATATCACAATACTGTCATGTAATAACTTTTTCACTTCCATGCTTACTTCTCTGTTTCTTATCACTGCCATCAAGGAACCAGTGACCTTTCTTCCTTGCTGTACCCTTTCGAGCACTTCACCCTTCAAACTTCCATCCTTACTCATCACACTATCCAAGTACTGAAACGTACTCACATTTTCCATTTCCTCACCATCGAACCTCACTGGACATTCACTGACTTCACCTCTCTCAAAGATCATAACTTTACTCTTCCCTACATTCACCTTTAGATTCCGTTTCTTACACACTCTCACAAACTCATCCATCAAGCCTTGCAGCTCCCCATTGTCTTCACTTAACAACACAATATCATCTGCAGACAACAGTACAGGGAGTTTCTAAACACTGCCCTCTCTCATTAGGGACATTCCAACATCCACTGCCCTACCTTGTATCTCATTTGTAACCCCATCCATATATAGATTGAACAACCATGGAGACATGACACATCCTTGCTTCAACCCAACCTTCAAATAGAAAAACTCAGTTCACTATCCACACGCACTGCAGCCTTAGCACCCTCATACATACTCTTCACAGCATTCAACAACTTCCCATCTACTCCATATATTCTTAATACTTTCCACAATCCTTGTCTATCCACTCTGTCATATGCTTTCTCTAAATCCATGAAGGTTGCATACAACTTCTTTCCCTTCTCTAGAAACTTTTCCACTAAAGACCTAAGAATGAATATCTGATCAGCACAACCTCTTCCCTTCCTAAAGCCTCCCTGTTATTCTCCAACTATTTCCTCTGTTATTTCCCTAAGTCTGTCAAGAATTATCCTACCATATACTTTTCCTATTACACTAAGAAGACAAACGCCCCTATGATTTCCACACACTTCTTTTTCCCCTTTTCCTTTGTACAGGGGAATAATTATACCTAACTTCCAATCCTCCGGGACTCTACCTTCCTCCCAGGCCAATCTGCACATCTTCCACATCCAGTCTACTACTATCTCTCCCTCATGCTTCAGCATTTCACCACACACTCCATCAGTTCCTGGGGCTTTCCCCATTTTGACTTTCTTCATTGCTTCCACAACTTCCAACTTACTGATTTCTTCCTGTCTTCTCACCTCCCTCCTTTTCCCAGCCATTCCCCAGCTACTTATACTCGCATTACATTCATTCTCTATGTTCAACAGTTCCTTAAAGTGTTCTCTCCATCTGCTCACTTTTTCTTCCTTCTCCACTAGTAATCTACCATTTTTATCTTTCACTCCCCTACTAACTTCATTGCCACCCTGTCTGGCTCTCTTTACCTCTTTCCAGAACATTTTCTTACATTCCCTCCACTTGACACTCAAATTCCTTCCAAATTCCTCATCCACTGTCTTCTTACTCTCTCTTACTAATCTTTTCACCTCTCTCTTCCTTTCTATATACTGTATAACTCTCTCTTCCGTCTCACAGCTTCTTCCACTTTCATATTTCTCATCCATTCATTACATGCTTTTTTCTTTTGTGCCACAACCTGTCTCACCTCTTCATTCCACCATGCTGTTCCTTGCACCCCCTTTCGTCTTCTCTTCACCCCACACACCACCTCACATGCTAAACATATTTCTTCTGTGAATATCTTGCACACACCTTCCACGTCCCCCATCTGCTCCAGTTCATATTTACCCAATTGTTCCTCCACTTCTCTCCTATCTTCTGCCTTTTTCTCATACTCTTGTAACCTTTCCACTCTCCTTGCGTATACTCCTTCCTCCCGTCCTTCCGTTTTTCTATTTCTCCATTTTACTTGGACCTTGATTCTGACCACCACCAAGTGGTGGTTAGAAAGTCTACTCCCCCAGCCTCTATATGCTCTTGCATCCATTACACATCTTTGCATCCTTTCATCCACACACACATAATCAATCATTGCCTTCCTTTCGTTCAGTTCACCATCCACCCTTCTCATCACTCGCCATGTATACCTGTGGATCATTTTGTGCCTGAAGAGGGTATTGGCTATCACCAACCCCCTTCCGGCACAAATGTAGACTAAAGCACTGTCATTCTCGTCTATCTCAACAGGCACACCCCACTCACCAACTACTCCATCCACCTTCACCTTCCCTACTTTACCATTCATATCTCTAATCAAAAACACTCTCTCATTCCTTTCAAACTTTTCCATGCACACTTCCACATTTGTCCAGAACTCTTCTCGCACTCTGCTTGCACAATCTTGCGTTGGCGCATACAAGCACACAATCGCCCACATTTGTAGTCCAACTTTCAGTTTTACACAATCCTTGAGCCATCTATTCCATACTTTCTTATATTCTCTTTCCATCTGTTAATCACAACAATACTCACTCCTTCTTTTGCTCTCTTATTCTCATCTACTCTAAGTCTGCCCTTCAGGCAATTCATTCGTGTAGGACTGATTCACATGAGGTCCTTGGCCGCATTATCACTAAGCTGCACACATGTGCTACATCCTTCTCTCTGAACTGGGTTCCTGGTCATTGCGGTATTTACGGCAATGAGCAGGCTGACATACTAGCTAAATCGGCTGTAGAACTCAAGGACACTTGGAACGTTCCTCATGAGCTACAGTCTAGTCTCACTTTCGGAAAGAAATCAGTTCATCTTCTGTGGCAAAGTCAGTGGACCGACCTGGCAATTCCATCAGTCAAAAGGATCATATGTGACTAGTCCAGTTCCTCCAGAGGAAACAGGCGGGAGGAGGTCGCTCTACCCCGCCTCCGCATGAATTCTACCCTAATAACACATATGTTACCATATTTCAACAGACAATTTCCGCCACGATGTACCACCTGTGACGCCGTGTTATCTATTAGTCACATCGTTTTGTACTGCAGTAGGTATGCTGGGGAACGTACTTCTCTGGCTGCCTACTGTAGGACAAATGCGCTCCCTTTCACACTTGATTCTGTTTTGGGTGATGGGGACATTGGTGTGAATAATAAACTGATGACTTTCCTGAAAGAGACCAGACTGCTCAGAGGGTTGTGATTTATTTTATGAACTTGGTTATGATGTACCTATTTATTGTATATATCTCTGTTTCTATACTATCTATAGCCCGACGCCCTAATCCCGCAAAGGGTTGCCGCAGACAAAACGCCTCCAAGTCACTCTGTCACCCACCATTTGACTCCCCTCCCCCCAACTCACCCCCCCCTCCCTCATATACCTCTCAACTCCATCCCTCCACCTCATCCTCGGTCTACCCCTCCCTCTCCCTCCCTCCACCTCACCTACATACACCCTCTTAGTCAGTCTTTCATTCTCCATCCTCTCCACATGTCCAAACCACCTCAGTGTATTTCTCCTAATCTTTTCAACCACATCCACATCTACCCCACAACGTTCCTTCACTTCTTCATTCGTCAACCTGTCCCTCCATGTCACTCCACATGCTCCTCTCAAGTAACTCATTTCCACTGCTCTCACTCTTGACTTGTTCCCCTCTTGCAAGGTCCACGCCTCGCTTCCATACGTCAGGGTAGGGATCACAATACCATCCTGCAGTGACTTCTTAACTTCCATACTCACCTCCCTATTTCTCATCACTGCTTTCAGTGTGCCAACAACCTTCCTTCCCTGCTGTACCCTTTCACGTACTTCATCCCCCAAAGTTCCATCCTTACTCATCACACTACCCAAGTACTTGAATGCACTCACATTCTCCATATCCTCACCATCCAACCTCACTGCACACTCTGTGACTTCATTCCTCTCAAACACCATAACTTTACTTTTGTTTACATTAACTTTCAGCTTCCTCCTCCTACACACTGTCCCAAATTCATTCACCAAACCTTGCAACTCCCATTCATCTTCACTCAACAATACTGTATCATCAGCAAACAGCAACACCGGAAGCTTCCAAATCTCACCCTCATTCATTAAGGCCACCCCCACATCCACTGCCCTACCTTGTACCTCCTTTACGACCCCATCCATATATATATTAAACAGCCAAGGAGACATTACACACCCCTGTTTCAGTCCCACATTGAGATCAAAGAACTCACTCAGCTCACCATCCACTCGCACCGTAGCCCTAGCTCCCTCGTACATACTCTTCACAGCACTCAACAATTTCCCCTCCACTCCATATATTCTTAATACCTTCCACATACCTTTCCTATCTATTCTGTCATAAGCTTTCTCCAAGTCCATGAAGGCAGCGTACACTTTCCTTCCCTTCTCTAGATACTTCTCCACTAAACATCTTAGAACAAATATCTGATCTACACACCCTTTTCCCTTCCTAAATCCCCCTTGTTCTTCTCCAACTAGCTCCTCTGTCATATGCCTAACCCTATCAATGAGTATTCTACCATATATTTTACCAGTCACACTAAGAAGGCAAATACCCCTATGGTTACCACATACTTCTCTCTCCCCTTTTCCTTTGTACAGAGGAACAATTATACCTGATTTCCAGTCCTCTGGAACCCTTCCCTCTTCCCAAGCCAATCTACACAACTTCCATATCCACTCCACACTCTCACCCCCATACCTAAGCATTTCACCACACACTCCATCAATTCCTGGGGCCTTTCCCAGCTTAATCTTCTTCATCGCTTCCACTACTTCCGACCTACTGATCTCTTCCTCCCTCCTCTCATCTCTTCTTCTCCCAGCCATTCCCCAACCACTTATACTCACACTGCTCTCACTCTCCACATTCAACAAATCCTCAAAGTGCTCCTTCCATCTCCTCAATTTCTCTCTCTTCTCCACCAACAATCTATTATTCCTATCTTTCACTCCCCTACTATTTCCCCTTTCACACTGCCTTACTTTCTTTACCTCCTTCCAAAACAATTTCTTACTCTCCCTCCATTTCACACTCAGATTCCTCCCAAACTCTTCATCCACTTTCTTCTTACTCTCCTTCACCAGTCTCTTAACCTCCCTTCTCCTGCTCACATATACTTCTCTCTTCTCTCTCTCATCTTCTCCCCTACCTCTACTCGCCAACCATTCACCATATGCCTTCTTCTTTTGTTCCACAGCTCGTTTCACCTCATCATTCCACCATGCTGTCCCTTGCACACCCTTGCATCTCCTCCTCACTCCACAAACCGCCTCACACGCTGTGCTTATCTCTTCCGTGAATATCTTACATACGTCTTCCACCCCTTCCATCTGCTCTAGCTCATACCTTCCCAATCTTTCTTCCACTATGCTCTTATACTCTGTCCTCTTCTCACTATCTTGCAATTTCTCCACTCTTCTCACAGGAGCTGCTTCCTCCTGTCTTCCCCTTCGCCTCCTCAACCACTTTCTTTGCAGCTCTACCTTGGCCATCACTAAGTGATGGTCCGAGACTCCATTCCCCACCCTCTCCACACCCTTGCATCCAACACTTGTCTTCTCATTCGCTCATCCACACACACGTAGTCTATCATTGCCTTTCGTTCAACAAGTTCACCATCCATCCTCCTCATTACTCTCCATGTATACCGGTGGATCATCTTATGACGAAAGTAGGTGTTGGCTATTGCCAACCCCTTACCAGCACAGATGTCCACCAAAGCACTACCATTCCCATCTACTTCCGCTGGCACACCCCACTGACCAACCACTCCATCCACTCGTACATTCCCGACTTTGCCATTCATGTCTCCAATCAACAGCACTCTCTCGCTCCTCTCAAACTTGTCCATACATGCTTCTACTCTCGCCCAAAACTCATCTTTCACTCTTGCCACTCGATCCTCTGTTGGAGCATATACACATACAATCGCCCATGCTTGTATACCTACTTTCATCCTCACCCATACAATCCTTGCACCCACTGTTCCATACTCTCTTATATTCTCCTTCCACTTCTTGCTTATCATCAGACATACTCCCTCTCTTGCCCTCTCATTCTCACTGACTCCCGCACATATACCTACACCGTATTCCCATTCTCTCATCCTTTCACCTTTCCATTTAGTTTCAGTCAATCCACATATATCCACTTTTGCATCCTCAAGCACCTGGACAATCTCTCTCTCTTTCACTTCATCATTCACTCCTCTCACATTCCACGTTCCTACTCTCAGAATGTCCTTTGTCCGTTCCTTAGTCATCATTTTTTAATTTTTTAATTTTTAATTTATATTTTTTTCACTATTTTTATTTTTTGTTTGAATAGAGTGTTATGGTTTTTGTACATATGTATATACTTCAATACACTTTTATATATCTGTGAGTAGCAGGGGGAAGTTACATTTATATAATTGTGTATTCTTTTTCTTTTGTTCCGGACCAATAACTTGGTAATTGTTCCTTTTTATGTATTTTTTTTTACATAAATTTGATTTGTATTTCCTTATATTGTAGTAGTAAAGTAATGAGTTTGCATGTGACGTATAGATGGAAGTATTTGTCCTGGTACTATCCATGTATACCGATGTATTCTTTACTACTTATGTTTCATAATCATGAATAATAACTTAATAATGGTATGAAATAGATGCAGATATTATCATATCATTATTATGGCTTTCATGATTATCGATTCTTGCTGGCCTAATGTCCCTTCAGGGTGATGGCCATTTTATATCTATCTATCTATGTATGTATGTATCTATCTATACGCCCACACTGGGCACACACAACTGCTCCACGCCCCTTCCTTGTTTTTAAGTTTTGACTTACGTATTGTCTGATTAGATTTTATTTAAGTTTTCCATTGTATTTAATAGCATTCCACCAACGTTAGCTTAAAATGATTTATTTCCTCAACTTACCATAATTTTTTTTTTTGTATTTTTATCGTAGACATGGTGATATACTCTGGTTTCATAATCTTTTTATTTTTCTATTTTTATCATAGACATGGCCTTTACTTTGGTTTTACTGTATTTTCCATAGGTTTGAAAATGACAAATGAGTTGTCGAAACGTCACCAATTTATTAAAGATGTTCCTGATCACGTTGTTGTTTATCTTCACACACACACACACACACACACACACACACACATATATATATATATATATATATACTGACCAGTCAGTCTAAATAGCTTTAATTATTTGCAGTTCTATCATTCATCAGTTACTATGAGTATTGTTCTCTGAGACCAACCCTTATACTTATTTACACTTGAGTTTCTCTTCGCCCTGTCTGCGTTGCTCGCCCAGCCTTCTCTGCTTCAACATTCCGAAAAGCGCTGTTAGATGCGCTGAGAAACGTGTACTTCCAATTTGGACCTACAGAGGGATATTAAGAAAAGCTACCTTTTTTTTTTTTTTTTTTTTTTTTTTTTTTTTTTTTTTTCAACAGCTGCAGCGTACACGTCTAAATTCACCGTAAAAAGTTTCACCTGGTGGAGCTTTTCAGAGAGCCGACTCATTTCATTTAGGAGCATTGACATTTCATTTGAGCATGGAAAAAAATCATATGGGCGCCGCATGAAACTTCATTTTCGCGCTGAGTTCAATTACAGTAGTGGGTACCGAATTAAAATTGATTATTTTAAAACTTTATCTATAATCAGCTAGAACAGGACATAATAATTTTGAATAATTAATCATTTGCTAACATATGATTAACTTAGGTTGGATTAGGTTAAGTTGGGCTAGATTAGCGAAAACATGTTGGCGCCAAAATGAAGTGATATACTGGCGCCCATGTGAAATAATAGCAAATTGGATATTGCGTCCAAATGAAATGAGGCCCAGAGAGGTCTGTATGTAACCCCCTCGATTTTCATAGACGGACAGATAGACGAACAAACATTCTCTTTTGTATACTCGTGCGTATATATATATATATATATATATATATATATATATATATATATATAGAGAGAGAGAGAGAGAGAGAGAGAGAGAGAGAGAGAGAGAGAGATCCATCCATCCATCATCCAATCCTACATTGCCCCATGAGGAGCGTAGGAGCCCGTGTCTAGGTAGTTGGTCCCGACATTTAAGATGAGAGAGACAAGCCTCACTCATCCCTGAGTGGCATTACAGGAGCAATCAACCCCAACCACCCCTTGGATATAAACCTTCACCGGCTCAATCCGATTGGAGCGCAATAATTACCCACTATACCACCAGGCCCCAAAATTTGGTTATATGCTTACCATCCAGCGTAGTAAATGGTTTCCTGGTGCACAGGAAACCATTTTACTTGTCACTCAGTGTAGAGTCATCCACAGGCTGAAGGAAGTGAAAAGAATGAAGGAAGGAAAGACAGAAGAGGGAGTGTAAAGTCACCCTTAGGCAGGAGGACAAGGAAAGAATGAAGGAAAGAAAGACAGAAGAGAATGGAAGGAAAGAGGGATGGAGAGGAAAGGGCAGACATCCGAGAGCAGCACTACATCGAGTGAGTGGATGGTGAGCGCCCGCGTATAATATATTTAATTGTGTGTGTGTTTATGTGTTTGTGTTACTGTGTGTGTGTGTGTGTGTGTGTGTGTGTGTGTGTGTGTGTGTGTGTGTGTGTGTGTGTGTGTGTGTGTGTGTGTGTGTGTTGTTAATATTTTCGTTTTCTTCTTTTGCAATAGACAACGAATTTTGACCAAATTAATACTAATTGACACTGTACAAGTGAACGCAAAAAATATTACTGAGTAATTCAAGCAGCTTTCGTAAACTTCTTGCTCAGCGAAATAACTGTTTCACCTTAATAGCCTTTTGTATGTTACTAATGAGAACACATACATGTATATGCTAAGGTGTAATGCAAAATAAAAACCTTAAGTAGATGTGGTTTCTTCCTGTGCATTCGGGGAAAACATAGAAACTGCCTGCCCAATGCTGCGATATGTATGCCAGTTTCGTTGAAATCCATGTGCTCACTTTCCCCTATTCCTGATTTTTTTTTTTTTTTTAAGGAGGCATTGTGATCCCTCCAAGACTCAGTGAGGGAGTGGGGGGGGGGGTTGCTCTTCCCAAATGTCAAAGCACGAATGAGAGATCATTGTACATGTGCTGAGATACCAGAGTCATATTTATCCACCTTTCACTATTTCTGAGAGGTTTTTATATGTTGAAGAGGGCTGTCCCATAAAAAAAAAAAGTTGGAAAACTGTACTTAGTGGAAAATCTTCCTAGTAATCAAACGAACTCACTTGGGAAATGTCATTCAAATCTTCCCCGATTTCTGATCATTCTTATTTTTGGGAGCGGAACTGGCCCCCTAAGAACCATTATGGGGCTCACGCTCCCCAAATACCATATTACAGACAAGATTCCAACGTACAACATGTATTACGATATCAAAGCCATATCTGCCTTCCTTTCACTATTTCTGAGAATCTTTTATTTGATGAGGGGGCTGACCCCCTAAACAGCATGGTTGGAAAATTGTAGACAGTGAAAGACCTGCGCAAGGTCACATGACATGGTGAACTTATCCAGTTTTTATCGATGAAGACTAAGCTGTGTGGAAGTGTTCATGTTAAAACAAGAATAGAGATTCGATTTTGAGAACAATCAAAGGTCAAGGTCACAGGGAAAGGCCAAAGATCTATGTCACTGGGCACGGTCAACTCAGATCTTTTAATCCTATTTGAACCATAGCATCTGGAAGGGTTAAGACTGATACAAGAATGAAGTGTGTGTGTGTCGAAGGTTAAGGTCACTGGGCAGAGCCAAATATTTGGCCCTTAAACCAGTTCGTTGTTGAGGGTTTGCATTCTGAGTGCTCCTTCTTCTTATTCTCTTTCGTCTTTCCATTATCACTATTATTGTCATAAAAGACTTTGTAGTTACTTGTAGAGAAGTTATATATATATTAGACTTGTGGACGAGCGGTTGTTATACTTGAGTAGCTTTGTAAGTAGATAATCTTCTTTCCCATTTGTCGTGCAATGACAGGAGAGGTAAAGAATAGTATGGGACTATTTTTATTTGTCTTGGAAATATTAACAAGTCTCTCACACAGAGCGAAGTATAGAGTCCCGCTAGCTATCTCTCTGTCTCGCTCTCTCTCTCTCTCAAGTTGCTAAGCCCTTCTCCCTGCGACCTGTCTGTTCTATGGCTAGCTTCCTTCTGACTTCTCTTTCCTAAATTCTGGTGAAACAGGAGACGTATCACGTGTGTTCCTTGTGATTGGAAAGTTCTAGAAGCCTGTGTGTGTGTATGTGTGTGTATGGTCACTAGGCGCTGTCGTGTGCCTATAAAGCATTCCTTGAGTTAAGAGTGTGTAAGCATGTTTAGCATTGCTCGATTCTTGCAGACACAGTACATTCTCATCATCTGACTTCTTGCTTCTATCTGTCCCTCTATCTATTTATTTATCAATCTATCTATTATGATTTGTAATTATAATATGGAGTCCTAATATATGCTCGGTCACTCGAAAATGGCGTACCATCGACAGTTAATAGTCATAATATATTAATACATATTATATACACATTATAATGAACTTATAAGCTAATTAAGTGAAATACATAATATTGTAAAAGTAACATAATTGTATGAATATTGTATACATATAATATTCATAGTAAATAGCAATTATTCAGTAATATTACATTTTAAACAAGTTGTATACATTTTGTGAGATGTGTATGTATAACAGACATACGCATATGATTGTGCAATGGTAATACTGCTAGGTTATACATTACATATTGAGTTATCACTTTAGTAATGTCTAATATTTCACCTAACTTGTATGATGATACCGGTAATACAGATTTGTGCTATAGTTGTATGACTTATAATATTGTACTAACATTGTGGTAATACATAATTGTAACATTATTATTATTATACCCTTGCATGCTGTGGCATGGAGTGTGTAATGTTTTGCTCACTGTGTGGTTTTATAATTATTTTTGGTTTATTTATTCATTGCAGCTAGTGGCTGAGAATGCACAGGTGCTCAGTCTAGCATCCTAAGCTAAAGGAGACAATAGGCTGACCCTGGCAGCTCCTGAGGAGCGTCAACATTCTGCCGAGCCTCACTGAGGCTGGACTGAGGTGAAGGAAGAAGGAACAAACAGATAGCCTGATCTTTACCCGGCTGAGTTTCAAATCCTTGCCGGTCTTCCACCTCGGCGCGCCTTGAGTTACACATGACAGGTGAGAGCTCACCTCATTCACTCAACGCGGCCTGAGCGGGGCACGAACTCGGTTCACTCTGACTGGGAGTCGAGTGTTCTATCAACTGCACCATCAGGTGTGTGTGTGTGTGTGTGTGTGTGTGTGTGTGTGTGTGTGTGTGTGAACAAAATCTCTCAAACACTTTTGATCCAGTTTTAATCACGATCAAGACAGCGGAATGGTTGAGGGGCAGCTAAAGGGTTGAACTAATGCCTTCAAGAGAACACAAGCACAAGTCCAACTCATGCTCCTCCCAACTTCAGCAGTTTTCATCGATTTAGGCCAAACCTGATGAGAGGTTGTTGGTAGAGAAGTTATAACAATAATTATAGTGGTAGTAGTAGTAGTAGTAGTAGTAATATTACTACTACTACTACTACTACTACTAATAATAATAATAAAGGATTCAACTTCGAGAACAATCAGTCCGAGGTCAAGGTCAATGAGCAAGGTCAAATTTCAATCCGGGTGTTTATGTATGAGCAAATGGTTAATTCAGTTTTGATTCGAATTGGGCAAACATGGTGGAATGGTTGAGGGTAAGGCAAAGGGTTGACTTTTTTTTTTAATTGGTCAGGTGTTAAGGTCGCATAGAAAGCTCAGCTTCAGGTGTTTATATCTGATTTAGATGAAATTTTGGGGAGGAGTTCAGAGTAAGGCAAAAATGAAAAGATTCGATTCTGAGAACAATCGGGCAATGGTCATGATCACAGAGCAGGGTCAAATGATATGGTAATTTGGCAAGCTTATCTAAAGAAGTTTTATCAACTTTAAATTAAATTTCATGGAAGACTTGAGAATAAGGCAATAACGAAAGGCTTTTGTTTCCAGAAAAATCAAATATCAAAGTGAACGTTCCACCTGTGTTTGTTTGGACAGAGTAACAAAAAAAAAAAAAAATTACTTTAAACTTGGTCAGCCAAGGGTTGACAGTTGATTTGAGAAAAAGGGGTCAGAGGTTAGGATCCCATGGCAAGGTCATTTTAAAGTCAGTTTTGATTCAATTTAAACCGCATACTGAGGTATGGCTCTGGGTAGAGGAATTAAACGATTTGATTTCGAAAACAATCTGTCAAAGATCTCGGCCACAGGGCAAGGTCAAACATAGACTGTAAATTCGTTACACTCCTTGTACTCCTTATGATGATGATGATGATGATGATGATTATATTTATTAGCGAGTGAGTTTGTCTTTGTTATAATTTTCATTATTCTTACACTTATTTCAATGCCTTAGATAAACAAAATGCAGTACATGGAGTAATAGCCTTGTCTTCCACGCCTCTAGTTGATAGACAAATATTCATCACATGTATTCCGTCAATTTTCATGCCTGGAGAGAGTCCAAGTGTTGCTGATGTTATAGTTTCTTCTCAGTCAACACAATTTCCATATGTGGGTATAGTTTTTACACACTCCACCACTTCCCCAATGGGTCGATGAATTAATTATACCCTTAATATCATTAGCCTGAGGACGCCATTTCTATTTACTTTGTGATGTTTCGTGGGTAATTTATTCAGATAATTTATTTCGAACTGGAGTCATCTACGCTAAATATACTCGGGAGGTAGCAGCAAGAATAAATGATAAGAAGTCACGGGACTGAATAAGCGACATGGAAATTAGACAAATTCAGTACGTCAGTATGATAATAATTCAGGCAACTGTGTAATCAAGGCACTGTAAAACTAGACCCACCCATAGATCACAATGGAATATTAGAAAATCCTGCGGATAGTGTCGTATCAAACAATGTTGAAGACCTTGCACCATGATAAGGAGAGTAATTCACACCAATTAATCGTATCTAATGTGGTATAATCCTGTGTGCATGTGTGTGTGTGTGTGTGTGTGTGTGTGTGTGTGTGTGTGTGTGAGTAAAACGCAGCCAAAACTGTAAAAAGGTTCGATATGAAACCTGGCAGGCTGGTTGGAACTGGGTCCCAGATGGGCCAGTTTCAATCTGATGCCAACTGAAGTTTTCTAAAGGAGTGTTTTAGACCCCAGTAATTGTCCTCATTGGTGTTACAATACGCGCACGTGGAAGAGGCTGCAGGGCATTTCTGTGAAGTTTCATGCGTCTTTGGAGAGAGAGAGAGAGAGAGAGAGAGAGAGAGAGAGAGAGAGAGAGAGAGAGAGAGAGAGAGAGAGAGAGAGAGAGAGAGAGAGAGAGAGAGAGAGAGAGAGAGAGAGAGAGAGAGAGAGAGAGAGAGAGAAATTTACAGCCCGATGTATATTATTTCACTGATGCTACGAATACACGATTTTATTCAGCAGAAAATTGTTGTAACTGTGGTAGTGGTGGTAGCTGTGATGATGATGGTGGTAGTGATAGCTGTGATGATAATAGTGGTGGTGGTAGCTGTGATGATATTGGTGGTGGTGGTAGCTGTGATGATAATGGTGGTGGTGGTAGCTGTGTTGATGGTGGTGGTAGCTGTGTTGATGGTGGTAGTAGCTGTGATGATAATGGTGGTGGTGGTAGCTGTGTTGATGGTGGTGGTAGCTGTGATGATAATGGTGGTGGTGGTAGCTGTGTTGATGGTGTTGGTAGCTGTGTTGATGGTGGTGGTAGCTGTGTTGATGGTGGTGGTAGCTGTGATGGTGATGGTGGTGGTGGTAGCTGGGTTGATGGTGGTGGTGGTAGCTGGGTTGATGGTGGTGATGGTAGCTGTGATGATAATAGTGGTGGTGGTGGTAGCTGTGTTGCTGATGATGGCTATGATGATAATGGTAGTGGTGGAAGTTGTGATGATAATAGTGGTGGTGGTGATAGCTGTGTTGATGGTGGTGTTAGCCGTGATGATGATGGTGGTGGTAGCTGTAATGATGATGATGTTAGTGATGGTAGCAGTGATGGTGGTGGTAGTGGTAGCTGTGATGATGATGATGATGATGATGATGATGATGATGATGATGATGATGATGATGATGGTGGTGGTGGTCGCAGTCATGGTGGTGGTGGTGGTAGCTGTGGAATGGCGGTGGTAGCTGTGGAGTGGTGGTGGTAGCTGTGGAGTGGTGGTGGTGATAGTAGCTGTGATTGTGGGTTTGATGGTAACTGTGGTAATGGTGGTAACTGTGGTGGTCATGGTGGTGGTAGATGTAATTATGAAGGAGGTGGTGGGAGCTGTGGTGGTGGTGGTAGCTTTGATGGTGGTGGTTGTGGTAGCTGTGATGGTGATGGTTGTGGTAGCTGTGATTATGATGGGGATGATGGGAGCTGTGGTGGTGGTGGTAGCTATTCAGAGTCGGTTCTCAATTGGGCAAGTGCTTGCGCAAACCACTTGCTTCAAAGCGATACGTGGTTTAGAGCCGGCGTTTGTCACTTCTATACAATGTATTAGTCTAATGATGACGTTGAATTGCTGTAGTGTGGGGCCACCTGTGAGTGACTGCACTAACTTGACATGACAGGATGGCAACCCTTCTACGTGCTACACAATGTAAACTGTTGTCATTCACTACAACGTCGATTTCTTTTTTTAACAGCCTTGTCAGACTGAGGTCGGAGTCGGACATATTCTGACACAAATTGTCTGATTATTCAAGGTGGAGTAAAAGCTGAAGGAAGAATACCCCATCTTGCTGGGCCACATTCTTAGTGCGCGTTCACACTTGTGCTCAAACATATGTTGGCAACACAGCTGGCAACATGTTCGGGAACATATTTGCAGCAGTATTTGGACAGATGTATGCAAACGTGTTTCAGTGCAGTTTCGAACACTGGCAGCAGAGGTGATGGGATAAGTGTGTCCATACGAGGCAGCTGAGACATCATCATGATGTTGCCAACACGATCTGGACGCTGCTGCTCCCAACATTTTTGCAGCGTGTTCGTTACTGTGTTGCTTACATGTTGCCAACACTTGTTTCAACACACGTGTGGACACGCACTTAGCCGAACATTTTCACCGTCACCTGCGTGATGTCTGCCATGGAATGGAATGATGAAATGGGGTGCTCTCATTCCAGCTTTTACCTCGACATACACGATTGTATAATTTGCGTGAAATGTCCTTTTCTGACCTCAGTGTTGCAAGGCTTGATTGTTGTTACTATCAGACTCTTCAGAAAGAATAAACAACAGTTTCTATTAACCCCTTCATTGCGATGACGAGTAATATTTCATTCTTGCATCCTCAGGTGATTATCTTTAACCTGAGGGAAACTTGTAATTAACTAGCCAGTGAAAACAGGCATATTTTCTTTTTAATGACAATATGTCCTCTTATCTGTTAAGGAAATATATGAATGTAAAAGTAACTGATATAAAAATCATATGAACACCGTACCTGAAAAAAAAGAGGGCACAAAATCCTTTCTAGGAACAGGCCCTGTAACATTCAAATATATAAGTGTGTGTGTGTGTGTGTGTGTGTGTGTGTGTGTGTGTGTGTGTGTGTGTGTGTGTGTGTGTGTGTGTGTGTGTGTGTGTGTGTGTGTGTGTAAAGTGTTAAACTGTGAAATGCTTTTCCTGTAAAGATCGTCTTCAGTCCCATTTTCTTTGGCATGTATGAAAAAAAAAAATGCTCTTCTGGAATTAAAATTGCACTACTGTATTAAGAAATTTATGTATCACAGACTCATGATGACACAGAAGAGACAGAACAATAAAAACTTGAGCTCAACTCTGTGTATCCCTTCTTTACACTTCATCTAGTTTCATAATAATATCCTTACACGTCGTCTAAATAACCCTAATCATTTTTTTTTCCACACATAACTAAGTTTGAGTATGCATTATGTATTACTTTTACACAAACTTAACGGGGTCCAAAATTTAGACATTCTCACTTCGTGAGAAACCGGTGCATCAATCAATGCATATATCAGACACTGACAGTTATGCAATTAGTGAGAGAACCTGAAAAACAAGCTGGGAGAATTATTTGCAGTATTTCAAGTATGGGTCAAAGATAAAATAACGCACCAAGAAATTAATATTGCAACACCATCATTATAATAAAAATTGTCATTTTTTCATGTCTCTGACGTGAGCAGTAATAACGTGAATATTTATAGCTCCTCTGTCAGTTAATGATGGAAATTGTTTTTGCTACGGAAATGCGAGAGGAAAGGAAGGCAAAGGGTATGTGGGGGTGGAGTTGGAACGATAGGTGAGATTGTAGGCAGAAGAAACGGGTGGCAGGAAGTGAAAACATGTGGAAGATAAGGTGACGTGGTAGGTGGTGGGGGAAGGTAATAGAAAAAGTGAAGTAATAGATGGTAAAAACAGGCGGGAAGGTGAAGATGGAGGATAGGTGAGGTTACAGGCTGGAGAAACTGGTGGTATGTGGTGAAAACAAGTGAGAGGACAGGTGTAGTGGTAGAGTGGAAAGACAGGTGATAAGGATAGGTGGGAAGACAGGTGAGGTGGCAGGTGAGGAGAATAGGTGAAGGGGCAGGTGGGGAGAATAGGTGAAATGGCAAAGTAGGGAGAATAGATGAGAAGGTAGGCGAACTGGGGAAAGCAAGTGGGAGAATAGATGAGGTGGTATTTGGGGAACGTAGGTGGGAGTAGATAAGGAAGAAAATTGTTGTTGAATGACCCCTGTCTGTCTGGCCGAGAAGAACCATCAACCGCAGGCACGCACCATCCCTGCAGGGCCGTCGCGTGCGGTAAACTGATGTTCACGCGGCACACAGCACTTCGCCACAGGGAGGTGCGGAGGAGTGTGGGGAAGTTTAGTTACCGGATGGACGCCGCAATAACATCTCTCCACTCAGTTAACAGGGACATTATAATAGGCTGCACATCACCCCGTGAACTGGTAATATGGATACAACCCAGCGCTATAAATGGTTTACTGGGTTACAGGAATCCATTAGGCTTGTCACTCAGTGTACAGCCTGGTTAAATGGAAAGAACAGCAATAAAATGCGACAGGAAGGATGAGAGAAATAGGAACACAGGAGGGCAAACACGTGCAAGAAAATATTATCAAGGTGAAGGAAGTAGTCAAGTGAGTGGATGATGGTCGTCATCACCTACCATCATGAAGAGAAAGTGAAGAACTTACACGAGGAAGATAGATAGGGACGCGGCTGGGGTAGACAGCAGAAGGATTTCAGAACATTGTCACCCTTATTATGATAATTCCAGAAAAAAGAAACAAGCCTGAAAGTCAGAGAAATAGACTCTTCCACTGAAAGGAAAACGTATGTCTAAAATCAAAACGCTCATTTAAAAGATGCCTGGACATAACGCGTGGGAGATGGTGGAGGAGAAGATCGACTAAGGAAGACTATTCTAGAGTTCACCAATTATGTATATTAGTACTCACAATAAAAAAGTCTGAGGTCGTTCATATCAATTAGTCTCTCTCTCTCTCTCTCTCTCTCTCTCTCTCTCTCTCGTTGTTGCAGTGTCTTCACGTTCGTTGTAATACTGGACACCATGTTTCTGAACTCTGTGCTTGCTAGCCCCCGCTTTCATGGCGGGCACTAGGGGTTTGCACGAGCATGAGTGCAGGCGAGGGAGTCCTGTGGGTGGTTGGACTGTGGTGCTGGTGAGGGATGAACACTAAAACTACCCGTGGGTGAAGAAAGCATGTGGACTCACTCATTGTGAATGCATGGCAGGTACAGAATAAATGCACAGATAAATCTTCAGTAATTTTCATATTTCGAAGCAGAATTTCAAAAGTTTTGATGAGAAATAAGGATATCCTTAAAATTTCGCAGTATCGAGAAATAATTGTCCCTTTACAAAGCTATTGCGAAATTTCTTCCTTGTGAGTTCGGTGCATATGAAAATCATGGATGTGCATCGGTTGCTTGTTGTACTGGGTAGGTGTGGGGTGGCGCGGGACAAATTTAGGCATCACTGTACACCTTTGGCAAACATAAAGTGTCTCCATATCGATACACTGCAGTTAGTGTTCTGAATATCTTACTATCCACACGCTCCAGTTATGGGTCTGTATATACTGTGCCTGTGTCTAATACAAGATTTAAAGTAGTATTCTCAGTTCTTACTAAACATAAATGGTCAACTATGGAACTGTCTTTTTCAGACTGTCTTAACCACAGCCTACAACCCACAGTCTTTCAAATTTATTGTTGCCAAGCATCACTACTTGCTCTTGATAGTCCTGTTTATGGAAAGGCGATTTTTGAAGACTTTCAACCCTGGTGGGAAGGTCGGTGAGGATGGGTACAGTGGAGAAGGATAGGTACAGAAGATGGTTAGGTAGAGAGGGCGGAGAGATGGGGAGATAGGTGGAGGACAGAGAAGTGAGATGGTGACAGTGGCATGTATGTGTCACTGGGGGTCAAGTAGATTGATCGGTGGGGAGGGCATGTAAATGTGTTGGGGAGGGGGTGGAGTGGACAAGTAGCTCGTAAAGGTAAAGCAGCTAGGTAGGAAAGTAGGTGGTAGGTGGGGGGTGGGGAAGGCAGGTTGACTGGTAAGTAGGGAAGGCGTGTCGAGGGGAGATGGAAGGAAGAGATATGGGCAGGTGGCAAGGGAGTGTACGTGGAGAGGTGGCGAGAGGGGAAGTTTGGGAATAGGTGGGGTGGGTGAATAACTGGTTAAGTGAGGGGGGCAGGCAGGTGGTGAGTGGGGAGGGCAGGCTGGTAGGTAGGTGGGGAAAGAAAATATAGAGGTGATACGAAGGGAAGGCAGGCAGGTAAGGAAGTAAATGAGAAAGTGAAGAGAATACGGAAGAAAGTAGTTGGAAAGAATACGTAAGAAGAC